>NC_090926.1:481510987-481814017 GCF_040938575.1 Ambystoma mexicanum
TCCTGTGTGATTGTGTAATGGGATGATAGGTGCATTTGGCAAGGATGTAAGAGTAAGAGTGTCTGCAGGTGTAATGGGCATTGGTTAGTGAGTAATGGAGTGGTGGTGTGATTGAATATGTAGGACATTATGATGTGTTGAGGAAACAGTGGTTGTTGTAATGGTGGTGTTTAGATGGGAAAATAAATAGTCTGAATGTTGCAATATAATGAGAAAGAGTGAAGTAAATATTGATTTGAAAAGAATACTCTAAACTAATATGTAGTGACACTGCATTGTTACAATAGTAGAGATGGGTACTCTAGGCTTATATATAGTGAAAGTACATTGTTACAATTAGATAAAAAAATATACATGTTATATTGATGTACTTTGTAGGATGTGAAGAATGTTCTTTTATCAGTAGCTATCTTTGGCAATCTTCTTCTTGTAATTGTAAAAGACCTTTATTTGGTATATGTGGTAATGGTGAAGTACTTTTAGTAATGAAAGTGAGAGTCCCCCAAAAGTACAATGATAACTCCCCTAGTGAGTCAGTAATGGACACACCACAGGAGGAAATGAGACCAAGGCCAAGTGCGGGTGAAGATAAAAAGTAAAGTTGATTCAAAACCAAATAGGGCAAGCGGAGAACTCTGCAAACTCCGAGAGTGCTCTGCCCAAACATCTGAAAATACACATTATATTACAAAATCATGTCATCTATGACGTGTGCTATAGGGGATATATTAAAATGAAGTCATTGGATGAAGGGGACAGGAGTGTATACATGCTGTAGGGGCGGTGCTCCCGGATTGGCTGGCATAGAACTGGTTACTTCGTGGAGCACATGGGTCAGTTGGGCTCATCTGGATGGGGTGCAGGGTCAGGTGATGTCTGAATCGTGAAGATATGAGCTTCTTAACATTTGCCCTTGTGGCCACACATACCTTGAACATCATGTATACATGTTGACATATAAGAGTTATATTACTAGACGTATTACCTGGACGATAAAAGTGAGATTACATGGGTCCAGGTGCCTAAGCTATTCACAATATTTCATTGACACATTTATCGAACATTCTCTTAGATACCATGAGAGGATGGTTTATTATTTCCTAGTCTGAAGAGAATATATTGCCACACATGGGATTAGTAGTTTGGGGTGAGCTGGGGAGGCACACAGATGGGGGAGCATACAACCGTTAAATCAAAAGACTTTGGGGCGAGGGGCTTGTTATCCATATTTCTTTAACCAGAGTCTGGGGGTGTGAGGTGGGTTTATCGAGAAATTGTGTGTCAGGGGGCAGGGGAGAGGATGGAAGGGTGAGAGGTTACATTTGTAGCATCAGGGCATCAGTGTGACAAGAGCTTTCAGCCATCAGCCCAGGCTGAGGGGGAAATGGTGGGGGCTGAGTGCGCGGTGCTGCAAGAGAGGGGAGAGAACGGCTAGAAGCCTGTTTAGCTTGGTCCTGTTTGATTTGTGGGATTGTATGTGAATAATTAGGGTGAGGTAGAACCAGGTTATTTGCACTGCATGTACAACGAATAATAAGCGAGTTCTGATTACTTTATAGGCTATGCCTTTGCATTTACCATGATCATCATGCTGCAAAATGGCTCTGTTCACAATAGCCTTGTGGCCTTGCCATTTATATTGTACACATGAGACTCTTATACCAATTGAACATTTTTGTGAATATACATAGGATTAAAAAACCAGTGAGCATATGGATCATATATTGTACATCATATTGAGCGAGCTACTTGGCATATCATACATTAGCGTAGGTCTTTGATAGGGAACAATGTGTAACCAATAATATAGGACCCAGACATATAGATCATAACTTTGTGCTCAGTGCAATTGATTTAGATGTGTTAATAAAAGATCGTTTTGTTGCATCTTATAGAATTAGCCTCTTAGTATTACATATATAAAAGTTATAAACTGTGTGTGGGTTTGTGGCTTGGAGTGAAGCATTGTTCCTTAGATAATTCCACACTGTTTTACCAACCTGCACCAAATTGTGCATAGATGCCTGTTAGGATCCTCCAGCCACAGAAGGGGATGTATAGCCTCTACAGAGGGGATTAGCATTGTGGGTGAAACAGAGTGGCACGCAGCCAAGGGGTATGTATCTATTACTTCAAACGAGGAGTGAGGTGGGGGGTTATCCACAGCATATATCTTAAATGTAGTGTCTGCAAGTGATAGGACATGTTTGTGGAGATTAATTGTTTCTCCCAGATCCAAACTCTTGCCCAGTCATCCACAGGTCAGTGGTGGATGGAGGAAGGCGGAAGATACATTGTTTGTCTTGTAGCTTGTTTGTGCCTAGTCTCCCGTGGGAAAAGGACTGCTGCAGGGACACAGAGGGGAGGAGGGTGGAGGAGATGCTGGCTCACTGTGTGCGATCTTGAAGGGAGAGCTGCAGCCCTGCAGGCTAGTTCTACTATAAGACATGCTTTGTCATGTACAAAATGGAGTCAGGGTTTGGTACAACATGGAGTCAGTAATCGGCCTCCTGGTTGAGCTTTGCATCCATATGGTCGTCCCACGGCTATCCGGCACCTCTGGCCACAGGCGCATGGGTAGCTGCTGGATGAACATCATGTGCAAGCAGGTCAGAATGGAGGGGAGGTGGCTCTAAACGACCTTTCCTCCCATACAGTAAGCAAGGTTGTTATTTATGAAGGTAGGAGGAATTGGGGTAAAACGAGTTAATAAAGTTTTGTTATGGGTGGTGCTTGCAAGTGTGTTGTTAAAACAATTGGAGTATGAGTAGTGCTGTTTGGCAAAAATGGGTATGAGAAAAAAGGTGCATATCTAGGTTATTTTTGTGCTGCTCTTTTAATAGAAAAAGTGTTGTGTTTGTGGGATAATGTATTTATAATATGTTGCAGTGCTTATAGAGAATATGAAACTGTAGCCTAGTGGTAATGCAATGGCGGTTTGTTGTTGCAGCAGTGTTTGGTGTCTTATAGTAGAGGTTCAGAAAGAAGAGTACTTTTTATGAAAGGTCAAGTTTTGTATTCAGATACTTTGGTGGTAATCACATGCGTGTGAGCAGGTGGAGAATGGTGGAGAATGGTGGTAGGCGAAGGGATGAAATGATTAAGGTTGGAAAGTGTGAGATTTATATGGAATGAAATATGCAAAATGCTGACCATTTAAAAAACAATCTTTTTAGGATCATTTTCATGAAATTTAAACAATACAGATGTACATTTATAGCAGCAATGTATGTAACTTGTTTGTAAAAGCAATGAAAGGCAGATGGAACATTTGTAAGAGGTAGTTGGTGTGTGAAAGTTTAATGTCAACATGATCCATTGCAACATGTATTCTTTAGAAGTTGAAATAAACAAAAAGGAAAAAGAGAACAAAATAGAAGCACTATTTGTGAAAGTTAAAAGAAATAATGAAGTTATGTAGAGTATTTGTTAGTTTGGTACATAACACGAAATAATCCAAAAAATATATAAAAGAAAAAAGAGAACATAAATCTATTAAGAGACACCTTTTTTAATGAAAAATAATTTCAATGATTGTTATCCCCCACCCCACAACTGGAATGTTCCTGATATCCACTGACTGCCGTGCTGTACGTGGACTATATAGGCTGCAAAGGGGCCTGTGATTATTTTTTTTCAGTTCTATTTTTTAACTAAAGGCACCATTTTGTTTTTGTATTTTGTGTTTTTGTATTTCTTTTGTGCCTTTTTTTATGTTTTTTTTCAGGTGAGTCAAGGTACGGTGGGGGATGGAAGGGGCAACAACCACAGAAACAGAGGGGCAGGTGGACAAAGTAAAATATTGGGGGGGGGCCTTAAATTTAAGTTAGGTGGCAGTGTGTCTCATGCTCCTTGTTTGTGGCCTCAAGAGCACTTCAAAATATCTCCGCCTGCAGATTTGAACATAGTACTGTAAACTTTGAAAGGTGCATGTCAACACTGTTCCGAATGGCCTGTGAGGCTGCCGTCGGGATCCTCTGCCCCAGAGGAGTATTTTGTGTGGTGGCAGGAGCGGTTGAGGAAGATTGCTAGAGGTTGTCAACCTGTTTCTCCCTGAGAAAGGAACAGCCTTTCTCGGACCACCCAAGTGGCTGGATCTGTTGTGGCGGTGCATGGCATGGCAGTGGTCTTGTAGGAGTACAGCCCAGATTTTCTGTGACTGCGTATGTCCCCACATTTAGCTGCCTGTGCCTTTGGTACACGCCCAATGGTGGTAAAAAACCACCACACCCAGGACTCACAGTTCCTCTGGGTTGTTGTGTTTGTGGTGGACCCTGGGGAGGAAGGATAGCCATGAAAGATGCCATTCAATTGAGTTGTCAAATTTCTGCAAAACAGGTCTTCTCCTGGTCTTCTCCTGGTGCTCTCTCCTGGATAGCCAGATGGAGCATGACTTGTGTGTCCCTTCAGAGGACCCGTCCACAGATGGTGCGGCTGTCTGTGGACTACTGAGTTAAAAATAGGCCTTGGAAAGTTGTTAAAAGTTGCCAGATCAACTTGGGTCTAGGAGCAAAGGAAGGGTAAACTTTCAACTTGAAGCTTTAAATTGTCCTCGAAGCACAGTCACCATTCACGGGCAGGCCGTCATGCTGCACAGCAGCAGTCACATGATGGCATCTGCCTGGAAATTCAAGGGTACATGTGCATGGGTGTACACAAACGGGTGCGGTGTCCGCAGACTAATTAAAAGTGTGTCATGCAAGAATGGACATGTCCAGACTCGCCATGCTGTTTGAGGAAAGCCTATTTG
Organism: Ambystoma mexicanum; assembly: GCF_040938575.1. Classification (NCBI taxonomy): domain Eukaryota; kingdom Metazoa; phylum Chordata; class Amphibia; order Caudata; family Ambystomatidae; genus Ambystoma; species Ambystoma mexicanum. Next base: position 481,515,738 of record NC_090926.1, read on the forward strand.
AGGAACTCCTATTGCGTAAACTGGACACCCCAGTTTGTGGACTGTTAATTGGGGTTTAAGAAAAAATGAAGACAGAATAATGTACAAGATATTTATAGTATAAACAATGAATTTATTTATGAAAGGAATGGGGTATCGGAACGTGAAACATAAATGGCATAATTTGGAACTTCTATAAAATGATCATCAGGAGAGGGAGGGACTGAAGTTTCATCCCAGTGTCTTTAATTTACATTTTTGGAAATTTGATGGTAGTTGATTGATGGGGACAACGGCACAGGTGCAAGATGTGCAGTGATAATCATCATTTCTAATAACATGATTTTTAACATAATTTAAAAAATCCTTAAAGTCATCACTTAGGTCATCCAATTTTGTAAACAAGATCATGATTTTATTATGTACAGTTGGGGATAGAGATTGGCTTTGAGATTCTAGGGATTCTCCATAATTAAACATGTTGTTTCTTCATGTAAAGTATGTACTATAAGAAAATACATTATTATTTCACTGAGGTCTGTATAAGTTTCATTGTTTGTTTATAATGAAAGATGTATTTTTTACCATTGGAGATCTCATCATCACTCATTTCTTCTTTTGGAAAGTTTTCTTCCAACTGCTCAAGTGTGTTTGCCATTTCTGTTCAACTAAAAACATAGTGATATTTGCGTATAAGAAATGTTTACATAATGAACATAATAATAGAAAATAAATATAATGTACGTACTATTTGGTGAGAGATTGTTTTGGAATGTGAGTCTGTATGAAGAGTTGTATTGCAGTGATAATATGAGGTGTACAGTTATGGTTTATGCTTGGTGCATTCCATCATATTGTGTGATAAATTTAAAAATAATGTGTACATTTTGAAATGGTGAATCGTACAAAAAGGTATATGTTGGTGCAGTAAATATAAGTAATGTTTTATGTATATGTGTTTGTTGGGTGGTGGGTAGAACATTTTCTGTACTCCCCAGTGCTTCTGGGCTTTGTGAATGCTACATTCTGTCCGCGGACTATTGCACTGTCCATGGACTCAACAGGAACTACATTCGGGGTGAGTATAATATAAGGAACCTGGAGCAAATTAAGGGTGCACTGTTAAATACCTATGAAGTTTAGTAACTTTGTTAAAGGGACATTATGCTTAAGTTGCACTAATAAAAAAGTATGAAATTCAGTGAAAAAAACTTTGTTAAAGGGAAGTTATGGTTAAGTTGCACTAATAAAAACCTATGAAATTCAGTGAAAAAACTGTGTTAAAGGGAAGTTATGGTTAAGTTGCACTAATAAAAACCTATGAAATTCAGTGAAAAAACTGTGTTAAAGGGATGCTATGGTTACAAGTAAACCCGGAAACCCCCAGAAATGTGTCATTTATGGTAAGCTAAGCAAACACAACTCACGCCACCAACACACACTGCTAAATCTAACACCCAGGACATCAAAGAAGACATTTCAAATGTCATGGTTGCAATCACTGATGACATCATATAAGAAATTCATTTTTGATAAACTGCCCCAACAAGGGGTTGTTTTTATAATATTGCTTACAATATGTCAGGGTTGATCGTGAGAGCTATCATAAACTACTTAATGTATTAAAAAATGTATTCATCTAAACAAATATTATATTGGAGTGTTGTTATTAATAGGGGAACCTAATGGAACATAAATATAGGACATGGCTGCGCCATAGAAGTACAATATTTTTGATTTGGTAATTTTGGATAGTAAAATAATAAATGTTTACTTTTTTTGAATAATATTTTTGGTTTTACTTGCAACCATAAAATCCCTTTAATAATGTTTTTCACTGAATTTCGTAGGTTTTTATTAGATCACCTTAATCATAATGTCTCTTTAACAAAGTTGCTTCCAATGAATAGGTATGTGTGTGTGTAACAGTATTTACCTTAGAACATTTGCTTTGTAAATATTCTATGCCATACAGTATTTAATATGCCATTTATTTTCAATTTTGTCATTTGTGTAGGTGGTGCATGATTCCCTCACTGGGAATATAAAAAAAAAATGACTGCTGATGCAGATTACATTTTGTATTAAAACCTATGTAGCTCCACAATGCTAGTCTGTTTGCTTTGTTTTCTACTTGCAGGTGTGACAACCGTCCTTACAATGACCACATTGAGCATCAGCGCTAGGAATTCACTCCCAAAAGTAGCCTATGCCACCGCTATGGACTGGTTCATAGCAGTGTGTTATGCCTTTGTGTTTTCGGCACTGATTGAATTTGCCACAGTGAACTACTTCACAAAGAGAGGCTATGCCTGGGATGGCAAAAGTGTTGTTCCAGAGAAGGTAAATAAAAACTCCTACAATCTCAAATAATGAAATTACCCTTTAGGATGGGGATATCATATTCATGTTATGTTTGTTTACTCTCATTATTACAATACTCCTCTAACCCACCTCAACCCCTCAAAGTCCTCTAGTAAATGTTATGTTAATAAAGTGCCTTGTTGAAGACTACTCATTCCAATCAACCACTGTTTACCAGTATACTTCTTATCCACATTAAATATTGCTTCCCTGCATCCTATATGCATTAAAGAGGACCTCTAGCTGCTCTTGAAAGGCCTTTTACCAGAGAGTTGCGTTAAGTTATGCATTTAGAATAGAAAGAAAAACTTAATCCTGGTAGTAATATGAAATTACTGGCATTATTTAATAATATTCCTTTAATATCCATAAGTATGCAAGATATTTTCAAAAACAGTGAGGCATCACCTGGAAAACCACCAGAATCCCCTGATATTGCACTGAGACAACTTGCTTAAATACTTCAGTTAACTATTCAATCCTCAATCAGCTGATATTGTGATAGTTCTTGATATCTCAGCAGATTATGAAAAATGACCTTAATACCAAAGCACATAGACACTGACTAATTATCACAGAATGCTAGTTAATTCCTCAGATACGATGTATTGGGCATCAGTTATATGTTCTCTAATTTGTTTTACTGAATACAAATGAAGTTCACTCCCATGAAGAATGTATACTCTATAAAATGGCAAAGAAGCTGTACTGCACATAGAAACATGTATTCATATATTAAATTACATACAGTTTTCAAGAAAAAAATACAGTCCAAAATAACTTAATGACTTGCATTATATTTAAACATATTTTTTTTAAATATTGAAATCATCTTATTTATTTATTTATGTATTTATTTATTTATTTATATTTATAAAGTTCACAAAGCGGCCCTTAGGCATTGTGGCGCTGTTACAGTAGTGCTTACTTAGTTACGCTAGGAATTGACATGGTGGCATTGGCCAGCTGGTTCATTGGTTACAGGTGAACCTGTTCCTGGCTCTTAATACAGTAAGGATAGCTTAATTGCAAGGGGTGAAAACAGGGAACAGTAAGGATAGGCAAAGACACTTGAGTTACGGGAAAAAAGCAAGATGTTTTGAAAAATGGTTCCATGGTTACAGGGGAACATCAACCGATGAGCAGAGGCAATTACTGGACACAAGCTATACAATGGTTGAGATCAAGCAGGGGGAGTGCAGATATAGCTAGTAGTGACCAGTAAAGATATTGAATTACAGGGACACTAACAAGATGTATGGCCCAATGGTACCATGGTTACAGCAGTAATTATGCAGCGAAAGCCAAACTTGCCAAGTTGTCTTTCATAATAAAGGGGTCGCAGACCTAACGCCAAATAAGTGGGAACAGTAGGGGAATTTCGGGTAAAAATAACAATTGTTTTAGAAAACGTATTTCTACAGAATCCTGAACTGCAAATAGCTGGCTCTATAGAGCTTGGACACAAATAGGGCCACACGTGCACCTTGTAAATATCTAGAATAATGACTTAGCTCTAGATTTAGAACTGACATCAACTTATGATAGTGCACCTAATATTTGTGTAAAAACACTTTGCAGCATTCTGCATGTGGTTACCTACTTACTTTTGATTTTATACTGATTCCCAAATAATAATAAAAAAATAACCTGACCGATAACTTGGTTGTTAAATTGAAAACACATTTCATGTTTCTAGATTTGTGAAAGTTGATTGCAACTTTTTTGCACTATTAAGCCTAAGGTATCAATCCTTACAGAGTTTCCCATGTGTTTCCAGTTACTTCTTACGACCCATTGGGGTCTTCGAAATAAACACAACATCAACTGCGTAATGCAAGACCCCTCTCATCCTACCGCCATTCTGTTGAGCGCATTGCAGATTTGTTCAGTCAGGTTATTGATGTAGAGAAGGAAGGTAAATGGTGCAAGTACACAGGCTTTGCCTGATTTCAGAGCTCCCTTAAAACTTTTCATTACATTCACCACCCTGCCCAAACCTAACCTTGGCAAATGCATTGATTTTCATGATATCAAAGCCTTGAACAGACCAGTTGGGCCCCACAAATCCAGTAGCACTGGCCCGTAGCCTAGTCACACTATAGAAAGCAGTATTAAAATTGGTGATCACAAATTAAAGTGGCATTCTCCTCGTAAACACACATTTTTATTTTTATTTTTGTAACAGAGCTGTAATGATAAATATGTGTTCATTAAACATCACTATTGTCACAACCTAGGTTGGTCTGGTGGTTTACATTATTTTGTTCACATATAGAATTGTATAAGTGTTGTCTCAAATGTAGATATTGTTATAACAATAATGGAAATATAATAACACTCTTTGTTTGTTTTGTTGTACCAGCCAAAGAAAGTGAAGGACCCGCTTATGAAAAGAAACAACACATATGCAGCAGCAACTCAGAGCTACACACCTAATATTGCCAGAGACCAGGGGTTGGCGACCATTGCTAAAAGTGCCGCCATTGAACCGGCCCTAGAACCCAAACCAAAGCCAGCAGAGCCGAAGAAAACCTTCAACAGCGTCAGCAAAATTGATCGACTGTCCAGGATAGCGTTTCCGTTACTTTTTGGCACATTCAACCTGGTCTACTGGGCAACATATTTGAATAGAGATCCAGCCCTCAAAGGCTTCCGCCCAGCTCAATAATGTGCCGGACTCCAACATTTGCTTTCTGTTCTGTCTTTAGCGATAGGAATCGCTTTCAATTCCTGACCGAATAATCCCCACATTGCAGCATTGAATCTGTCTTAAAGAAATTGATGGTTTCCTGTTCCAAACAAAATTTGGGGAACAGCAAAGAATCCTTGTCTGCTATTGCAGTCACTACAGTGTTATCAATCACTGACCAACTGGGAACCCTGATTCTTAGACAGAAAATGACAGTGCTTGTACAATAGAAACTATGGTACTTAGAAAGCTTACTTGCAGCCACCGAGCCACCGAAATGCCCACCAGAAATAAAAAAAAATGTGAGTCAAAATATATGCGCCACAGAGCTGGCGTGGAACGAAGAATCACCATTGCTCTTTATCATGTTTAAAGCAGAGTTTTCTTTGCAAGGGTGTGTGCTTGTTCCGTTCAGTTGCAGAAAGCACTGTGTGCAATACACCCACTTCCCTTCTGACATATTCCCTTAAATGAGGGTGCCACAACCGACAAATACAAAGGCTACTCATTACATTATTTTTTTAACAGTGTAGATAGTTGAAGGAGTAACACAAATTGTAGATTACAAACTAGCCTGGAGCTTCAGGTAGAGTGTGTGAAGAACTATTTTCTAATTGAGGAGCAGAAAAAAGAAACATCTAAATTGCATTACGTAGTCGTGCGAGAATTCAGCACAATGAAGGATATGTGCACTCATAATGCAGAATAGGTACTATCCCAAAAAAAATGGAGCACCCTGCAAGACTGGGGAAGTGTATGGGATTTGCATTTTCTGCAGAAAATATGAATTACCCTATACTTTCCTCTAAAAGGTATCTGAATTAACACAACGTTGCAAAAATGCACCTGACCCTTGAATTTTCATATCGAAATGAGAAATAATGCATTTATTTTTTGCAGAAAACACTTAGCACTTTCATCTCTTGCAGACATTCTGCTACATTAAATCACCAAACCATGCCAATATCATTGAATCCAATTGCAGATGCGTTTCGCAAAGGCACATGATGGGTAAGGGATGGTTTTGCAAAGTTCCTACGATTCCCACTGTACCTGTATTCCTAGGGGTGAAATAAAGCAAATCATTTCCACGAGAATACACAAGCATATATTTGGCAGAAGTTCTGAACTTGAAATTATTATTTTTGTAACATTTATTTTCATGCAAAATTGTTAAATTATTTTGAAACTTATAGAAAGACTTGTGTGCATGCATTTTGTCTCTCTAGATTCACATTATAGAGTTTAGTGAAAGTATAAACGTGTGGATTTAGGAGAAAAAGCAAACACACATGTATCTTGTGTGCAGGGACTGAGATGTTTGGATGAAATGTTTTCATTTTGTTTATGTTTTTTTATTTTTTATTTCCAGAAACAGAGCCAATCACTTTTATGGGGTAAATGTCGGATTCAGATGTGGTATAGTAGTTCATCTTTGGCAACTGGTTTGAAGACTTTCAACAGATTAGTATGGCATCACAGTCATTTGTCTCCTTTAACCACAACCAAAGAGCAACCCTAAAACTGACATGTAACCCTAAAACTGACATGATCTGGCACAATAATTGGCAGTCAAGGATTAAATAAGCATGTACCATATATTACACACTCAATTTCTAAAGCAGGGTGAGTGCACACCGGTGGGGTAGAATATAGAAGCATGCCCTTTTGTTTGCGTATATCCAAGTGGACAGAAGAGGGTCATCAAAAAACAATATTTCACTTGTGAGAACCTGCATTTCTGGAGCAAGATTACATTGACACTGTTCCCTGAACCCAATTCACAAACAACTTCCCCAAGGTGTGTAGATTTTGTTTTCCTGTTTGAGCAACTCTACAGAAACATTTTTAAGGGAAGTCCTTTCAGAAGGGCAACATTTCATGGAAAGTCAGATGTTCCAAATCAAAAAGCACTCAAAGGTGACAGAATGTGCTGTGGAATGCTGTGTTGTGGTGTTGAAAAATGCACACCCAGAGTGCAGCTTTCACTGAGGTCAATGATCCCTTTGGAAAAGCAGCAATAGTGGTGAAATTGTGATAAACAAATGCGTAACATGTCACCCGAATGCTCGAATATCTTAGTTTTATGAGTTTCAGTAAAATAATAAAGTTAGAAAAAATATTTTTGTTTACTCGTGTCGGGAAGAGTAGTAGGAGAATGTATGTCAATGGAGGAAAACCTGTTGGTTCAACAGTTCTGCTGGTGTGAGGTACACCATAAACATAGTGACCTTGACATGAATAATTTTCAAATTAGTAAGATAACATTACCTATCTTGTCTTTCACCTTTAAGCTACTGGTGCAAAAAGAACACTGGGTTACGAGGTTGCCTTTCATTGCAGAAAACACTTCCCATGTGTCCTGAAGATTCAGCACACATTTATTGTCTGAACACAGTCATGCAGAACATTTGCAAACCCCACTTAATCACCTTCCCTGCTTAACCAGTACATACACATTTTATTAATAGTCCTTCATTGCCACTGAAACTAAAGCATCCTTGTTAAGATCATGGATTAGAAGCCCCAGCAGTTTCGTCATTACCATTGCGTAGGAACTTTTATTGAGACACCTTAGTTTTGTATATTGACTGCAAAGTTGTAGTGCTATTTTCAGAAGCTACTCATTTTGGCCTTTAATATCTTAATCAGTCACAATGAATTCTGGGCCGTATGCCTGACCACTGGGCAAGCCATACTTCTCATTATCTTATGACAGTGGACGTAGGAAAAAGCTTGCATGTTGATGCTTCCGCTTGAAACCACTGGTGTAAATGCTACTAATGGAGCCCTACCACTGCTATTCTGAAATGTTATTAGGGAGACAACAGTGACAGACTGAAAACAGGTCACTTTTATACCAGCACTGTGCTGATATACAAGTGTGTTGCTTTACTGGAGGATACTTGCTGGTCCTATTCAGGACTTTGCCATATAGGGTCTAGAATCTCTGGCGAAATGCACCCTCTAAACACCTGGGAACTTTTCTCTGGATCGCTATGATGGAATAGTTGGACTAGCAAAATGAGAGATTTTAGGTGTTCCCTGGCCTCATGGCAGAGTGGGATTACCCTTGTAATCCAAGTGCAACCCTAGAGCCGGATAACACAATAACTGTCCGCTTAGATGGATGGACATTTTTAATCAGCAGGACATTTATACCATCAATATGGTTGATCATTATGGTGGATATCCATGTGCCCAGCTGCGGTTCTTATTAAGTATCAATGTTCAGTGATACTCCTTACAAGTGACATTTCATTCCTATCCCAATCATCCAGTGTTGTCCCCTGTTATAGTATCTCTTTGTGATTGCAGTGATAACAGTTGCTATAGTTTAGATGTATGCTACCCAAGAATTAGATCTGTCTAGGGATTTTAAAGTAGAGGGTTACTTGTCCATGTTTGATAAGTTGGACTTGAAAGATTGGGATCAAGATTCTTAAAACCGTAATCCTGGATGCAGGCATTGAATAAAGAAGAACTATTTATCTCTGCAGTAATATGTTGGGTTGCCACTTGGTAGAGCATTACAGACAAGGGCATGATTATAAAATATATTCACCAATATTTGTGAAGGAAAAATAGCTACAATGAATAGTTATTAATAGTCATTGTGCTCAGATGATTGCTTATTAAGTTACTTGATTGTTTCTGATACTTTTGTGCAACTTTTACTCGCTGTTTCAAATCCCTGTGGGCTGGCTCTTCCTGTCATCCTTCCAAGGTGAATACATTAAGTGCCAGTGATATGGCAACCCAGATCATTGTGTGCCAATTAATCCGGCTGGTATTTACTGACATTCTGTAATATATGGTGAAGTAGTCCATAGTGATTTGTTCATGAATATCTCCTTATATCCTAAAAAGTCTATACATATTCACTACAGCATAGCGAGTTATACATTGTGATCTCTCTTTTGAGTCCTGTTTTATGGAGATCAAGAATTTTTATTCTGTATTTTGCCTTACCATGACCAAATATTGACTGCATGTGTTGCACCTATTTTCTGTTTCTTGATTAACAACGCCAACATTCTAAATGTGCTCAATTTTTCAATTGTGAAAAATGGGAGTATATTTGCGAAAAGCTTGTTTTGTGTTGCTGCTTGTTACATATCAAGCAAAACAAGTCCATCTATGTATCTAGGTTTTGTGAATGTATTTTAATTGCATCATATCAGAACAAGTACTAATAATTCCCAAACACTTAAAATTGCTCAATGACATACAAAATCCAGCTGTCACTTCTCCAGAACTCACTAAACTTTAATGAAAATGTTTTACAGGAAATTTTTCTATGGGTCCAAACTATTTACTCTCCAAACTCAGTTCCTCTACTACGCATATACTCTGCATGAAATGAATACTCATTCTCTTTCAAGTATAGCATAGAACATGATATTGCATTTGGATGTATTGTTCCCATAATTCTCACCATGAACCTCAGACCCTGACTACCTTCAGGCTCATTCTCTTGCTGGATTAGAGTCCCTGGACAATAGTCTCACTGCTATCACACCTGATGGTCTTCATTTCCCGGAGGAGTCTCTTCTGTATACAATCTTCAGATATGCATAACAGATCTTCAACACATGCATTTTGTGATCCTCTGGAAGGATTGCTGCATGCGTTCATGGGATCTCTGTATTTTTCCAACATGAGAAATTACTGCAGCATGTGAAAATGAGGAGAAACAATGTCTAATGAAATTAATATCCCTCAGCCCAAAAGTTTGAATTAATATACATTACTTATGCTATCACCAACACACCTCCTGAATTTAAATAGACTTTCAGAATTTAGAATTTCATAAACATAACGATCAAGGTGCCCTTTTCTGTATAGATCACCATCTTAAAAATCACTCCAATAATTAGAGTAAACAAATAATTACTGGTTGAGTTTTTTTTACAGCTGTCTCAGATGAGGAGCACAACTAGTGACGCTGGTTAAACATTATTTGTAAGTGATGGTTCAATATACCTGAGCAACTAACAGCCACATTGGCCCTCTTACACATTTCAAAAAGTACCTTTTGTTAGGGGATACATGCTCAGTATTTCTTTTCTTTTCCTGATATTAAAATGGAATGTATTTGTAATCAGAAACATTATCAAAGTCTACTTATTAAATAAAAATGTTGACATATTCGTGTTGGCCTTTAGTATATTAATGATTCATAAGTTATACATTGAATATTTCATTCCAGTAAAGATTACCCCAACCTTTGTCACCATATTGTGTCTAACTGCAAAGTAAACAAGTGGTGCATCTAACTGCATAGTTTACCTATTAGATGGAAGAAATGGAGAACACACATAACATGCTCAAAGCTTACATTCCTTTTAATTTTCACAATTAATTACTTTCAAAGTAGAACTCAATTGGTGAGGAAAACGCGATAACAAGATAAAGTAGAGCAAGGAATTACTGTAGATGGATAACTAAGGGAGGAGACCTAATGCATAATAGTCATGATAATGTTGTAGTTCAGGGACTCTAGTCAACAGTTTTGCCCATCTGGGCAGGAATTGCAAAACATGAATACCCTTCCTTCGGGCTAATGAGAACATTGTCACTTCTAGATGATCCTTCCTTTTCATTCCTTTTGTCAGTAACTTCACCCAGAAGATGGTATTAAATGAATTCAAAAGTGGTTGGAAGGAAGCTTCCTTAAATTATATGGGTGAAGAACATTTCACCTATTCACTAATTCTCCAGATCGAGGAATTCACTTATAGTACATTGCAGTCCGGTATCCTTGTGGTTGTACTACATTGTCCACAGCAAAAAAGTGCAGGGGTCCCAAGAATACTCAACCATGACTATTAAATCCTAAGCAGCCACATTCTAATGTAACTTTTCACCAACTGCTGACAAATGCTACTTCAAAAACCAAAAACAAAGGAAAAGATTTTAGGAATAATCAAAATACACAGAAATAATCCATATGTCTCTTTGTCAATTTCGTACCATTGAATGGCACTAGAATATGGTTATCACATTCACTGGCTCACAGTGCATGTACCGTCCGGCCATTCATACCTCTGTTGTATTTGCAGAGATGTCTCTGTACACATTGTAATATCAGCCAGTATTGGTCAGCCTCACTCACAGGCAGTCCAATTCGTAGGGGCACCTCTATATTAACTTCCAACATAAATAAATACTCTAAATTACGAGACATTTCCATGCATTCAATCTAATTGCTTTCATATTATCTTAGAAATATTCTAATGCTCTTATGGGAGTAGACACCATTTTCCAGACCTTTTAGTATATGCGTTTACACCTAACATGGATTATCATAGTGCCACTCCCATCATGTTTACCGAATTTCTTCAGAAGCAAACGATATTACATTTTTGAAATCTGCACCAGAATGCATCTCTTCTTGTCATAATGGTACATTTTATCCAAAAAGGATCTGAGATATGCAAGATGTAACCAGAGCAAACACTGTTGGTAATGAGAAAATTAAAATAGTGGGAGACCAATAAACTGAATTCAGTAAGTGAAATTGAAATTATGGAGATCAGAACAACTTTGGCAAACTATGTTACAGAATAAGGCATGACAAATCGTCATTTGTTAGCAGAAATATAAACCGTTCAGACCAATTAGAAGGCAGGCTTAATTACAAATATGCAATGTTAATTAACTACCATTCTAGAGTGTGTGTTTAGGTTCCGAAAGAGGTATTGTGTTAATAAGGAAAATTAAAGAAGGACAGCTGTTAAGAGGACAGTGATGATAAGTGACTGATATTCAACTTGGTAAATCAGAGGGTTTGAGCTTTTCCTGATCCAAACAATTTGCATTCTTTTTTAATTGGTGCAGTTAACATAGATCAACGTACTGCAATTTTCTAAAAGCCTTACTCCCAAGCACCTTATCACTAAGACCTTGGCAGATGCTTTCCCATTCTTAACATCGCAGGGTCAAACCTTGCCTGAACCACTCCCCTCTAAAAAGTGTCCCATAAAGTGGCATAAGACACAAAGCAAAAAATGCTATTTCCAGTTCATGTTTGAGGGACACTTTTGGGGTTGTGAACTACCCATAGACCTGCTTATAGCACCCTGTGATTCTCAATGGCTCCCACTGCTCCCTATGAGCTCCTCCCCCTCCACAGCACCGAGGGAATTAAATATGATTTATTTATTTTCAATGTTCAGCTCGTGAGTGCTGGAAACAGAAAACATTGCATCGTGCCACAATGCCAGGCAGGGGTCTGCCAAGTACCATTGGGGCAGTGGGGCCTGTTTTCTGACCCTTTGGGAGATGGCAGTAGCCTTCCCTCCCTCTCAGGGACCTGATATATATTAATCTCTGTTGAACCTGCAGCTTTCTTGACCAATCCCGGGCAATGTTTGAAAGGTTTGTGGGAATCAAACCACCTGAAATTAGTGTGGCTTGACTTTTACGAAAACTAGAATTTCCATTCCTACCAGGCCTTAACACTCCTTATGTTCAAGCCAGAAACATTCTACTTCTGTTTTTGTGTATTCTATCTTGCACCAAAACCTCCAAAAAATGTGTAGCTGGAGTATCACTAATACAATGCATCCACCGTGAGATATGTTTGGGTAAACGTAAAAAATGAAAAGAAAAGAAAAAAGAAAAGAAAATACCTGATTGTTGCAGGTGAAAATTAAGGGACCTAAAGTTGCTTAGTGGGAACGTATGTGAATGAAGGGGCACATTTCCAATATTATAAATGTTATACTTAACTACAATGATTGACCCTTCAATTAAAAGGCATAATTTCATAGACGTTATTGCGGTTCTAGTTGCTAATGGACTGAAACTTGCAAATGTGGGTGCAGGAACTACATTTTGTGCAACAATGAACATTGATTCTCAGTTAATTAGTGCCAAATGTACGCAATACAAGTTCCTCTTTGAACCTCACAAACTGCAGCTATGACCTTTGTGATTTGACTTTCTTATTCCTATTCATTATCACATGTTTAGTTTTTATGAAAGGAAGTTCTTTAAAAAGAGGGTGGACTGTAAGAGATGCAACTAGTACCTGCCACAGACCAATATAGGTTTTTTCACCTAGACAATTATTCAGATTTTACATATTTGGTCTGCCTGGTCATGCTCATGCAGCTGTGGTGAAAACGCAAAAAAAAATATAGTTTGTGACACTTTTTGCAAATTAATACTTGCAGCTTCTGTAGCCATCTGTCGGTCTCTGACAAGTTAACCTTCAGACTTGTCCACACTAAAGACGTTATTTAGTTGGCTAGCAGCATGTTCAATTTTTGCTCTATGTATAAAATGTGCAATCATATGAATGCACCCATTGCACTTTGAATTGCACCCTGGTAAACTAAAACAAAAATCCCATGTTATCAGAAATGCTTATTTTTCTTCTAAAAATCAAGCAGCCCCGTTATGGCAGGTTTGGTTTGTGAATCATCACTTTCTTTTAGATCAACTATGTTTGCTCAATTAATATTTGTAATACAAACATCAAGTAAAAAAATCAATATGTGCACAAAAAGATTGAAGCATGAGCTTGTCAAAAGGCTAACATCTTCGTCTAAACATTCAAATTCGTTCAGGGCAAAACCAGGGACGTCATTTAGGGGTTGCAAACATTTTTTTGTAATGCATGCTCCTGGGCCGTGGCCAGCACCATGTGGCTATTTACTTTTGGAGTGGCTGGCTTTCTTGTTCAGGCCCCTTAAAAATAAAGAAGAAAAATAAAAACTGGCGTGCCACAAGTCTAACACTTTCGGCACTGACCATAAATAAGAAAGAATAGGAATACCAAATAATGTTTCTTTCTGGAATTATATACAATAATTGCTAGACTCATTAAAGGTTTATTTCAGGCACACTTCAGGGGATTAGTCACTGATTTAGTCTGTTCTTAAACATCTCAACTCAGCCTTTCATCCTTCTGAGGTCGATAAATGAGTACCAACACAGGTTTGGTGATATTGGGTGTATATTTGTTCTATTAAAAGCCCTTAAGCGCATGTGCTATATAGTAATAATAATAATAATAATAATTATTAATAATTAATAAAGTAAAACATCATTATCATTTGGTCATGGACGTCTGCTTGCATTCACAGTAATTTGGTAATATGGGCCTATACAGACTGATCTTAACGATACATATGACAATCCATTCTTGTATGAAATGTACATCACATTATAGTGATATCGTAACCATATTTTTCATAGTGTACTATGCTATGTGATGCCACTTCCTGTTTTGTCAACGGATGAAAGGTCGTGTTCCATTGCTTCCCGTGATATCACTTTGGGTGGGGTCAAATGACATCACTTCCTCTGATGTCATCAGGGGGTCAAGGGTCGTGTGATGTCACTTCCGTTACCCCAGGCATTTTGGTGAAATGACGTCCCTGGGCAAAAGGATTACCTTGCAACATAATTGAATTAAATTCACAATTTGGTTGGCATAGTCTGTTAATAGCACTGTTCATAATTTTGTAAATGTGTGGATTCCCCCTGTTTTATGTTTGATTTCCTGATTGCTGCTTACATTAATCACATAGTTGATACATTGCTAATGCATTGCAATAACCATTGTGGCAAACTAATCCTCTGACAACAGGTAGAGATCAAACTGATAAACTGTTATTACGTTTCCCTATTCCAAAACGAGTTCAAATAACCGAGAGCCTGGTTAACAAAAGTGCATGCCTTTCAATGGGAAAGTCCCATTGAAAATGTATTTTTTATATACCTGTGAATTCAGTGTAAAAAAAGAAAAACAAGGCAAAAGTAACAGTCTTCTTTTTCTTCTTCTGCTTCTTCTTCTTCTTATTCCCTCTTACCTCCTTCATCCTTTCCCCTTCCCTTCCTCCTTCTTTCTCCATTCTCTTCTTTTTGAACCCATCAATACCTTGTTTGCATATTCTAGTATATGTGTCTCACATAATTTCATGTACGGACCATACTAAACCAGCTGAGCTTAAAAAAAAAAAAAAAAAACCTTATTAGTGAGGCATTCTCCATCTCTTATACACATTTATCAGAATACATTTAGAAAATATACAATTGCAAAATGAACTTAAGGGTTTTTCATGACCCTCTTTTTAGCAATATGAATTTCACAACCATGTCATGCGTAAGTCACTGATGTCATGAAATTTGAGAAGGTGAATCAATGTTAACATAACGGACCCCACACTGATCATCTACAACTTGCTCACACTTTGTAAGAGGATGACAAATACATGTATAAATGATACAGCTGAACGAGTAAAAAAAAAATAATGTCATTCCACCCCTCCTTTTATGCTATGGGAATCTTACACAAGAATCTCACACGTGTCCATCATGCATTTTATGAAAGTTCAAAAGGTGAATATTTAGGCAATAAGCCCCATGCCTGCGGCCGGGGGCATTACCTTATGCAGTAATGGCCTGCAGGTGAGGTGTTTATTGCCATTAGTGCCCCGGTGCGCTAGATTGGTGTACTAATGGTGTTATCTTTCAGCCGCTACATGCATTGCCTTTCACAGCTGAAAAAAAAAAGTTAAAAAAAAAATGCCTGCCTTGGAAAGGGAAACACTGTCCATTTTCTCTTTCCCTGGTGACCATAATAAACAAATAAAATGGCCACCATGGAAGGAAAGAAGGAACTGCACATATTCCCTTCTCCATTTTCATGGTTGCCATTCAAGTAAATGGAAAAAAGTAAACAAACAAAATGCCCGCCATGGAACAGGTAGAAGGGATTATCTGTAGTGTCTTCTCCCTTTCAATGGTGGCCTGAAAGAAAAAAGAAAAAAAACACTGAAGACCGCTGCAAAGGACGTGCAGACTTGCCGTGAGTTAAGGCACACAAACACACCAATCAGTGCATTTGTTTTGTACACATAACCCCCTCCAGGTACTAATGCTATTTTAAACACATATCTCTGTGAGATGGCATGATTTGCATTTTCATTAGATTGCAAGTGTTTGTATGAAGAAGGTGGTGGAAGTTGCTTATTCAGGCTTCGTATCTTCATCGGAACCCACCTCATATGATCAAAACTAATGATAGTATGAAGATGATATCTTAGGATCATGGAATATTTATTGAATGTTTACATTTATAGAGTGCTCTAAACACACGGGTATCAAGGCGCTGGTTGCAATATTATGCAACAGAAGTTAGGTCCTTAGTTTCAGGTGAATAGTTCAACCCAGGGAGGGGCACTGGGAGAAGAGCAGTGCCTTGTGGTGTTTGCAAAATGTCCATTAAGATTGTTCCAATCTTATTGCTAAGGGTGAGTTCCAGTTCTCTGTGGTGATGACAGGGAAGCTCGATTCACTGGCTCTCGTTAGTCTGAATCTTGGTGTGATAATATGGTGAGTGTGAGAAGAGCGGGTGGGTCTTGAGGATTGTGCTTTTTACATATATTAGAGAGGTAAGTGGGGGCAGAGTTAGATAGGCATTTGTGGCTGCTTCTGGCAGCCGATGTGTGCTCTCTCCTTGGGTTGTTTAGAGCGGCCGAAGTTGTTCTGAATGATCTGGAATTTGTTGATGTTGCATGTGGAGATGACGGCAAATAGCATTGCAGTAGTCACTTCTAGATCCAATAAGCATATGGGTGTGTGTGGCTGAATATGCAATAGCATTGACCTGCCGTGTTAGAGACAGGGTGGCATCTAAGTGAATGCCCACCGTCTTCACGGTGCTGGAGACTGGATAGTGATGCCATCAATGGTGAAGGTAGGCTGGTCTAGCATGTTGAGTAGGGCTTGAGAGACGACCAGGAGAATTTCAGTTGTGTCATCATTGAGGCAAAGGAGATGGGAGGCCATCCAGGCCTGAAAAGTTCGGAACACTGTTTGCAGCGTGTCAGAGTTGGTGGAATAGTTTCCAGTTAGAGGATGAGGATCTGTGTGTCATCTGCGTAGTTGGTGTAGGAGATGCCCATGTCTTCCAGGTAGTCAAATAAAGGTTTAGTGAAAAAGTTGTAAATGGAAGGGCAAATGCATGAGCCTTCAGGCATGCTGCAGCTGATTGGTGATTGGGTGTCGAGACATTGTCTTGAAGACTCTTATGGATCTGTCGGCTAAAAGGAGGTGATCCAGGTGATAGCTTCAGGTGAGAAGTTAGCCGCTGAAGCAATGTTGATTCAGAAGTTGGTGGTTCACAAGTTCAAAGGCTGTGGAAAGTATAGCAGAAGAAAGTGTGCTAACTGGCCTGCATCCTTGATCTCGTTAAATAGTATTTTCAGATCCAGCACGCAGATTCCGTGCTATTGCCAGGTTGGAGATCAGAATGACACAATCTTAGGATACTGTTAGATTCAAGATAAAGCTGCAACTGTAGATAAGCTGCACAATCCTAGATCTTTAGGAGGAAGGGGACGGTGGTAATTGGGTGGTAGTTGGTGGGAAAGAAGGGTCTAAGGTGTTTTTTTTTCACAAGTTGGAGAATCCAGGCTTCCTTCAGGCTAGATGGCACTGAGCTGGCAGAGAAAGAGGCGTTGATGAGAGTAGTGATGAAAGGAGAGAGGACTTCTGTGCAGTCGTTGATGACAGAGGCAAGGCACATATCCGCTTGGCAACAGTAGGTTTTGAGGCCTTCCATGATCATGGTCACTGCGGCATCCAAGACTGGTTTGAAGTGAAATTGAGGTCGGTCCAGCACAGTGTCTAAGTGTGAGGTGTTGAGGGGACATAGCATGTTACCGCTGAGGATGTTTTTTTCAGTAAGATTTATTTTCAGTAGGATCTTTTTCTGGATAGTGTTGATTTTATCGAGGAGAGCATTTTGGAAGTTTGTGCACCAGATAACATCCTTCATGCTATGATGGGTGGAGGAAGGAGACTTTCCAGCTCACGCAAAATTGACATTGGCTATTCTTGGGTTATAGGTCGTGCTTTTTGTTTGTAATATGGCTTCTTTATTTTCACTCGCGATAGGAGCAAAGCAGGCTTGTTTGGATTCGGATGGGGTTTTAATTGTACAATGTGATTAAACAATAATTAAAAATGTTAAGGCCCTTGACTTGTGGGCATATAACTTTAGCCCAGGCAGTACATTGATATAATATCTGTATAACACTGACTAAACCTACTGTTAGTAACATCATAAATCTCAGTGGTCACCTATAATTTAGCTATAATGATATCATTTATGAAGCTGTTGCCTTAACGTCCTGCAAAATGGAATTCCAAATTGGGCTTTTGATGTCTCAATTCCATGAGGCGTTCTCAAGGGGCAAATGCATCCTTTATTTATCCAAACAGAAGAATTCATACAATGTTACATTTGATATCAAACCCTTCCCACAAAAAATACATGTATTATATGAAACACACATTATTTAATTCTAGTGAAATCATTGTAACACATATGTATAGGTCTTACCTGCCTACTTCCTGTTTCCGTTTTGAAAATTCTATGATATACTTTTGACTTGGCATTAAAAGCACTTAATCTCAAAGTGCCTCTGTCAAAGGAAGCTCCTTCAAAATAAAATAAAAATAAAATATTCTGAACAATGTTGTACATGTTGTACAGCATGAGAAACATTCTGCGCAGTCGCTTAGTTGGTTTGATGACAAGTCCAAAAAAACATTATTTTGCATGACCACAAAACAAGCAAAATGATTTCTTGCAGAAATAAGCTATGTTCTCAACAGTAAGCTGAAAATGTTGTTTGAATCCAATGCATGTTTCTGTGTGAATTCCCTTGTTTTAGCATGTGGGCACAAATTATGTGCTTAATTCAAATATGGTTTTGTCTTTCCTAGTGAGAGTGCACGCACACAAATCACAAATATCACAGACAGGTCATAGATGACATATTAGGCCTGATTTACAAACACGTTTTCAATGGGACTTTCCCATGTTAAAGTGACATTTTGCAATCATTGGCAATTGTTAACAGTGTCACCTGTAGTAGAAATACTTGGTATTCGTTAAACCTCGAAGTATATTGACTTCTGTTCTCTTCGATTCTTTTCCTCCAAGGTTTACGTGGGCCACCAAAGAAGTTTACATTAAGTGACAGGTTATTTATTGTACAGAGATCAATAGATACGTCTAGATAGAATAATTGAAACTCACTTGTTTACAGAGTAATCTTTACTTTAGTATAACCTCTTGACACATGCATTCATAACAAATATATATTTTATGACTGCTGTGTACAAGATTAGAGTACTATCCAGAATAACATTCTAATATATTTCACTTCAGTCTTTCTCTAACAGTGGTGTTTCATTTCATTCATTGCTTTAAATCACAACATACAAAATGTCCCCTTGTCTCTTTGTGGCAAGCTTTATATCTGACACATGCTGCGCTTGCTTAAGTTTAATTATGTTGGATGGACAATGATTGTGGTTGCTGGTTTGTTGGCAGCAGCATTTCAAGTTCAGTCAAGTTTGCAAAATACGTAGAGTGCCTCTCCCTCCCCACTCTACCCTACCTACATACATCTGCACATACATCTGCAATACAAGGAAGTATTTGAAAGTGATGGGCTGGTTCCAGTTTGTTATAAAACCAGCTTCTATTTCCATTTCCTATCCTGTGACTGCCAATTAGAGGGTGCAAAATGCCAATTGCGATGGTGGTTGTGGTAAAATGGACTCTTACCCAATTAGAAACCAGATCAAGAAGACCAATTAATTTCACACCGACAATCATTCACTGGTGATAACGAACCAGTTGTGTGCATTGTTATTGATCCTAGAGATGTAAAACATTGTAACGTTGTGCTAAAATATGAATAGCTACCGTATACTATACATGATATAGCTTGTAAAGCATATGATCTTCCTGGAGATTAATAAACATGTATCAACGTTTAAAAACATGGGTGCTTACACCCCTCCATGTACACATTTGCAGTGCTCAGAAATAATGTCTACCGCCACACCAGTAAAAGTACAAGAGTTCCAGAACTGCACGTCTCCTTTAGAACTATTCAAGAGATGAAGGTCCCCTCACTTTGCACTCATCCAATCTCAAACAAATCTAGAATCCCTTTTGCTCTAAATTCTACAATATGGCTAGAAGGGACGTTTGTTGTGTTTTCCCACGATTCCTTTTAAGTGTATAAAAGGTAAACGATACTACATATGATTTGTGAGGCGGTGGGAAATTAGAATCGGCTGAACTCAAATCGAAGGAGATAGTGTATTTCACAGGCTCCATCTGCTTAGGTCCTTAACATACACTGCAGGACAGGTTGCATTTTGGTTGGCTGAGCAGGGTTAACATATAAATATAGGTGTACAAAAGCCTGTATATTAATACTCGTTATCTTTGCTGATACATAACAGTGTTATGATATGTGATGTAATATATGTAGCATTAAATAGGTATCTCAAAAACAAATGAATGTACAGGATTCTAGGTTTATTGAGTAAACTTAACGCATAACATTTTTACTGTAGCAATATATTTGTAGGAACAATATGTAAGGGCTTTAAAAACAAGATGTCCAATTTGGCAGGTTTGGCATCCCCTTTATAGTTAGTTTCAGGTTGACGATGGCTCCAATGCACACATATAAAGGCTTTGGCCTTCCTCCTTTCTGGTACATTCTTTCTTTGAACCACTGTCACACTTTCCTGCCCCTTCCTTTCCTCATCCCTCTCTTTGCCCTCCTCTTACTGTCTTTCCGTGATTGTCTGGAATTGAAATGCGACCATGGAGTGAGTCTCACCCATTGTGAACCAATTTCCATTGTTTCCACCATGTTCACAAAGGTTTGTGCAGACAGTTGTGACCTCCCCACAGTTTTGGCAATGCAGCGGGATCATTGATGCCAATGTTGGCTAAGGCAGGGAATCCAGGTTTGTCACACACACACTCTGACGTTGCCTGGCAATAGAATGTTTCCGCTTTGGGATACAAGGCATCGGTGTGGGAGGTATACAGTTATGCACCCATGGAGCGTATACAAATGGAAGGTAAGTATAAAGTCACTGCAGGGAACTCCTACTTGTTAGCTAGTCATGAGTGGACACTGCGGACAATGGGATCCAACAGGGACCTACTCTAAAGGTTAGACTTTGGTTTCCTGAAAGGCTTGAATCCAAGAGGATCCTGGGACCATGATGTGGCTAGATGCTGCAGGCAGAAGAAAAACGAGTGCGAGGTTGTGCAACACTCTGTGTGTAGCAAGCTGTGTTTGTGTAGCTGTGCAAAGGATCAAATACAGTATTGATACAGGATTGGGGTGAGGGCATGCACATTGTAAAACCTGGCACGGCCAAAGATATACAATTGTTATGTCCCTACCGCATCTGTATAAAGCATATGTGTACGTGTTACGAAAAGCAAGGATTTGTGAAGGCCTTGTGTTGCTCTTTTGCATATCAGTGAAAAGAAACACTTCCGTTTGACCCGGAAATGCACGTCTGAAAACTCCTTTACAAGGGGATGCTACTCCTTCTAGTATCATGTATAGATATGTGTATAGAAAAATAATAAAATAACATATGGCTCTTTAACTCTCGTGTACTTGTTTATCTGGTTAATTTGGCTTAGACGTAGTATGTTCATTTTTTGGGCATTCTGTCTTCCTGGGTATGATTCATCTGCTGGTTTTGGGGTCTGCATTTTGCACATTAGATGTGAATACTTTAAAATAGTCTGCTTTTTGCTATGCAACGACTGCATCATATCATCTATTAGTTTATTAGTACATGTGAATAATATGAAAATGTATAAAATGGATTGCACAGTTTATCAAAGGAAAGGGTATACTCTGTAGCTTTTATACAGCGTTTTGCTAAACCATGTAATACTAGTAAGTCTTCCTTGAAAATATAGTTAGACTCCTAAGGAGGGGCGGCTCCTTCCCACCCCGGGGTAATCTTAAAAATGACACTGAATGTTTCTCGCACCTCAGTGCAGTGATGTGGCAATAAACCTAAAACAAATTGAGGTTGTTTTTTGGTAGACGCATGTATTGCTTTACAGAGTTTAGCAAAAGCTCTCTATTTTATGTCAGATTGTACTTCGATTAAAGAATAAAGCTGAAAAGTGTTCAATACCCTCGTGATTCATTTCATTTATCAGCACTCACAAACACTTGTCATTTCCGTTGTCCGACAGTGTCGCTTGGTTAAACTGTAAGGACGTGAACATCGACAAGAGAAGTACAACCAGAAAAGATCTATTGATCACATTCTTCAGTGGCCAGTCACATGCCTCAAACTAGAAATCAGAAGGAAAACTGTTACATCGCCTGCTCAATGACTCCGTCCAAAAATAAAGAGATGTGTGGAGGTTTACTCAAAATGCAGCATAAATAAATGGTTACATTATGAACTATGCATATGCATAATCACCATTGCTTGCTGATTCCAGAATGCTTCCCTTGATTCCTATAAAGATCGACATGTTTCTCAAGTCATCAGTGATACAATGGGAGCCATTTTAAGGAAAGCAGAAATCGTCTGGAGACAGCAGTGGCAGACAGGGTTGTTGCTAGATCTGGAAAATATCCTGGGCTACGCTAATGTCGGGACTTGAGGCTAGCTAGCCTTTTGGTTGTAGCCCCTGAGCTTCTATCTAGAGCTACAAACAAAAGACCTGGGGCTATATCCCTGTCTCAGCCCCCGCCCCCTTAGCAATGCCTTTGGTGGCAGAGAAAACTCCTTCTCAATTTTGGTTGCTATTGGTAAGGGATTTAACAGTCCTTGGTGTCTGCATCCTTTTAAAACCATTTTGAAAGACAATGCATAATTCTGCCCACTGTTCACGTGCATGAAGGGCGGGATTAATTTAAATCTATGTGTATGTTGCCTGTTTTTTCTAGGTGTGTACAATAGATTGCATCCAAAGTGATGGCTGCATTTCTACCAGAAATGAAAATTCTGTGAAGGTGGAAATGGTGCTGGGTAAACCAATTGGATGAAAACCAGAACCGGTTTAAAGTATCTTTAACCTTTGAATGGTTTTAGTGATTTGGCGGAAAACGTTTGAGACTCAAAAAATAAATGTCCTGTGAAGGAAATCAGTCTGTCATTCATAAAACAACCTTACAAATGCCATAGCGAGCATCCGATATGTAGGATGACTCAGCTGGTCCATGGATTTTTTTTTAGTTTTAATCTAAGCTTTTACAATTTCAACTTCAGTAGGACTTCTTGTTCTAGAAATATAAACACTTGTTTTTCTTGTTTCTAATGCTAATGTAGGCATTCCCACTAAGCCTGCAAATAGAGCAGTATTTCCTCTACTTTCAACAGTAGATGGCTTTGAGGAGGAGGTCGTTTGAAGATACATACACCACCTGATGTACCTGTGAAAATGAGTGCTCTCCACATTTTTAAAGGAATATCCCAAAAAAAAGTGGGTCACTTAGAAGACAGTTATGCGTGGTCTACATCTATGAAGGGATGATGACCAGATTTCAGAGTTCGATCCAGACATCAACCTTTGTTTTTCCAAACAGGCACAGTTACATGAAATACATGGATAACCGAGGAAATAGATGTAGGCTTGAAAACGGCTTCCTTTGATTCATACATTTGGGCTATTTCAACCTAGAGAGTTTAAAACACAAACCATTAGAACAGCCACCATGAGCATTCAATAGATGCATATCTGTCAAATGAGTCATTCTAAATGAATGCAGCACAAAACACATGGTCCTTGCGTAATATTTGAGCATTTCTTAAGGGTCAGAATCACACATGATATAGCTGTTGGGTATCGTTATGAAATTTGAAAGTAAATGTAACAATGTATGTGGAAAAATACAACAGGCTGTACTATATAAGTGAATTGTAAGACACTGATTGGTTCAGTACCAAAGATTTCAACTCTCTGCCCAGTTTATCTTTAGTAATGCCTTGTGTAATCAGAGGACTGTAAATATTTCTTCATCAACTTAGTTCACTTGACAGAATCTTAAAGACTTGACCCTTCAGTAAAGTGCGTAGCTGCTAGTTGCTCTTATATTCCAGGCTGTGATTTCAACACCATGTTAGATCTGGCAGCAGATATTAAGATATCAGATCCAACTGTAATGAATAATTACTGATGGTCCTGATATCATGTTCTTATTGTAGGAATTTATTCGGTAAATAGTTTGTAACAAGGAAACAACATCCAGTGTTCCCTACAGGTATTGGCCTACCAGTGCATATATTGCAAATACGTTCTATTATACATATGTAAATGGGTCAACATATAGTCCAGCCGCATAAAGAACATATGTCCCTTCAGACATGTGTAGCATTTTAAATGTTGTTTTGAGTCTGGCTCCTCATATTCCTGACTCTCCCCACAGAAGGTAAGCGTGAGAAAATGCACAAATAAAGTGTAGGGTGTCAAAATGCCTGTCTCATCTTTGATGGATGGCAAAGGAATTACAAGTTCCCACATCCGGTGCCTTATTTCTCTGTAAGAAAGTCTACATTTCTGTATACAACAAACACTTTACCTAAACCAGACACACATGATCTTAAAGATATAATCTATCCAATGCGAAGAAACATCTATTTAGAATTGCACAATAGTGTTGTTTGATTACTATTAATATGGGACAGAGGTGCTGCTGGGCTTAGTGGTAGTTTAAATATGTCCCTGATGGACTTCATTCCATTTTTTCATGAGTCATTATACAACTCCACTGCATGGGAAACATAGACCCCTTTCTCCCTGCATCCGCTCCAACACCTGTTGTTGGAGTTGGGCAAACATGTAGAAAGATTAGTTGGTGTGAAATGCAATGTGCATACACATTTAAAAGCACATTCTTAATAGTGTATCTCTATGGTATCTAAGAATTTTTAAGATATAGCGTGCTAAAGATGAATGATGTGCTGCTCAATATTCCATTCATGAAATCGTCAGTGGAGTGGCATTTATCATTAAATTTCAAGAATATGCAGACACAAAATCACTCTCCAAAAAACATGCTGCATTATACCACAAACAACTGGTTAAAGGGCCCAGACCCACAGCTGTAAATACCCTCAATGGCATGAACTGTCACAAGTATTTCTCCACCGTCTCCTCCCTGGTCTGCTTGTCCGGGAAGATCACCTCTACGCCTCATTAACCATTTTCACGAAAGCTCCACTGCTTTCAAAATCAACCAAAACACCCCCACTTTTAACCAGTCCAAGGAAAGATATTCAATTGGTCAAACTACTTGAAAAACGTGAGGAGTTCAAACCCTACACATAATTGAAACAGATGAAAACAGTGGATGGCCAAAGTATTGCCAACTACAACAGGATAACCACTAGCCTCAAAAGCAAAGCTCAAAAATGATCTGTAAACGACCATATAAGAAACATGTCACAAAATGGTTTATTCAGAAAAGAAAAGAAAATTGAGGTTTTAGAACATCTGGAGTATACATTTCTGGCAGCTTTGATTGAACAGAGTTGACATTATCAAAGCAAAATTAAAATGTAACTCAGATGCAATGGAATCTGCAGAGCAGAGCAGGGTGGAAGTGAAATATTGACAGCAGCTCTGAGAACTTGCATTGTTGTGGGATCACACCTGTCTCAGTGCATATTAAAATGACATCACAAGAAAGGGGAATAGACCTCCAAGGAGTTTGAAAGAGCTCCCCAGTTCCTCTGTCTTCATCTAGAGCCATACATCTTTTCACATTGTAAATCAATGAGTGTATCTCCTCTACTTTGAGTACTGGAACACAAATGATGTCTTCCCCAGAGGAAACCAGATGTAGGTAAAGACAAGTGACACATGCCTTGCTTCTGATCTACCATATAGTGCACTATAATGACTTTTGTAAAGTCTGGGTTCTGCCAATGATAACTATGACATCTCCTGGTTTACTAGTTGCTTATTTATTAAAGTTCTTGTACATCATATCAAGTACATCAAGTCAGGTACACTTAAGCTCAGGGCAACATGCACCGGCACCCTCTCTAGGGGTCTACATCTCTCCAACTGACATACTCAGAATACCACTCATACATCAACATTCTCACAGGCTGCAATCTCTGTCACTCACTCCGACATTCCAAGCATTCAACTCAGGGTTCAGGGGAAGCTTTCCTATCTGAAACTCGTTACCTTTCTACATACATCCCAGATGTGTTCTATGTTTCCCCACATTTCAAAAGTCCAGAAAGAGTTTTCATCCTAATTCTACAATGTAGAAACCTGTCTTTTAGTGAATGAATAGATAAATACATGTTTGGGGAGAGACAATGAGTGAGGGGGGTGTAAACCCTATATGAACAACAGGAACATCTGCCAAGCCCAATGATATTATGTCACCTATATGCTCTAGTTTTCTTTTTCTAGTGCATTTTATTAGGATTCCCTCTGCATATAGACTGAAGACAGTGTTTGCAGACCTACATGGTAGCACTGGCTCCGTTAATAACAGTGCCGGTGCTACCATCCTCCTCATTCCCATTGAGTCCTATATTACTCAGGGGGGAATGCGTCCGGCGGAACTGGAATGCCCTTGTACATCCACATTGCCGGTTGCCGGTAAAAAAATTGCTCTGATGGCAGCCATGCCGGTTTTTACCGGCACGGCTACCACCAACCTAATAATTACCCCATGTGTGTTAAAAACCTATGGGCATGCCTCACTGGGACAAACACGTGTGAAGCAAATGGGGCTTGGAAGAGGCATAATCCAAAGCCTGAGGATGCAAAAGTGAGGTATACACAGATGTTCTTGTAGGCAGGCCACAAATAGGTCATGTGCACATCTGAGGTGGACAAGCAAGTGTGAGGAGCTTAGAGGAAACTCCTGCTCCACCCCATGGTTCTCCCTGGAAACATACCATACAGGTGCACCATGAAGGTGCTGACATAGGTAAGGGCCGGCGCAGACATGAAAAGGACTCTGTGTACCAGCAGGTTATATGTGCACCTTGAGTGTACATGGGAGTAGAGCACATGAGTTAGGGCCAAAGGCATGAGTCATGGGGCTGTGAAAAAAGTGGCGGGAGTGGAGTTTAAGTGAAGAAATGTTTATGGATATGGTGCAAAATAAAATACTGTCATTCCATTGGTGTCAGAGGGATAACCTCCTTCTTGTTTCATTTATTTTCCCTAAACTGGGAAAGTCACCGAATTTAGAGGGGATACCTGGTCTGAGGCAAGGATGTCTTCACACAGATGTCACTAAATAATTATATACATAGGAATGTTGTTTTTTTAATTTATTTTTTACAAGGAGCCAATCAATGGTTCATAGCATGCCAACTAAAATGGAGGTGCTACCGTTCTAGAATTGAGTTCACTGTCCTGGACGCTCAGACCCATTACCTAATATATAACTGTACATTCATTCACACTTGATCTTTCCTTGATTTTGATACACGGCATTGCACCCTTTTCTTTTGTCAGATATTGGTAATTTTGTATAACATATGCATGCTCTTCAGACTCATAATTATGCAGTTTCTGACATTTGTATTTCTTTTTCATCAAATTATTTCCAACACTTTACTACAGTTAAGGAACTTTACTTTGGTTCAACTCAAGCGTATATTTGGGTGAGGCTTAGTCTGGTACATGAAGCAAACATTTGGAGGGGATATTCGCTGTACCTGAACTGATGCCCTTGCTCTCAGTAAAATCTCATCATTTGAATGATGCTTTACAGATGTTGTTGAATGATATCTCTTTTGCAATCTTTAAACGTCCGATTTGGTGTGCATCCATTAACGTTGGCACGTTTATAATGCATAATAGCCGAGCACTTAAGGGGTTAAAATCTCGCTTTCTCTCTCTGACTATCTCCGAGAATTTGCATTTGAATAGCTCATTGTGAACAGAACACTATAAATAGAAGACGTCAATTTTCACACCCTGAAAAGAGCCCTTCACAAATAGACCCCTACTTATAAAACATAACATGGAGAGTGTTTAATCAAGTATTAAACTCACTTCTGCCAAAGTAATGTTGGCCATCAGGGCACCACTAACCTTTTATGGTCCGCCAATAATGTTGGCCAGCATTTCATTTTGGTACAAGGAAGGCTAACTTTATGGCACACACTGCACGCTGTAATGGCAAGGAGATATAACATTTCACAGCAGAAAAGTGTTGGATTTTGTGTGAATTTTCCATGCAAATTAAACACTACTAAAATATGTAATTATTATAATGGCAATGTGAGCTGTGAAACGTGTATAGTATTCATCATTCGTTGCAATCTAAGGGATTTGCCAGCAACAATACAAACTGCAGTTTGGGATATAATTACGAAAGGAAACAGTTATGCCAACCATGCAGTGTTGAGACAAATAGCACTATGGGAAGTAACAATCTTAAATAATTGCTCCAATCATTGTTTGTTGTAATTTTGTGGAAATCCTCATTTACTTTCTGTTTTTCCAAACACTTGGTAATAACTCTTTGATCACCAAGTTACATTCACGACAATTGGCCTCTAATATTTTGTGATGTGGGGGGACACGTCCTATGTCACACGCTTCAAATTTTCAGAACTCGGAACCTGGTTAAGCCTAATTGCGCATACGCATGACGTCATACGCTACATATAATGTTGCACGCTTTGTTTATCCTTCATATAGGGTTTAAAAATGGCGTGAGGTTAGGCCAAAAGTCTAGAACGCGGGATTTAGCCCTCACATAACACTCTCATAGGTAAGCAGCCCTTTTACGTGATATTATGAATCCAGCTAATTCACGTTACTGAATCATATTATTCCGTAGGTGACACGTTTATTTTAAAACCCCAAACACTGTTTTGTGTTCTAGGTATTAGGACCTGCTACATTGTGAACTTAATTTTCATCAGACAAGTTATCTTTTATAGAATTTGTTTCAAGTCTTTACATTGAGGTAAGACTATAGTTTTGATCATTATCAGTACTCTTACTTAATATTGCAGCTACCTTTTATACTTCCCACTTCTCCCATGAGTTCCTGCTCATGCAATACATTAGTATTTGATTTGTTAGGATGATTGATCTGCTGATCGCCAACAGATTCACCTGAAGATGGACCCTCGTTCCTAGAGGTCTCTTCTCATTACTTCTAGCAAACAGGTTGCTCTTTAGCAACGTCAGGGTAAGGAGGTTTCCTTATTGTTGTTTCATACATTTTTTAGACTTTCACTATTTTATCTCAGTGGATGCTCTGTGTCATTAAACAGACTGCTCCCCATTTTTTCCTTTTCTCTCTCCCTTTGAATCCAACAGAACTTTCCTTCTGACAAATTCAGTGAGTTATCTAATCGCTCTTAGGCGTGCAATCACCATGGGGTTATTTGCATGATGAACTCTTTCTTGGCATCCTTGCTCTTATCCATTTCATGTCTCCAATTTCATGTTTCCACTTTCTAATATATTATCCACACTCTCTTTAGGGATGCACAAACGTATGCTCAAGGTTAATCGGTTAGGTAATTTCTATGGACTATTTAGACCTGTTGGGAATGAAAACTGGCACCTCTTTCATGATATTCGTGACTCTCGATAGGTGACTTGTATATCCATGTGAACAGCTAATGTTACTCTCACACTGGGCAATCCGAACAGATCTGTATTAGGTTACTTTTAATCCCATTAGATGTTACATCTTCATATTTGGTGATGAATTGGGGGATCTAGTATTTGACAATGAATTGAACATAACAACATATGTTTCCCATCCCATCCCTCTGCCTCTGCCCACCATGCCTGTTATCGATACTTATTTGGATATGTACACATTTATTTTTGTTTTTTCATATAATTTGTGATCTTGTACACACTTTTTTATTTTGTTAATTGCTCAGTTCTGTATATGATTTTGCATATCATGTATGTCAATTAATATATGAAATCAATGTTCAATGATGTAATTTTTAATGATGACTACAGCCTTGAAGACGACTGATTGGTCGAAACACATGTCGGTTGTAACAACAATTAAACACCAATTCATTATTTGGATCACGATTGGACTTTCAATAGACTCTTCAATTTGGATTATTTTATAAATTTGAACTTTTGACCTAGGAGTCTCCTGCGCTGTTTTGCAACATACACTTTTGTTCTTTAACATGCACTGTTGAGGGCAGGACTTTGGCCTGGTTCATGTATTTTTATCAGCATCCTGCAAATATGCAAACCCCCTCTCTCATTCTGGGAATTAGGATAGCAGCTTTCTTTACTGCTGTTTTGAGATTTTACAAAGGATTTTTGTTTTTGTTCTGCAAAACAGAAATGTGTTTGCATTTCACAACATTAGGTGAAATAGACATTGGCATTTGCTTTGACCCTCTCCCCCACTCTGGCTTGTACTTGCAAATCTCAGCAATTTGGCCTGCCCTCAGTCAATATGTTCTAATGGATCAAAAAGCAGAAGAGTACAACTGGCCGACATGGAACGCATGTCTCAGAGGAGACAGACATGTATGATCCCCACAGCGACCCCTTGATTCTCATGGTTGCATCACTAGGAAGGGATGCAGCAAAATCACTACTAAGTTTAAAGCAACTGGTAGCATCAGCCTCACCGGATTCGCTGGAAGATAAGATAAAAACAACAATTAGTCCCATCAGCTGTAGGTTCTTGCCATGGCATGACTTGTTACTACTGTCAGCAACCATTTCTTTGCTGTGGTTAACTCCCTCGGAAACGGTGTGTTCCAAGGCTTAAAGTCTAAAGAATGTAACACTATAAATTGTGATTTAAAAACATATTAGAATAGATTCTCCTAGTATATGAGAAAATTAAGGTATTGGATCAAAGGCACCACCAGGTGTAATATACAGTCCTTCCTCGCACCTGAGGATTTCATATGCATGTTCTAAGGATAGCAATGTGACACCTTGATGGAGCGATCGCCCATCTCACTGGTGTCACGGCCACACACCTGAACCCTTTTGGGATGTCCAACATGCTGATACATTCTGTTCGAGCCAGGACAGTCTTCAAACCTGTCTGAATCCAATGTTAACATCAGACATAATTAAACGGGTCAATTAAACAAAACCCTTTAGCACATGAGAAAACAAATTACACAAATCAATTCTGATTATACACCTCAATAAATATCTGCTAGGAGACACAACACAGAAACCCATTTGTTGCATTTGTAGAGCAATGTGAATTACAATGGGTATGTGGCCAAGGTACATTGCTTGGGGTGAAGTACATATCCTACTGTCAAGGTAAAACAATACAGGGGTAATGACAAATGAACAGGTACAACATAGAGTGCAAGTTGACACAATCATGAGAAAAGCCTGTGAGTATTTTACAGCACTGAGACTAAAAAGTCAAAGTCTACACAATATGTTTCGGCTCTCCGGGGCTAGAATATGATCCTTTCTTATGTGGGCCTTTGTCAGGACAGGAAGACTGGGGTGTCTGGGTGTTCTGCGTGTGCATGTCTGCAAGGAGCTGGAACACGGGAAGAAGAGGGGTGAGATCCTGAATCAATCGGGTTTCACAGTATGATCATCACTGGTTAGAAGACACAGGTCCAATCTGTCTGGTGGCAGCAAGACGTGTGTCACAACTTTAGACAGTAAAGCTTGTTTGAAACCAGGGCGTCTATTAATCTGGATCCAAGGAGGGCCTGAGAGAGGTAGAGGGAGAGAGATGAGAAGAGGAGAAGAGTGCAGACAGGATGTCCTGTGTTTTAGTGTTGAATTTAGAAGCCAGAGCCATGCAGAGGGTAGGTGTAGATGAGGTAGACAGTGCAGTAGGATTGGCCAGTTCCTTTCAGATTTTGAAAAGTTTGGCCATGTTGTTAGAGGCCGCAGAGATGCAGGCTTGAATGTGGACCCTCTTCTTAGAGAAGATAGGGACTCTGTATTGTCTTTGGAGCAGACAGCAGGCCAGTTTGTTAGAGGGTGCACCCGAAGCTCCCCATTTCCATTCAGCTACTCTGCACTTGCATTTCAAAGTGGCCATATCGGAAGTCAGACCAAGAGTGCACTTGGTGGCAGGCGTCAGGTGGATCCTCATGACCAGGCAAGGATGTTCAGAGTGTTAGAGGTGAACAGGTGAAGGTTGGAAAGAGCTATGTCAGGATGGGAGCCAGCCACAGGAGTGGGTGGGGGAGAGACAGTGGAGGCAAAGGCAGCCACTGACACTCGCTTCATAGGTCGATTGACTGCGAAGGAAGGTATCAGTGCTGGATGGTCCTTTGCCAAGGGGACAGGAAGCTTCAAGTGAGAAGAAAGAAGATAGTGGTCAGTCTCGGAGAGAGGAGTAGTGAGAGGATTATAGAGGGGTCTGTCTGAAAAGATGAGAACATCCAAGGTGTCTCCGGCAGAGTGAGTCAGACCAGAAGGTAGAATGGAGATGGAAAGAGAGTTGCATATGTTCAGAGGAGTCTGGGAATTCCGGGTCGATGTTGAGATCCCCACGGAGGAGAAGCTTTGAGGTAGAGGAAAGGAGGGAGGAAGTGAGATCAACCCATTCAGAGAGTAAGAGGGTGAACTGGCCAGGCGCCCTGTATATGGTGGCCAAGGTCAGAGACAGGCCAGCAAAAATAGAGATGCTGCAGTCCAGGCATTGAAAAGAGAAATAGGTCTGAGTGGGGATGATGGAAGCAGGGATCCACTCAAGAAATATCAGGGCCACTCTGCATCTTGGCCTTTTGGGCCTGGCCTCGGAGAGGATTTTGTAGCACTCAGGGAGGAGTGTGTCAAAACTTGTAACAGATCCGGCCTTGAACCATGTCTCGGTAAGAGGAGGTGGTAGATGTCAGAGTAGTGTTTGACCGAAGAGCGAGAGTTGAGAGTAGCCATGTGTAGCAGGTTGTGACTTTTGAAAGACTTTCAGGTAGGGGTAAAGGGGAGAGTACTAGCCATCGGAATTGGCTGAGGAGCCAGGGATGTGGGAGGATGAAACAGCAGAGAAGCCAGCAAGGTAATGGATGGCAAGGGAGCCAATAAGGTGGAGGATGGAGGTGTCTGAGGAGCCAGAGAGGAAGTAAATGGCATGGGCACCAGAGCAGTAGAAGAAAGAGGTGGCAGAGGAGCCAGAGAAGTTGTAGAGGGAATCACAGGAGAAGGAAGGAAGTTGATGAGGCGAGGGAAGCACCTATTAAATAGTAGGAGATTGGGCTGAGGGCCATGGACCATGACGGTACCATTTAAATACACTTTAATGATGACACTGGAGGACTGGAAGTAGGACAAGAGGACCTCCCACTGGGTGCCACCATTAGTGGGAGAAGAGGAGGAAGGAGAGAGAAGCTCAACCATATGATGGATCCAAAGGTTGGGAGAAAGAATGACAATAGAGGATGTCGTTGAGAGTCTGTCTGGAGGAAGCACTGACATGGGTGTCAGCAGTCAGGAAGGCCTGGATTGGAAACCAGTGTGTCCTTCTTGAGCTTCTTATTTACAGTCTTAGTGAGAAGAGTAGCATAGGAAACAGAAACGCAGTAAGAGAAGATGGGGGAAATTGAAGAGCACCATAATTTGAGTGATAGACGAAAAAGAAAGGGCAGGCATGAGGAGCAGAAGAGAAGGAAAGACTGCACAGAGCTATGCCACACTAGTTGCACAAGGAGGGGATATGGGAAAAGAGTCTTCAAATTAGTCACTCCTTGACATATGTATAGAAGTGACCCCCGTGGCAAGCTCTAGAACTCTTCAGATGAAAGTAAGGAGATTCAGCAAAATCTTGAATTCATAGGAAAGGATCAGTGGGTGGTTATTGTAGGAGAGTTACATAATATGAACTATATCTTTATCTTGTGGGCTGAAAGTCTAAGAAGATTTCCCAGAGCATATAGTACAACAATGCTGGCAAGATTGGTGAAAATTACATTGAAAAAAAAAGATTTGTGATATGGAAAAGTGCAACATCAAAAGGAAGATAGGTTAAATTCCAGATCTGGTTATTATTATTATTATTATTATTATTATTATTATTATTATTATTATTATTATTTTTTTTTTTCTTTTCTATTTTCTTTTTTCATTTTGTATTTATGTTCGGTACTGGCCCTCGCTAGTGGGTCTGTGAGCACCTTACATCGTCCAAAGGTGAAAAAGATGGGCAGTGAAACAGAAGTTGCAAAATTTGTTCAGGATATGATCAGAAAGATCAGTATAGACAAGAGGTAGTAGGGGGGATGGAGGGACCCAATTATGTGTGTTGAAACAGGTATGTTGTGTGGTCCTATATAAAAGTGGTGATGCATGTTGCAGTGTGGAAGTGAAAAGGTTGGGTGTTCAATGCCCTAGGTGCCCAGCGGTTAAATGTTTGATTGTTTGTACATTTTGGTTTGCACATCGAAATGTGTAGGATATTCTGGCTTGCTTGCCTGGTGTTTGTGTTGATGATGGGTTTGAGTTTGTCATGAACGTAAGACAGGGTTTTTTGGTGGATGGCTTTGAAAACAATGCAAAGGCTTTTGAAGGCAATTCTTTGGGGGCCGGAAGCCAGTGGAGCTCGCCAAGAGCTAGGTTTTATGTGTTAATGTTTTTTTTTTTTTTTTTTTATGTGGAGGATGAGTTTGGCTGGTGCTTTTTTATGGCTTGCAGGGGGCAAGTGTGCTACTGGGGAGTCCTGTGAGAAAGGCATTGCTATAGTCCAGTTTGGATTTGTGTCGGTGGTGAGGAGGCGATGAGGAGGTGTTCTGTTTCGAAAGGGTTGAGTTTGAAGATGTGGGAAGCAATCCATGTGGTGATGGTGGAGCAGGATCTATCTTTTTAGGCTGTGGAGTTGGCAGAGGGGTGATATTTGGAAGTTTATTTGTGTGACATCTGTGAATTGGTGGAAATGGATGTGTTTGCTAAGCGTCTCTCCAAGGGATTCAACATATAGGTTGAGGAGGAGTAGAGACAGGGAAGAGACTTGCAGCACCTGTACCTGACTGTGGTAGGGTCAGATCAAAAAGGGGATATGAAGACACATTGTGTTGTTTATGTAAGAAAGGTATTAACCTAATCGAGGACAGGGCCAGTTTGTTTCATTCTGTGGGATAGGATGTTGTGTAGAATGGTGTGGTTGTTGTCAAAGGCTGCACATGTTGAGGAGTGAGAGTAGTGCTGTATGCCCTTTGTCAGTGATGTAGTCAAGGTCATTGAGAATGTGAAGTGTAGCTGTCTAAGTGCTGTGTCCAGGTCACAAGCCTGATTGGGAGGGGTTGAGTAGATTGTTTGTGTTGATGTATTGTTGCAGTTGGGTAGTGTTGAAGCATTCCATGATACTTTCAAGGTATGGCAAGATAGTGATGGGGAGGTAATTTTCGGGGAGTGTGGGGTCAAGAGATTGTTTTGAGGAGGGGCAACATTTATGCACTTTTGAGAGCAGAGGGTATCATAAAGCCTTCTTTCCAGGATGTATTAACCACACCAAATAATGCTCAGAACCCCAAGACATCTTTAGGCAAAGATATTCAATTGACATCCGCCCCAATTTTGGAATTGTCGAAAAATAGTACATTGACCATTCTTCAGAAGTCTTCTTAACACTGCTAATAGGTATAATCAAACACATTCCATATTCACTCCATAGAAAATACACATCCAGCTAATTTAATAAAGATTGAATAGAATGTAGACATAACCAATAATGTCCATCATTTTGCGTTGACATGCTCCCACATGGCCATTTTCGTAGCTCTAGTTTGGTCCTTGTATTAATACGAACTCAACACACCAAGGCTCATTGCCATGCAGTCTAATCAATTGGTAGCAGGCCAATATTGCAATGCATAGGCATAGCTGCTGCAAAAGCTAGTAAACCAATTTGTTTTTTTTTCAGAAAAAATGTCACCTCTTTGAATTTCTTGCATGGGTTCAAAACCAAAATGTTCTGCACCATATAGGGCAGTGGACCATCCCATCATTTTATACACCTATATTGTTTCAAGTAAAATTCTCCCTCATACTTTTCTGGAACAAGCTAGAGTTGTTCCTACCCAATATGGTGAGTGCAGTCACGCCAGCACATTGCTCCTCCTAAATCACATTCACTCTGATGCTTAGATAATTAAAGTTATCAACTTGCAACATTGTTTACCATTTAAACGTTATTTATGACAAACCATTACTACAGTTTCAGCCAAGATTACTTCCGACATACACTCGCTGCAGAGTGATTGCAAACAGTATGATTGTGTGTTCATCCCCATAGGTGATTGGGAAATTAATAATATATGATCCGCATATAGTAATTGAACAATGCTCACTTTGCTCAATTTGGCTGTGTCCTAGTCATGTGACTGTATTTTATCGGCAAAGGAATTAATATATAAGGAAAATAA
The DNA here is from genome assembly GCF_040938575.1 of Ambystoma mexicanum. Lineage (NCBI taxonomy): Eukaryota > Metazoa > Chordata > Amphibia > Caudata > Ambystomatidae > Ambystoma > Ambystoma mexicanum. Next base: position 481,551,946 of record NC_090926.1, read on the forward strand.
AATAGGTGATAAAACATAGCCCTAATGTACACCAATATTATCCTTACAATATTCTGTACACTCAGGCAATGAGTTGTGTGAGGTCATGAGTCTGAGTAGAGTGAGAATACTCTTTAGTATGGGGTTGCTGTCTGGATTCAAACAACCTGGGCTGAGGTCACCAACGTGATATTGATGCAGGGGTAGTTGTGGTTGTTATTTGTAAAATCGGATAAGTCAGGGTAGAAGTTGGGATTATGTGTGTCATGGTGAGGAGGAGAAAGGTGGGGTGTGGGTGTGATGCATGGGAGCAAGTGTGAGAATGTGCTTCAAAGGATATGTGTAGGGCTGTATGTTTTCTATTGTGAGTGATTTTTTATATATGATGGCAATCCCACCACCTTGTTTGTGTAGGAAATCTCTGTTGATGATAGTGTGGGGCAGCATGTCAGGGATAAAAGATGTGTGATGGGATTTGAACCATGTATGTCTGTGAAAGGGTATACATGGTAGTGCACGCTGTTGAACTCATTGATTTCATGTGTGTAAGCAGGAACAGAGTGGCAGCTGAGAAGAATGCAGTGTATGCAATTAGTTGTCTTAGTGGAGTGTTGTGCTGGCATTTAATTTGAATGTTGTTTGCATGCTTTGCATTGTTGAATAGACCCCATGCCCTAGGACTAACACATCTTCAAAAGAGAGGATGCACATACATTTGATGATCAATGAGGATATAGCAATCGTTAATGCATAGCTTGACCTGTTGAGCACATTTGGAAAATGGGCACTGCCAACCTTCTGGGTGCATTTCATCTCAAATGTGAGAACTGTACAATTGCCCTAAATGATTGAGTTAAGGAAAACTCAACATCATTATCTTTATCAGAGGTCCAGTAGCAATATAAGATATAATGTATTTCAAAGTAAAATTGCTCTTTCTCTTATCCAGGTATTAGTTGCCACAAATGAATGACATGTGTATTAGCAGGATTAGAGAGTCATCTATCTAGGAGAAACTCTCCTAAGTATTTGGAAACTTTGCTGCAGGTCCTGAGAATTAATAATACAGCAATCCAAATAAGAGAGATAACCAGTGAAGTGGGATGGGGGATGGGGTTTGACCGACTCGTTGTCTTTTTCAGACCCCATCACTCGCCATTTATCAAACTGGTACTTTATGCTGCCTTATGAGGAGCCATTGGCCTTGTCTAGCTCAAAGTGCATTTGATATTGAAAAGATACAGGCCATTCCAGAATGGCAGGCACCATCAGCCTGGAATAAAGTCACAACTTTCCTGGACATGATCACATTGTTCAAAGGATTTGCAGAGAGGTAATGCATCATTGAAAAAATACACTCCCATGTGACCTATATAAAGAAACATAAGATAATAACCCAGGGTTGGTTTCACAAATGCCAACAGTGGTGTGTATGATGCAACAATATCCATGATTAAAAGAGAAAAAATTTGTTTTCGGTTTGGTTCTGGGAGAATATTTTGGAAAATGGTTTGCAGTTGCCTCACAAATCCTTCTCTGTAACTGTGACTTTTAAGTCTTTGTGAACCATTCAGACTTCTTGAGAGTCTTGAGAGGTTGCAGAAATACCAAACAAGTTGCATGGCTCGAATTTTCAGGGTTAAGTGGAAGCACGATATTTGGGGCTTTGATTTATTACAAATATTTCAATTAGAGATCAACGGGAAGGGTAAGTTCGAGTATGGACATCAGGATACAGAATGAATGAGAAAAATCAAATGAGACCAATCAGAAATCATAGAACATTGAAACGCACCCTGGTACCCTTGCGTTTATTGAAAGTAACCAATACGATTGCTGCCTTTTCTGGGGAAATACAACTGGACCTAGTGGATTGGTTACTGTGGCACTAGAGCCGGCCCTCTCTCTTCGGTCTACCCGGGCCTTTTCCCTGCTTCACCAACCCAGGCATCCCTAGTAGGGATGTAAGTAGCACTGGGATCAGTAACCCCTATCTGTCTCACATCCTGGGCTCCACGTGTTTTGCCTAAATTGTTGGCTACCTGACTCCCTAGGGATCTTCTAACTTTCCTTCTCCTACCCCGTTTCGTAGTCTCAGGGCATTAGGGGTGGTGCTTTCTTCCACCCACTTTCACGCTGACTTCTTTCACACCCACTTGTACCTGACCCTTCACTATACTGGTCCCTCAAGATGTTCTCCTCCTACCAGGTCACTATCTCTCCAATCTGACACTCTGCCTTTTCACCTCCACCCTTCAATCTTACTCCTTTTCTTACTAGTGGACATACCTCAAACTACCACTCTACTTCTATTACCTCCTTTTCCCCTCATGCTTCACACTCTGCTTCATCGCCTCTTGCTATTCTTCTGGTTATAATCTCTATTTCACTGTAAACCTATAGCTACTCTTAGCTCTCCCACTCACTGTCGCTCTCCCCATTCTCTGTCTATTATGGTCCTATGTTCCTACTTCATTGCTCACACTTTACACTTACTACCTTCACCACTGACTACTACTAGCTGTCTAGAGACTTCTCTACTCACTAGTGCACGTTACTACCCTTTACTACCCACTACAACTCTATTAACTATTCTCTCACTCGCTACTTCACTACTCCCGTGGCCTATCTTCACTCAAAACTACCACTGCCTTCGCCGCTATTACTGCTACCACTCACCTACTTCTACTCTACCTCTACTACTCGCACTCTCTGTTCTCAGACACAAACACTGCACAGAACCCCTCCATAACAATACCGTTTGCACTCCAATCGCTCTAGCCTCCTCTGATCTCTCAGACATCCTCCACTGCCAGCTTTCCTCATCCAACTAACACACACTGCACAACTCTCTGCATGCAATTCCTTAAATACCCCATGCTCTCCAAGAATTGAATTTTCATCCTGTCCAATCACTTAGCTGACTCAAGAGGGTGTGACAGGGGAAAGCCATAGTAGGGTTTAAAGGTTATGACAAGACCTGCCCCTTTCTCCAGCAGTATTTCTAAAATGGAATCTGCACTTGCTCCCACTGACCTGTTATCCTTTAAGGTCTCTAAATATTCCTGGCGGTGTTGTGGGGACCCCTTCTGAATTCCCCTCTCTCATTACCAAAATCCTCCCTGGTTTGTTAGTGGATTTTGCTACCCCCCCCCCCCACCCACCCCATGGAGGCCTTCCTTTAAATAATATAGTTTTCTCTGTTGGGTTAATTGATTTTCCCTAATTGGGTGGACTCCTGCTGGAGTCTGCAGGTGTTGTGGTTAACACTCACTGCTTGGTGCCACGTCCTGCATTGCCACATCCTGAGGCCGGTGTTGCCACACTCTGAGGCACCCCTTTCAGAGATGCTGGCCACTGCTGTGCAGACTCCAGAGTCTTTCTGCTCTGCCCTGCTGCTTCCTCCATGGTCTGTAGTCTGCAATCACTGCAGGTAGGGAGGGCTGGGTGGGGGCCTGCCTGCATTTAGGCACCCGGTTTGGGTTGGACACCCCCTCTCTGAGAGGGTCATACTAATGGCACTGGCACAGCACTCACCGCTAGCCAGACAGACTTTACATAATAGGGGTTACAGAACTCTAGTGAACACCATGGGGTTTTGGGATGCCTGTGCTAGGGAGGGAAAAGCCCAATGGAGATGAGAAAGAAAGGAATGGCCAATATCCTACTGAAGCATTTTAATAAAAACCATTGAAACATCTTCAAGAGTTGGTGTGTACGTCTGGCTATCTGGGACAAAATTCATATCAATACAAGTCCTTATCTGCTCACAGCAGATGTCTTTTGAACACGAACGGATAGCTAGTTTGCTTGACTACTCATATTATTTTAATATTTTATATTTGATGTCAGTGATATTGGTGTCTATGTTCCACTGGAAGTTGCCGGTCCCTCTAGTAGCATATTATTAAGCAAAACATTGAGGTTCCAGGTAATTTCTTTAACCTTATTGTGTACCATATTAGTGTGTGTACAATGCTCAAAGTAACTACTGATTGTTGTGCTTTTTCTACGAGAAAATCACTTGGATGAACCAGGGCCCAATTTCTATTTGGATGTTTGCATCCATTCTTTCAAACTCCCTTCCATGTGTTTGTCTCCTGACACTAAATGTGAGATGCGGCATGGAGTAAACCAAGATAAAAACAGAGATCATGCTTGTTCATCCATAAATCTTCAATTAAACATTATACTTAGTACATCCAATTTCCAACTGATTATTCTAAAGCAAGAGTTTCTTGCCTCCACCATGGCTCAAAGTTACATGAAGGAGATTGTATCATGGTGACCTGTTGCTTCCCATCAATGACTAGAATAATCCGTCATCTAGCCTAAAAATGGGCAACACAGAGAGCAAAAAAATGTTTCTCTCACTTGGTTATTTCTATCACCCAGAATTAAATGATAATGTAATATGTGATAACAAGTTAGAATCCTCCATTATCAGCATTGAGTGAAGACCATTCATGAATTGTATTCCTTCAAGAGGAAGAATATAAATGACATTACGTAAGGCCATGAGTCTAAAACGAATCATATTTCATACTCACTGTCTACCTCTAATAGATTTGAATCTCTAGAGGATTAAGATTGACAGTATCTCTTGGAGGATTAATTCATTTGTCAGAATAGATGTTTGAATACTATATCGCAAGCAATAAGTATGAAGGGTAGGTTTACTCCCATCATACTGTGTGTCAAGTTAGTGAGTGTTCTAAATGAAGCAACGGGAGGTCAGGGAGATCTTGCAACCTAATAATGATAAATAACTTACATTCAATAAGGCCTTCACTGGATTTGATGCACATGTACCTGTAAATGGCAAACAATATAACTGAAAGTTAAACATTTTGAGCTGCAATGTTGATGGACTAATTGATACAATGGAAAGGGAGCGATGGCTGTTGTACATTTCAAAGTTTGATATGTTTTCTATTACAAGAAATGTGGCTTATTTCTGAGATATGTTTACAAAGTTTCAGACCTTTATGTAAAAACTGGTAAAGGACCAAAGAGACATCCTAGTGGTGGTCTGGTGTCTTACCTCATGCTTTCAAACAAACTCAATTCATCAAGTTGCAAAAATGTGTTTAGCAACATCCAAGATATCAGATTTAATGCACGAGGTGAACAAATAGTTAAAATTGTATATATCTATATAATGCCAACTTGGGGAAATAACCTAATCACCAATTGAAAATATTTCAAAATGATGCAGTTTCCCTGGAACATCTGTCTAATCGAATAGCAATATTTGCAGGGAATTTTGCTATAATACTTGGAGATGGATGTGATATTGAGGGGGCTTCAGTGGGGAATTTACATTGTTCAGAACAAATGGACATTTATTTTGCCACTTTCTTTTAGATGTGAGTTATAGGCTGGCAAATGTCTGCTTCCCAGGGTATTCCCCGGGCAATTCACCTTTGATAATGGACACACAGGGAGTATAATTGGTTATTTTATATTTCCATTTACTGACTAGGGAATGGTTACACATTGTAGAGAAAATAAGAAGTATGATAGTGATTGTAATTCACTGATAAAAACGATATGCTTAAAAAATAATTCTCCCACGAGCATGTTAACAATGTCATCCACTGCAATGGTTTCTTATAATAGTAGATATATTATATGGCCATTAAAAAAGCAGGAGAACATATGTGATAGAATCCTGGATATGAAGTGGGAGAACATTGATACATTCTTGAATCATTATGTGCATTTTCAAGCACTAATATTTGATAGTGGATCCACATTTTGGAAGAGAGATAAAAAATCAGGAACTCAAGATTGTTTTTCATGGCTTGATGGAAATTGCAAGCAATTAAAGCTCAACTCATTTCAACATTTGAAGAGTAGCTGCTGGGCGTGGCCAACCAGGGAAGCAATGCAGAAACCTCTCACTGGAGATCCTGATGCCTCCCGGGGACTTGTCTGCCACTGTATGAGATGCTAGATGCCAGCGGTGATCTAGCGATGCCCTAGAAGAAATTTGAGGAGGTAGATCCCCTTGATGCAGGAGCTATGACTGAGTGAAGTGTGGCAAGGCAACGTTCCAAAATGGTGCATTGAAGATGGAGTGCCCTGCAATAGAAGATCGCAGTGCTGGAGTAGAGCCGACGCCAGTTACAGCGGCCTGCAGAGTGTGATGGCAAAGCTGCCAGGCCCAGCAGGGAACCCCTGGCGGAGGACCTGGAGCTGGCGGCAGCCACGGGGCAGGAGCTGTGATCATGGAATGCGACAACAGGGCCGAGATCAGGGCTCCTCTCCTCTAGCGTTTCATGGCACAGACAAGAAAAGCCAGAGCGGGCCTCACATCCTGCTTCCCGTGGAGGGTCTGGGTCAGCTTTTACTGCTTCTCCTCCCCTGAAAGCTCATGGTGATTCAGCGAAGAATTTCCGAGCTTGAGCAGCAGGGCTAATGGGTGGAAGCTGAATGGCGGTGCTGCCTTACCCTTCCATGAATTGCTACAACGGAGCCTGGTACCACCAGATTCCCAGCGCTGAGTGCAGTAGTGTCTGCCTGACAGGCTGAAAGACAGATCATTGGCCTGCCCCATGAGCTGTAGTACAGCGGTCTATTGACTAATCAATTTGGAGAACAATGCCAGCTTGCCCCCCAAAAGGCCAAAAGGGGACAGAGGGAGTCAATATGCTAATTAGTGTAATGGTGAAAGCACTCACCAAGCATAAGGGGCCACAATCTGGGGATATTAAAATCCTAATTCAGGCACAGGACACCTCCATGAAAGATTAGCAGCAGTTTGTGTTGCACGTTCACTCCCCACTAAGCCAATCGGACACGGAAGATGTACCAGCTACAAACATGGACTGGCAGTTCATGCGTGTGGAGCTTAAGAAAGACATAAAGGAGAGTTCTACATGCCTGGCAAATCAATTTATGAGCTGAACATCCATTTGTGCGTTGCATAAAGAAGGTTGGGGGAGGTTGAAACCATGCTGTGTTATCAAGCACATGAACAGGCAAAGGTGGCTGAAAGGCTGAATGGTCTGGAACAGCAGATAAAATGTTTCGTTACAAAGCAGGATCCTTAGACAAATTGCTGATGGGGACTGAGAGACTTGTGTGAAATCCTTATTCCACCATATTCTAGGCAGTTTGGAAAATCCTGACATAATGTTGGATCAGACCTACCGATTTCTTTCGAGACATCAACAACAGAATCACTTGATCCCAGATGTCTTGACAAGGGTCCACTTCTATGTAATGTGTAAAGCCAGGAAGTCTTCTGTAATTCACTTCAGGGAGGTGCGCATGTTGATATATCAAGACCTAGCACAGGCCACATTGCAGAAGAGGAAAGGTTTGTGTCTGGTCATCAGTTGGCTTAGAGAGAAGAATGTCAAATACAGATGTGTTCACCCATGCAGACTGGTGTTCTAATACGAGGGGATAGCGTTCAATGTCACTAAGGAGGGGTAGGAAGTTGAATATGATGGATTTAGCAACTTCACAACAGAGAAGCAATCCATCTCCAATCAGATAGCTAGAGGCTCACCAGCAGAGGCTACCTGGCGGAGGAGGTGGGAAGGGTGTCGACCAGCCCTGCAGGGTGCAGGAAGAGATGAGCCAAATTTGGATGTGTTTTTGGTGTGGCATTACATATTAAATACTTCCTTGTAGGGGTAACAATTAAGGAACACATGCCAAATGCAAAATGGGCTTGTGCACAGGGTTTGTCCATGTTAAACTTGCGTTTTTGCACTGGAAAAAAGGGAGGATGGTGACTTAGCAGAACTCTGCTGTTGAAGTTTTCATTTGACTATGTTATTGCACTATGCAGGCATGTAGAGTGCCCGACAAAGGGGTGGGGGGACAGTTTTGGAGAAACAGCCCTTTGGGATAATGGGATGTTAGGAAGCGATGGGATGGGAGTTGTTTATATTTTGTTTTAATTTTGTTTGAATAAAGGGGCTAAATTATGTTGACACAAATGTGTGGGAAAGGAATAGAAAGCGTCTTGCCTAGGATCTAGTGTGAGATGCTGCAGCACTATGGTGTACCCTAAGGTCAACGACTGACCAGGGATTCCTGACCCTGAATATTTGGGGTCTGACTGCCCCCAGAAAATGCAAATAATATTAAGGAGACTAAAGGAAAGGAGGGCTAGTGTGGCTTGTATACAGAAAACATTTCTGTTGGTCCAGGATGAAGTGAAATTGAAATACAGGGAGTACCTGTTGTAATATCTAGTGGGAAAAAGAAGTGTGCAGGGGTGATTTTGATAGGTTGAAGGGTAAGGTTGACTAAACAGTACATGTATTGAAACTGGGGGAAGATATATACCTAATTGTTAAAGAAGTTCTGGGAGGGCAACTCTGTCTTGTCGCATGCTTCAAATGAGCATCAAGATCATTACTTGATGACACTATTGGGTAGATTGGGAGATTTGTGCGAAGGATATGTGGTGATTGTAGGGGATTTCAACGTTGTCATGGACCCAGAGATTGATACAACTCTTCCCCCATGCCACTGGACCTATGCAACAGACAGGCTCTAACTTGCCTGTTTTGGGAACTTGGGGTGAATGAAACCTGGTGATTATTTTGCCAGGAAGATAGAGAATACACACATGTTTATGTGGTTCATAGGATTGATATGACCCTACCATCCATCTTCCATGTTAGTCCCTTAGGTTGAATCTGTGCAAATTGGTCTTAGGTATTTCCCAGATCATGCTCCGGTCATGGATATGAAACTATCTGAATATAACTGGACACAAACAGAAGGGTTCTGCTAAAGTATTCAAAATCTTAACAAAGGCACATAGTCAATTAAAAGGGTTCCATGTCATTTCATCGCCTGCATGTTCATCCCCAGGCTTTTTAACGTGCACATTCCATTGAATGTGCTCATGGGTTTTTTTTTTTTTTTTTTTGGGGGGGTACCCCCCTAACACCCCTCTCCCACACATATTTTTTGCTATTGCCCACACACCAAAACCCTTATCTACCCTTTCCCACCCCCCTAAAAAATTAGATGAGCACATTCGATGGAATGTGCACGTTAAAAAGCCTGGGGATGAAAAGGCAGACGATGAAAGGACGTCGGACCATTAAAAGCACACTTCCAGATTGACTCAAATGATTTTGCAGACTAAACAATCATATTACACAAAGGGAAACAAAACCAATCGTTTTTGCAGCAAAGTTGCACACACAAAAAATCGGGCAAATATATTACAGAAATTAAGGATGTCCAGCGGGTCCTACTTAGAGGTGAGATGGAGAAACAAGGGATTGCCAAGGGCTACTATAAGGAAGTCTTGGTGGGGGAACACCTAGATCTGGATACACAATGGTTTGTATTGGATGCAGCTAATGTGCCGAAAATGACAATAGCAGATAGGGAGATATTAGAGAGCCTCAAAACTCAGGAAGAGGTGCCGGAGTCTATAGACTCTGAGCCCAAAACTAAAACCCCTGGTCTGGCTGTATTTTGTAACACCTATTATAACTCGTTTAAATGATTCTTGGTCAGCCCACTCACAAAATTACTCAATACCATTGTGGAAAAGGGTGAGGTTTCACAAGACATGATGCTGTCAATAAATATCCTGGTGCTTAAACTGGAAAAGACACAAAGGACTGTGCAAGTTATCAATCAATATCACTCCTCAATGGAGATGCAAAGATATATGTCAAGATATTGGCTAAGTCATACACACTAACCAAACATGTTTTATTAAGGCTAGATCGACCAATGATAATACACTGCAGGTGATTTTTCTCATTCACCATGGGAGAAGATTGGGGCATAAATTCTCTGTGTTGAAGCTGGATGCCCAAATGATGATCGGCAGTTCGGACTGTATCTATCTAACATATACTCTGAAGGAATTTGGAGTGGGGCCTTGATTCATTGATATGATTTTTAGCAGATTTTCAATCCCCGTCGATGAGGGTTAATGTCAATGGAGAATTTACTACACTGATTGCAATTTGGAGGGGCACTCTTCAGGGTTATCTGTTGTCTCCTCTGGTAATTGCAATGCTATTGGAACATCTGGCCTGTCTGATACAATGGGATGAGAGGATGTTGGCGATACCAAATCTGGGTCTGCAACATAGGATAGCTTTATATGCAGATGATGTCCTCTTTCGTGCAGAATACTGGAAGGACATTACCTGGGTCTATCAACATACTACAGCAATTTGGGACGTTGTTAGGTTTCACAATTAACTAGAAGACGTCTAAAGGGCTCAACATTATGGATGATCTGGAAGAGCTGAGTGGGTGGGAAAGTGAATTCTTGATTAAATGAGGAAAAGATGGAGTAGATTATTTGGGGGTACAAATTGACAGCAACATATAACAATTTATAAAGAGACTGCGTCAGACGCTGTACTGCTACAAAAGGGATCTAACCCGTTTATTGTGGAGGATTTTTGCCAAATGTAATAGGGGCGCTAGAGGAATTGAAGCCCTGATTTGAAAAAGGTCTCATGGGAGACCGAAACACATCTTATCACTTAAGGGCACTTTGAAAAAGAATAAAACAACCTTTTTGATCTTTGGGCACAATCTCTTCACAGGTTATTTTTACTTTATTCCTATGCTCAAGGGGGTTTTCTCTTGGCGAAACCCAAAATCCGGTGAGAAGCGACTAGTTGCATCTAATGAAGCTCTTTGAAACATACTTGTCTCAACAAGGATAATGTCGCCATGTTAGACCAAACCCCTGCAGCGAAGAGTTTATGATATAACAATTTATATGCTGCTAACATTCTGGACCTCTGGGATATGGTTATTTAAGCTCTCAGGAGGTGGGACTTCCAGAATCTCTCATAGTTCTCCAGGATAGAGGTAGTAAAATGTACCCTGCTGCCCAGGTTGTTTTATGTGTTTTTTGCACTTCCGTTACTGGCCTCAGCAGCAATGATTAAACGACTAGACATGGAAGTATTTGCTTTTATATGGAACAGGAAATGAACCAAGATAGCAAGAGCAATATTGACTAGATGCCAGTTGTCGGAGGGACATAGTGCCCCAGACGTCCAAAGATACTTACTAGCAGCACACATTACCCCTATAGTCGAATGCCCAAGTGGCCAAGTTGATTATAGATGGAAGGATGCACACCAGGGGGTCACCTCTATCCCGTTAAGTAAACTCTCCTTCCTTGATTGGGTGGGGGGACAAGCTTCAGGTCTACTAGTGCCCTCATCTGATTGTTTGATACAATACGGGTGCAGAGCTGTGAAAATGGGAAGAGTGACTCCAAGACCTGGGCCCTTATCTCCAATTGCTCACAATCCAGACATTTCTCTGGTTATGAGTAAGGGCTACTTGGACAACTGGGAAAGAACTGGGATGATGTCTGTAAAGATAGAAGCCCCTTAACATTTGAAGAATATAAGACTATCTTCAATATTGGACAGCAGGAAAGATATTGATAAATTCAAATTAGGCATTAGATTATAAACGCAATGGTAAGGTGGGCAGGAAATTGGGTGCCTAGAGGTTTTTAGTTATCCCTGAAGGAGGGTATTATCCAGGTCAGGATATCAAAATAATATATATTATTGGGTGGGGATGTCATGGATGACAAACTTCCTAATGTAATATGTTGGGAGCAGGAGATGGAGGTGAACATTACTCAGGAGGATTGGGCACATCTGGGAGAGAGCGCATAGAGTGTCTTAATGCACTAACTTTAAAGAGACAATCTGCAAGATAAGTTAGAGATGGCATTTCACACCCCAGAGAATAAATAGGATCATGGGTGACTCCTCAACACTATGTTGGAGGGGCTGTGGCCAAATAGGTAACTTAGGACATATGTGGTGGACGTGTCGGAAGTCACAGATATTCTGGAAAGAAATCCAAGCTCATATTAAAAATGTAATGGGCAGCCAGTTGCCTCTGGATCAGCTGCTGTTGGTGCTGGGAAATATGATGGAAGGGGTCGATGTGATGAGGGGGCCCAGTTCTGGATAAAGGAAGGGGGCCTGATAGAGGCACAATGGTGGTTGAGGACATGGAGGGTTCTGGCAATGGAAACATGTTCTGCACTAGCTAATGGAAGCTTTCAGAAGTGTGTTCAAATCTGGCTCCCACTCCAGGAACACGTGCACGAGAGAAACAATACCATTATAAGCATGGACATATGCAACATTTCTTCATATGGTGACTAACGGATGAAAAGAAAAGGTTCAAATAGCTTTAGAGAAGGGGAGGGTGGGGTGGATACGTAAAGCATATTTTTCATTGGAACCCATGAGTGGACTGGTGTGGTTGTTTTAGTTAACGTTGTCTGCCATGAGACATGTTAGCCTAATACATAATAAGCTGTCTGGGCTATGAACCAGGGGAAATAGTACAAAATATATGGAAGAGTATGTTATGTACTACAAGAAGAATGAACATGAAAATATGCTAAGTATGCAAAAATACAATATCTGTGAACCTGGAAAAATGTATGATGTACAGGAAACTATTTAAAAAATCTATTTGTTTTGATGATCAAATACAACTTTATTCGGCAGTTGGAGCCATAAAAGCATAAAACAATACATTTCATAATAGTACTTCAACAATCACAATTCAATTTCCCAAAAATTCATCATAATCCATGAAGGTTAAGCAGTTTTAAAATCCCACATGTATAAATACACTACATACTACAACATGATGGGCCTCATTACGAGGTTGGAAGCAGCATGGTGCTTTTAGCACCATGGCTGCCTCCAAACCTGTGTCCGAGTCCGGGTAGTCAGAATGGGGACTTACCGGATCATTCCAATCTTGGAGGACCCAGTAAGTCCCCATTCTGAAAACCATTCCCCATTCCCATTCAAGCCCCCATAGGGCTCAATGGGAATAGGGAAGGGGCTAATAACGGGCCCGCAAATAGCGGGCCCGTTATTAGCTCCCTGGTGCCTTAGCGGGTCCCGCTAAGGGCAGCTGGTAAAACCAGCCGGCCCTAGGACCCGCTAAGGAACCTCGGAATGGGGTGGTAGGGAGTTAACAGCACCAGCATTCTTACTCGTAATGAGGCCCAATGTATCTATTTAGCTCTGGCCAACTCTGCAACCACTCCTTCACTGCTGGTGTCTTCCCTTCCCCCCTGACACACTTCCTTGTGCACCCTCGTCTTAATAAACCCTCGGCCGACCCATCCTGCCCAGCTAACTATCCCAATCTCAGTCACTCCTTTCCTGGGCAAACTCCTGGAAAAGCTGGCCATCTCCCAGCTCAATCTTCAAACTGAATCTGTTGGTTGTCTGCATGATCATCAGTCTGGCTTCAGTGATGCTAGAAGCACAGAAACTGCTCTCCTGAAAATCCATGAAGACCTGCTCTCCAACCTTGATTCCAACACCCCCTGTGTCCTCATCTTACTTGACCTCTCTCTGCCTTCATGATAACCTGGGTATCACCAGTCAGGCCCTGGCGTGGCTGACTTCATTCCTCTCTGATCAACCCTCTCAGGTTCAACTTGGGTCCTTCCTCTCCTCTATCTCTATCTCTATCTCTTCCTGTGTTGTTCCCCAAGGGTCTAACCTCTTTCCCTGGCTGTTCAACCAATACCTGGCACTTCTTGCCCACCACATTGCTGCGCTCTGCCCCACCTTCCAGTGCTATGCGGATACCACTCATCTAATTTTCAGGCTACCTTCAGCCACCTCTTTTCCCTTTCTCATCTCTGACGGTCTGTCCGCCATCCAGGAGTCGTGTGCGACCAATGATCTCTGCCTTAATGCCAGTAAAACTGAGATTCTCCTCATCGACACACCTGCTCCCTCCTTTCCTGTCACTCTCTGGCCGGCCTCTCTTGGCCATCTTCCTACTCCCACGTGTGAGGATAAAAATCTCGGGATCATCTTTGACTCCACACTCTCCTTCACTCCTCACATCTCTGACGTCTCTAAGAAGTCACACTACCAGATGCACCTCCTCAGAGGTATTCTTCATTTCCTCTCTTTCCCCCAGAAGCTCACTGTCTCCAGAGACCTGGTTCTCTCTAGGCTAGACTATTGCAACAGGCTCTTTCTAAATCTGCATGCTTCTACCCTCCGCCCTCTGCAACTCATCCAGAACAGGACTGCGAGACTTGTCCATGGCCTCAAGCCCAGGGATCGTATCCCTCCAGAACTGCAATCTCTGCACTGGCTCCCAGTGGCTGTGAGGATTAAGTTCAAAACCCTCTGCATTGTCCACAAGGCCTTCTGGACCATGGGGCCACAATACCTTCAACTCTTTCCTCCTAAATATATTCCATCTCAAGCTCTTTGCTCATCCGCCTCCAACTCCCTCAGGGTCAGTCGCTTCTCCAAGCAACGAGTTGGTGGTAGATCTCTTTCTTCGGCTGCAGCCTCACTTTGGAACAGCCTCCCTGCCTCCCTGCCTCCCTGAAACTTGAGGAGAATCATCTCTGGTTCCAGAAACACCTCAAAACCTTTCTCTTTGCTTCTGCTTTCTCTCCTCCTCTTCCCAGCTGACTTTCCTGGCAGAAACTGAAATTACACTGGTTCTTGGCCACACTCCTATATCGGGCCCAGGTCCCTTCCTCCACCAGTCAGACACCTGCAATGCCTTCCTGGCAATCCCCGCACTTGGGGGACTGTTTTCTGTATCCCTACAGTCCCACTTCCAGCACTAGATGTCTGCACTTACCCTCGCATTGCCACCAGCTGACTGTACTTTTACTTATTGTTATTTATTCTATTATCCCATATACTGCACTGCCCTCCTCCCTGCCCTTGAACTTGCGCGATCTAAATGGCACCTGGCCTAGTAGGATCGTTCTCCCTGTCTTCCCTTTGTTCCCACGTCCCTTGCCTCGTCGCGCTTTGAAACACTTGTGTATAGACGCGTTAAAAATGCCATACCATATCATATCATATCATATCATATCATATCTAGCAATCTTAAAGTCGAGATCAAACCATCTTTCGGACTTCAGGGCCTCCTACCGCACCTTTTCTGCTGGCTTGGTAACAAAGGGATAAATAAAATGTACCATGCTTCCATATGTGTCTATGATACTCTCAGCAGTACTTTCATATCTACAGAGTTCTCTAAGGGAAGGTACAATAGCTGCAAATAGGCCAGGCTTAATCCTCTCAAGATGCAATGGAGCCCACTTAATCATAAGCCTAACTTGGCTGTCAACAGTTAGTAGAGGACTCTCTTTCTCTGTCCGACCCCCTTCCTCTCCTGGAAACAGAAAGTTTAACAGGATACGTATGACTAACTTGAAGAAGCTGCACTGCATCATGACTCTGGGTGGTGACCCAAAGAATGAATCAAAATTCTAGAAGACCAGTCTTTCTAACTCATATTATGCCACAACTTTCTCACTATATCGCATGTTATCATGCTGAACTGCCCCTAAGTGACAATTTTTAAGAGGGCCTTTTGTTAAAATCATAGACTTTGGGAAAATCCAAGTTCTCATAAAAGAAGTTGAGTGGGCATTACATTTGCAGACGTCTGTTAAATCACACAAGTCCTGCTATAGATCCAAATGATCTGTACATATGTATGCCTTCTTTATGGCTTTCTAGATAAAAATGTTTTAAATTGTCTTTTGTAAAATCAAAGTATACCTATAGAGTAGAGTGCAAGTACAATTGCACCAATATACAAGAAAGGGAGTACATCCCTTCCTTCTTCCTGTAGGCCAATATGCTTGCTTAGTGGGACAGGTAACATTTTGGTTAGAAGAACAGGTTGAGGAAAGCAATATTTAAAGCGATACACAATACGGTTAAAGAGCAAAATTAGAAACATAGCTGCAATGCTTAAATTTGCCTCCGGGAGCGGGCTGTTTCACCTGAAGTGAGGGGACTAGGAGGAGTGTCTTGAAGCGTGTCCCTGCACCATGCACCCTGCTATAATTCCCCCAGTGGAGCGGCTGTAGGATTGAGCTGTATTTCCCTCTGTGTTGACATCAGATGAGGGGAGGAGCAGGAAGAGTGTCCTGCAGCATTTTACCACACCACACATCATGCTATAAGCCACCAATAGGACAGAGTGGCTACGGTCTGTTTCCTGCTGTTCCCCCCACGGCATCACAGGGTAGTAGCCCGCCTGTCTGTGCCAGCTTCTCCACCATCAGTTACTGGGCTTATTTCATTTTGCCGAGGGGGCTATCCTCATCCCCATCTCATGTACACCTGTGGACCTGTGGTAGCAGTACTCTGAGGGGCAAGCCGCTGCCTTATTGACTTTTTGGCTTTCCAGGTCTCCCAACTTGCTGACTCTCACAGACTTGGATATTACCAGCTGTCTTTGGGTGCCTTTGGATTTCAATGGATTTTACTGGGTAGCACCTAGCACCGACTGAGAAGGAGGGCTGTAGATTGCACACAGCTGGAGCAGGAAATGATTTGGCATAACTTTGCACAATCTGGTAACACTTTGGTACGGTCTGGCTTCATTCAGGAAACACTGCCCTCAGAAACTAAGTCCCCACGAAAAAGGCCTTGTTCAAAAATTGCTTCATTTTCAAACAGGAGAGCCACTATAAACTGTACAATATTTGGTATGGTATGATTGGGTTGTAGGTCATATGGTCGAAAACAAAAGGATCGAATGCCTTTTGATCGACAGTCAAATGATCGAAAAAAAGGGTCGATTTTTAAAAAATGTATTTTATTTTTTTATGGGGGGGTTCCCCCAACCCCCTTTTTCTTTATTAAAAACATTTTTTTACCATCCAAAACTAAAACTAAAATATAAATAAATAAATAAAGAAAATCAACCTTTTTTTTCCGACCATTTGACTGTCGATCAAATGGTCATTCGATCCTTTTTTTTCGACCATTTGACTGGACACTGTATGATTGTCTTGCTCCAATTCTTTTTATGTTTTGTTCACTGTTTGCACTTTTAGTTGGCACAAATGCAATTTTCTGCCAAATATCCTGACTAAAGACAGTGTTTGAGCCATCGCTGAACTTGTGATACTTGAGTTTTTGAATCATATTGAACCCTATTAAATGAACACGATTCAAAGTTAACTCCTGCCTAAAGTATTGCCTATTGACTCTACTGGAAGGTGGCTGTGGGTATTTATACCTTTGAACCTTTCAAATATTTAGTTGATCCTGTGGCCCTCTACTTAATCTGTAATAATGAACTGATATAATCCTATTTGGTCATTTCAAGCAGTTAGCTTTTGAGCCGAACGCCTTGCAGCAAGCAAGTAAGAAAGGGGATTACTAAGCACAAGGACCAAACAGAGTCTGTTCTGGATTCTTATCTGAAAGAAATCAGGGGAGAACTGTAGGAATAAATAGTCATGGCAGAAAAAGCCCTGGAAGCAACCACGTTAGAATGTATTCCACCTTTATCTGAACCATCAGAAAATCTCAAGCTGCTGATGCAACAAACCAACATCCTTAACTTTGGGTGAACCAAAACAACGTTGGCACACAGGTTTAGTGTCGTCTTTGTCCTCTGCACCTTTGCCTGAACAATGCTCTAAATCAAATGAGAAGCTTACTTCATCTGTGAACTTCAAACAACAACCAGTGACATTAACAACTGGCTCTTTGGACTTGGCAGTAGTCATACATATAACTTGTGCACAAACAAGTCTAGAAAACACTCACAATCTAGGTTGCTGCCAATGTACTTCTGATTTTCCATCCGTTGTCGAAAGAGTAAATCACTTATTTATAGAAGTCCAATCAATGTCTGATGAAATAAAGGGAATATTCAAATAATATTTGATTGTATGGGTAACTTTAAGAACTCTAGCGTTGGTTCTTTGTTGATCATGGACGACATGTTAAGAGACATTAACATGGGTATGTCAACAAATATATTTGGCTGCAGAACCAGCTGAGGCCCCCAATTTGAACACCCCAGTCACCTAATCACATTGAGAAAACATCATGATGGTATTATTATTTTTTTTTATTTTGATATGGCTCAACAAACAACCTTTCAAAAATAAAGACAATAAAGTATGCTTACATTTCCAATAACATCAACAGATACAAAAATAGGTAAAAATATGAAGTATGACAAATGAAGAGAGTACGAGCAAGACAAAAAGAAAATAAAACAAAACCTACAAATCTAAAATTATTTACAGAGAAGTATGACAATTCGAATTTCGTTTCATAATTTACTTGCACTTTGTCCAATATAATAACATCCCTCACTACTCAGATTTAAAATTTGTTCAATTTACATTTGTTAAATTGAGTAGAGAAATAAAAGGAAAAACATATTATGAAAGCATATTATATCACATTTGATATCACAGTCTCCTCTGTACCCCAACTTCATGCAAATTTACAGACGTCAAAAACTTTACTTCTGCTATATTCATAGATGTTTTATGCAAATTGATGATTCTTTTCCATATCGTCTCAGATGTCATGTATTCCGAATTAGGGAAAAAAATATGCGAGAAATAAGCAGTTCTAGATTCAGCTAATGCTGGGCATTCCGATATTACATGCTTAATTGTCTCTAATGATGTCGTGTTTACACAGAAACAACAATTATTTTCTTCAATTGGTATTTTTTTCATCTTATAAAGAACTTCTCTTGTGATCCATATATTTAATACGAATCTCATGTATTGCATTCTCATTGAAGAATCTAGAAATGTGATTATGTACGGTTCTGGTACGCTCATTCTCTTATGCATAAAATCATGATTTATAAACAGAGTTAGATTTGTGCATTCTTCTCTTGTTCTGATCCAGTCACGTATGTGTAATTTTTTCTTGACAGCATTTGGTTTAGTGATCAAAAGAGATTCCAATATGCCTTCTAAGTCTACACACTCTTGAATTTTTGTTCTCCATTTTTGAGCTTTCTCATGAGATGTTTTGCAAACATAGGCGGTTATTATATTCAATCGTAGGTTTCTCTTAGAGGGCACAATATACTTTCTATAAAGGGAGCAAGCCCTTCACATGTACCATTGCGTTAAGGGAAGTCAATCCTAATTCATGACCAATCGTACAAATTGAGGATTTAGATAAGGTTAGAACCGTTTTCCAAACTTTTCCCTCAATGCGTGTCCATAAGGTTTCAGGCACCAAGCTCCTGTCTCAGCATTATACAATACAACTGGCGCTACTTTTTGATGGAAAAATGTTATGGTAGGTTTTAGAGAGAATTTGTCAAATTTATGCTGCAATATAGTGCAAGATATTTCGTTTTCTCTCAATTTCTACATGGTAGATTTTGTCAAGTGGATGATTACTCATCATTATCTCTAGATATTTAAATGCATTGATCTCTGCCAGTGGCTCTTCTTGTCAGAACCACCTATGTGTTTTTTTTTCCCCATGAAAGTTATGGAAATGTATTACCTTGCACTTCGATTCATTGACTTTTAATCGATTTTTGGTAACATATTCAGCAAGCTGATACAACAGAGCCTAAAGTCCCCTGGGTGTCTTTGCCGTCAGGACTAGATCATCAGCATAGAACACCCAGCGGACAGACGCACCATTCAACTTAGGGGATCAGATGTCCCAGCCGCGAAGGCATACTGGATATCTCCAATGAAAAAATTAAAAAGTGTGGAGGCCAGGACACAGCCTTGTTTGAGTTCCTTAAGGGTGGCAATAGAATCATATAAATTGCCATCCAAAGAAAGTCTAATTTGGATACTTGTGTTTGTATGTAGGTGCTTTATCCAACAGATAATATTGTTGGGGCAAGCGTCTCTTATCAATTTTTCAAATAGTATCTCTCTTGACACGGAGTCGTACGCAGCCTGGAAGTCAATGAAAGCTATGTATAGCAGTTGTTTTTTCTGTCGTTCTTGAGATTTTATGAGTTCTAGAGCATGCAGATTTATTGCTGTTCCAAGTCCCTGTATGAAGCCTGTTTGATTTGGGTCTTGTAAATCTGTTGATTCAATCCAAGTAGTAAATTATTTAAGTATAAGCCTGGCAAATATTTTCCCAGGGATATCGAGCAGAGTGATGGGCCTATAGTTTTTCAAGTCAAAGCAATCTCCTTTTTTTTATAAATAGGACTTACGATCAATGTTCTCTACGATAACGGGATCATATGTGAGTTGATAGTTGGTGAAAAAAAGGTTGGCAGGATTTTCGCCCAAGAGTGAGGATGTGCTTTAATGGTGTGATTAGAGAGGCCATCCGGGCCAGCAGCTCTTGAAGAGGTTAGTTTCATTATATAGTATAGCACATAATCAATATCAAAAGGCAATGAATATTTGGCATCATGTGTTTGTATATTATTGAAGGTGAACAGGGGGCAGGCTGCATATAGTGTCTTATAGTAAGCAGTCCATACGTCCTCTGATATTGCATTAATCTGCATGTTCATCTGTGTTGAACTCATGGAAGCGTTGAGAAGTGTCCAAATCAGTACTGAATTTTTTTGTCTCCAGAGCGCTTAACATGTGTTCTCGATCTTGCTGATATAGTGCAGCCCTTCTTGCTTTTATCCAATTTTTGTATTGCCATTTTAGCCAGCACCGTTTTGCTGTTATGTTATTAGGGCACTTTGCTATCAATTTTCTTCTTTCAGCATGATAAGTAGATTTTTTTTTAGCTAGCTCTTGGTCAAATATATGAAGTCTATGTATGCTAGACCAGGAACCTTTTTTCATGAGACATGCACATATTTGCATAGCTGTTATGTATGAGTTCTGGTCATGCTTGTTATCGTGTTGTTTGTTGATCTTGTTTGTATTCAAGATTGAATTAAACCGATTAAGGGCACGCATATCCCATTTGAGTCTAATCCATCCATTGGACACCATGAGATTATGAGCATTAGATGGATTTGTCTGTTTTTCAGTTATCATCCAGGACCACTGTATTGCTAATAAATTGTGATCGCTACAGACTTGTTTTTATTTTTTTATTTTAAAGTGTTATGTGTGAGAACAGTTGCCTATTCACATAAATATAATGTATGAGGGCAGACTGTTTTCCTCTATGCCACGTGTCAACAGATGTAATGTCATCTGCTATCGAGCCTTTGACCATATACATCTGTCGATCTTCCATAATGGATATCCACCGCTGTGCTAGTGCCGATATCGTTTTTTGTTTTCTAGGGAAACAGGTTATATTTAGATCGCCTACTACTATGATGTAATCTATCAAGGCATCTAGAGCCATCATTTCTTGTAGGGTTATAAGATCTTTTTAAAAGATTTCATATTATATTCCTGCATGGTTCAAGTACACATTTATCAGTGTGAGAGTTTTTTCTCTCTTGATTTTATTCTTACTAGTTGCAAGAACGTGTTGCGGGATGCCCAAGGTTCCACTATTAAATTTGATGTGGTTTTGACAGCTACTAATAAGTCTGCCATTGGTCGACCTCTCACCGGCAGCTTTGTGGCGATCAGAGACAATGGCCCTCATTACGAGTCGGGCGGTACAGGGTTAACAGCAACGGTAAAGGTGCCGGTGCCGTCAACCCTATACCGCCCGATTCCAAGTTACCCTCGCGGGACCCGCTCTGCACGTCTGGTCTCAACAGACATGCAGAGCGGGTCCCTCAAGGGGAAGAGGGAACAAACAATGGGCCAACTCGTAATGGACCGTTGTTTTCTCCCTCTCCCATTCCCATTCAGCCCTATGGGGGCTGAAATGGGAATGGGGAAGAACCGGGTCCTCGGAGGGAGGAATTACCGAGCATTTCGACCTTGGAATGGAACGGTAAATCCTCATTCCGAGGACCCGGACCCCAACGCGATTTCGGCGGCAGCCATGGCACCAATAGTGGCATGGTTAGCGCCGAACTCGTAATGAGGGCCAATGTGTACTTTTCCCATATGGGGATCGAGGTGAGCCACACCTCTTGTAATGCTATCTTGTAGTCTTTTAATGGGCTCAAGTTCTCATCCGTAAGGTGCTTATGCCCTCTAGTGTTCCACGACGATAGGGAGCCTGTAGCGAAAACGTTGGATTGTTAGTATGCATTCTGAATTGTTCTTTTGATCAGAGTTAAATCAGAATATGATTGGCCTTTTTCCACGTGATTATTGTATGAGCACTTTTTCGCTTCCTCTTGCTCCTTAAAGATGGATTTATGTTTTTGGCTAAATGTATGCTACTCCTTATATGCTGAATTGATCAGTATAAAACCTAAGGTGTATATTTCCAATTTGGCTTGTCATAACATATATCTTATCATTCCTGATCCTAACCAAATATTGGCAACAGTATGATCTTGGTCATTAATGAACTCAATCTGGTGAATATCGACTGATTGTAAGTCCTGTAAGGACGGAATATTGCTTAAGATATTTAAAATACAAGCTCTGTTTAATTCATATTGTGGAAATGGGTAATTTCTATACTGCAATATTAAGCTTTGCAGGGTAATTCATAGAATTTCGCAGAAAAGTGTTGTAAGCGGCTGGCGCAGAGTGTCCGCGTGTGATTGTCTGCACCAGGCGTGTGCGCCAAAACCGATTTCCGCGCACAACGTATTCATGGATTTTAGGCTCCCAAACCAGCCGTGGCGCAGAGTATCGCAGCGACCCTGCAGCAGCGCCAGTAACGCCCCCAAGAACGCCCTCGCGCAAGGAAAAGCCATCAAAATCGCTAAATCATCGCAAAGGGCTGCGCTAACCCTGGACCAGTTAACAGGGTTGCCAAACAAGGAACGCAAAGCGGGTAACGTACATATCAGGGGTAAGCGGGAAGTTTAACACGCGATTAGCCAGGGTACGTGTATTACAGGGGTACGTGGGATTTTTCACAAGCGATTTGGCTGGGTACGTGTATGACAGGGGTACGCGTGAAGTTTTACACGCGATTAGCTAGGGTACGTGTATTACAGGGGTGCACGGGAATAATCACACGCGATTTGGCTGGGTACGTGTATTACAAGGGTGCGCAGGAATTATCACACGCGATTTGGCTGGGTACGTGTATTACAGGGGTGCGCGGGAATAATCACACGCGATTAGGCTGGGTGGCTCCTCACAGGTTTTACCTGTACACCCTCCACGGCCCCTGCAGGCAGCCCACAAAACAGGGGACTACCCTGCACACCTGCTCATGTCTCCCACCCCCCACCCCCCCAGCAGTGTGGGGCACCCTCCACCAGGCCCCCACCCATGTCTCCCACCACCCCCACCTCCCAGCCACCATGGGCAGCCCCCACCAGGCCCCCACTCATGTACCCTATCACCCCAAACCCCCAGCAGTGCAGGGGCAGCCTCCACCAGGACCCCACTCATGTCTCCCACCCACCCCCACCCCCCAGCCACCATGGGCATCCTCCACCAGGCCCCCACTCATGTCTCTCACCACCCCCAGGCCCCAGCCACCATGGGCAGCCTACACCAGGCCCCCACTCATGTCTCCCACCCACCCCCACCCCCAGCCACCATGGACAGCCTCCACTAGGCCCCCACTCATGTCTCCCACCACCCCCACCCCCCAGCCACCATGGGCAGCCTCCACTAGACCCCCATTCATGTTTCCCACCACCCCCACCCCCCAGCCACCATGGGCAGCCTCCACCAGGCCCCCACTCATGTCTCCCACCACCCCCACACCCCAGCCACCATGGGCAGCCCCCACCAGGCCCCCACTCATGTCTCCCACCCACCCCCACCCCCCAGCCACCATGGGCAGCCTCCACCAGGCCCCCACTCATGTCTCCCACCCACCCCCACCCCCCAGCCACCATGGGCAGCCTCCACCAGGCCCCCACTCATGTCTCCCACCACCCACACCCCCCAGCAGTGCAGGGGCAGCCTCCACCAGGCCCCCACTCATGTCTCCCACCACCCCCACCCCCAGCCACCATGGGCAGCCTCCACCAGGCCCCCACTCATGTCTCCCACCGACCCCCACCCCCCAGCCACCATGGGCAGCCTCCACCAGGCCCCCACTCATGTCTCCCACCACCCCCACCCACCAGCAACCGTGGGCAGCCACCACAGCCCAATGATACAAAGATACAACCAAGTATTACATGCGCCCATGATACTACTCCAGTGGAAACAATGTAAATCAACACATGTGTCACACACACAATAGTTGCAAGAGAACCTGAACACCCATATCATGACATGCATGAAAACAATGAGATGAAACCACACATCGAATATTAATAAATCCAAATAATGTATTAATAACAACAGTAATGGCAAACACAATTAAACAAAATACACAAGTAAAAAAAAACAAAATTAAGCTGGCTGTCCCTTTTCAAATTAAAATCAATAAATGATAATCCAAAAAAATTTCTTCCAAAGTTCAACGCCATAAAAAGGAAATGAAGGGAAAAAAAAAATAGAAAACCATTGCTCCATGGGAAAAAATATTCATAGTAAAAAAAAATTCCAAATCCAATGTCCAACTATGTACAAAGTATTCAGGGTCCATCATCCCAACAGAAGAAATGAAACCTACCAAAAAACCTATCTAAAATGGGACTATATACAAAAGGTGGAGCAGTGTCCGTCGACTGCGAATAAAAATAAACTATAAAGGAAACCTATCACTAAATAACTATATACAATGGCGGTGGGCCAGTCCAGCGGCTCACTTAGTGGTGTTCCGGGCCAGAGCATCATCGAACTCCTCGTCTATGTCCCGGAGGCAGTCCTGTTCCATGGCCCCGAGGGTCCGCAAGGACGCCGACATGTTCACCTCCAACTCCCTGCGGATAGCCTCGAGGCACTCGGCCCGCCTCAGGGCGCTCCGCATGGAGTTCTCTGCCCTGACCATCATGAGCCGCGCCTCTTCCGCCCGCCGCCGCTCCACATCTATGGCGTGGCCCAACCGCTGCCACACGGAACACACTTCCCGTCCAGGGTCCTCCTGCCCTCCGGCCAATGCCTGCCCCTCCGATGTTGAAGGACCCGAGCTATCGTGGCTCCCACCTACAGCCTCCTGCTGCTGCAGCTGCTGCTGTCCATGTGCCCTGTGCGATGGTGTCTGCACATCCTCCTCCAGCTGGGGTGCAGTCGTTGATGTGGCCACCCCTGCTGGACGTCCGACTCCCGACTGTGACAGGGATCTGTTGTCCACCAGCCTGGCCGCACGGTCGGAGGCAGCTCCACAGGGCACCCAGGTGACACATGGGTGGGAAGATGGCATGGAGGATGACTGGGGCATGGGGGGTTCCGTGGAGGAGGGGGTCGGAACAAGGTCCAGGAAACGGAGGAATCCAGCCCTGGTGAGCTGTCCCAGTGGGTCAACGCAGTCAACGAGCCATGCAAGAAGACGTGCAGACTCATCATGAAAAGACTGCAGGTCAGCTCACATGGCCCGTTGACGCAACGCCACCCCACCCTGGACAGGCTGAACCTGGTGCAGGATAGCCACATCCGCAGGGAGAGGAAGGCCAGGTGTTGTAAGCCAATCCCCTCCCTGAGAACGGGTCTGGAGGTAGGCATCCCCACTGGTGCAAGATGATGCAGTGACAGGAGCAGGGACAGGATTGCACACAGGCACCTCCGTGGCGGCCTGTGCTGCCTCTTGTCCCAAATCCTGCACTGCACCATGAGCACCAGTGGAATCCCCACCTCCAGACCCCGCCTCTGTCGCTTGCACGGCCTCCTCCTACTCCAAACCCCCCACCAACCTGGATGACTCCGTGCCATCTTCCTCCGTTGGGCCCTGTGGGGTCCCAGCTGCCCCTTCTGCTGCCGAGGAGTCCAACTCCAACCTCCGCCTCTTGGACCTCCCCTCGGCAGCTGCGGCCTGGGACATGGCACCGGACTCCTCACTCCCCGACGAGATCAGAACCTGGGAGGGGATCTGGGCCTTGAGTCTCCGGCTGGTGGTGCGACCCCTGCCGCTGTGCTCCACAGCACCTTCTCCGCCCTCTTCATCAGTTGACGCTGCAGATAGGGAGAAAGAAAACAAAGAGCATCAGTGAAACTGTCTAATGGACTCGTACACACCTGACAGTCATACATGAGTGGCATTGGTAAACCTCAGACATGGCATCACAATCCCCAACACACATGTCATTTCAACTTGCACACATGAGCCATACCACAGCCATATTGCAACAGCCAGCACCATCCATTCACATACAACAGCATGAGCAGCCAAAGGTCATCCACACATCACATGCAACATAGGGAGTACACTACACATGCACACACACCACCAAACTTGCATGCATGTGTACACCTTCGCCAACTGTTGCAGTGTTCCAATCGACATCCATGTCACACCTGACAATCATTCCTCCACATCCTGTGCCATGCAAGCCCACACACACAAGCACCATCCATGTGTCGCACATGAGACCCCTCGCATGTGTCACCCTCATGGCCCTGTACAACCCCCCCTACTTGCCCACATAAAAATACATGTTCAACCTGCACACTCCTGGCACACCACACGCACAGCTTACAATCAGTATGCATGTACACTTACCGCTCGAATCCAGACGGGTCTGCCTCTCAAGGACCTGGACGTTGAGCGCTGGGGATATGCGTTCAAGGGCCCTCATCTGATCTTCCGACAAGTGGCCCCGGCGCCCCTTAGCATCCGCTGCCTTCAGTTGGCGCCGGGGCTTGTTGAGGGACCTGGACCTGAAGTCCTCCCAGCGCTTCCTGACACGTTCGTAGTCGCGGACTGCCACCTCCTCCGCGTTGATGGCAGTCACGATGTCCATCTAGATCCGAGTCCGTCCTTCCTTGTCGGCGCGCAACCTTCTGAAAAGGGCATCATACTGCGCCAGGGCATGCTCCACCAGGACACCAATTTCGGTGGCAGTAAAGCTGGTGCCCCTCTGCCTCCTTGGGCGGGGGTTGCCACTGGTGCCAGATGTTGCAGTGCCCGACATGGCAACCCCAGAGGCAGGAGTGGGTGGGCAACTGGGTCCTGGGGCTGGGCTGTGGGGCGATGGAAAAGCAGTCGGGAGTCTTCGGTTCCAGCAGGGATGGTCACAGCAACAGCACCCCTGGCTGATGTGCAGGCAGCAAATGGCAGGGCACGTGGGCAGCAGGCAGTCAGGCAGCAGCAGATGGCAGGTGGGAGCATGCTCAGGGCTCTGGGGGGCAGTAATTCGGCCTTCTGGGCAGGAGCGTGGTCTTCCGTGTGTGAACGCGTGGCCAGCTTGATACGGAGTGATTTTACACGTGAAAATCCAGCACGTCTGCGTGTAAATCGAGGAAAGACCCTTAGCGCGTAAGCGCGTCAGTACATGTCTGTACATTCATTGGCCCAAAGGCCACCAGCGTATGCGCATCTATGAAGTCACGTGCACGTTGAATATGGCACACGTTTGAAATGTTGCGTGTAAAAAAAATGAAAGACACGTCCGAGTGTCAAAGCGTGTAATTGGTGGAAATGGCCTTAGCGCGTACACGCGGAAGTAACAAAGCGTGTAATTGGTGGAAATGGCCCTAGCGCGTACACGCGGAAGTGACAAAGCGTGTAATTGGTGGAAATGGCCCCAGCGCGTACACGCGGAAGTGACGCTGGACGTGTGGGCCTGCATAAAAGGTACGTGTAGAACACCATTTCCTTGTACGTGCTTTTCGTGGAGAGCGAGTGGGTGAAATCCGTACTTCTTGTCGTTTCACACGCGATTTACTTCACAGAGTTTTCTCTTTCTTCTCTTTTTCTGGTTTTCCTGGGCCTGTTCCCTCAAAGAGTGTTCCCTTCTACTGTTGTCCTTTCTCCTCAGACAGAGTACAATTCTTCTTTTGGCGGGGGTGTTGCCAACACGCACATGCGCTTCTTTTTCACGCTCTTTTTCCTGGCAGACGGTGAGTCACGCACGTATCTAACATCTGTGCTTGCCCCGTGTGTAGCCTACCCCTTCAGAGGTCAATATAGGCTGCGTGTGACACGCATATGTTCATTCTTGTGTTACTGGGTGCCACAGCATAGTGCAGGGTTTTTTTTCCGCATACGTGGTCTAGGATGGGTTCCGTGCACGTCATCTCCCTTTTTTGGGCTTCCTGTGCGTTGCGTGACCCGTCATCTTTCCCCAGGGGTCACATTCAGCCTTGCTAGAGCACTAGGGTACAATTACCATCTGGTACCCAACCCCTTTGACCCCCAAATGCCCAGGACAATAGTTTACAGCCACTCCCATACGCACATTAACATCAGTGCCATGGTTGGGAGGCGAGGAATCTGTAAGGGTGGCAAAGGTGGACGAGCCACAAGTGGTGGCCGTGGTGGATCCGGTAGGGGACGTGGTCGTTACTTGCAGGGTGACCCTGTCCCCCCATGTGTGGAGGACCAGTCAAGGGCACCCATAATCCCCCCCCGCCCTGGTTGAGGCTGATGTGGCTGACACCATCCATGCTCAGCCCTTGTTGGACCAGCCCATTATGGCACCAGACCTGGCTGACTCCATGGCTGACTTCCAGGTCAGCAGGCCTATGACACGTGCGCTGGTGCACGTTGATGTCATCAGGCCACATGGATCAGGGGCAGCAAGGTCATCTGCTGCCCCAAGTAGGCAGGGTGGAGAAGCTGCAGGAGCAGCTGCGGCTCCATCCACCCCAGCTCTCACACACCCAGCCAGGACAGTCTCGGTCCTAGTCCATCCTGCTGACATTCCCCCTGACACCATTACACTTGAGCCAATGCCTGCACCAACTCCCATGCTGAGTGTGCAATCCCACACTCCTGATACAGAGTCCACCAGGGCTCCTGCCCCTAGTGTCCAGAGCGGCGTAGGACACTCAGGATCACCACCACCTTCCAAGTGGAAGAGGAAGAGTGCTCGTCCGGCACAGGCTGATGCCCCAGACACGGCTACACGGCCCGTCGAGGAAGCCCAGCTTCACGGATGTCGAACTGAATGCACTTGTCGAGTATGTGTCCGCACATGATAACAAAATGGTCATTGTTGCAGGATCCAAGATCACACCTGCACAACGCCAGCCACACTGGCAGACCTTTGCAGACATCGTAAGTGCCCTTGGAATCGTGAGGCGCACAGCCAATGATTGCTATAAGCGCTGGAATGACCTAAAGCGCCGGGCAAAGAATAAGCTGGCCTCAAGTCATGCCGCAACTCTAGTGACTGGAGGTGGGTCTCCAGTAGTAGACATGGAACTCACTCCACATGAGTCAGGCGGGCGGCACTGGCGACTCTGCAGGAAGCCATCTCCATAGAGTCCCAGGGCCACAGGGAAGCCCTAAGGCTGGAACTCCTTCACCTCAGGATGACTCTTGTTGAGCTTGAGGCTTCAACAAACCGAAGGACAGAACAGCAGCTGGAGCGTCTCACCCGTACGTACGCTCTCAGCTGAGATGCAGGCAACTAGGGCGGAGGTCGGGCATCCCGTGAGTTGTTGCATGGGGACCTCCGCACACTCATCCTTCAGAACGAGACCTACCACACCCGCATACTTGCAGCCATGGAGGAACAGACTAGGGCCTTGCGTGGGCTGCCTCCCATAGTGCCACCACCTCCGGATGCAGCTGCACAGGGTGATAATAGCGACAGCAGTGATACTCCCACAATAGGGTAGACGTGTGGGCCATGAGCCCATGGAGGTGTTTTTTTTTTGCAAGATCCACACAGGTGGGTTTTGGTGTGCACCCTCCCCAACCCCCCCGGGCCCAT
Source organism: Ambystoma mexicanum (assembly GCF_040938575.1). NCBI lineage: Eukaryota > Metazoa > Chordata > Amphibia > Caudata > Ambystomatidae > Ambystoma > Ambystoma mexicanum. The sequence continues at coordinate 481,581,433 of NC_090926.1, forward strand.
TAATGGCCATTTTTTATTTTTTTTTATTTTTTATTTTTTATTTTTTTTATTTTTTTGGGACAGTGTGTTGCCTTGTGTGGCTCCCATGGGCATACGCTGCATTGTGGCTGGGCACATGCAGGCTTGTCATGTATTTGGTTCAGATGCTTGGGTTTTTGTCACACACACCCCTCCTGCTTCCCGTTTCCATAGGCTTGCAAAGGGTGTGCCCAAGTGACATTGACGTACATGGTGACATTGGACTCTCACTACATGTGTGGGTAGTCTAGTCAATACTGTGTATACATTCCTAGTGCATATTGCTGTTGTGTTGTACACTGCATGTTGCATTGATGTGTAACTCATCATCCATGTCTACCTCCTAATTTGCAGGTCCTTTCCTCATGTCTACACAAGGCCCTCTACTTTGGAGATGGGGTCCATGTTGGCAGCAGTGCACCGACAACTCTACATGGCGGCAACACTGTACAGTTGGAAGTGGTGGGAGTGCAGGCATTTCCAGGTGGTGAGACTACTGATTCCTTACATTCGTAATGTCATGTTAATGGTAGTTTTGAGGGTCAGTAGCTGATAAGAGTTATTGCTAAATACCTGCTCAAGTGTGTTGTTGGTCCTGCATTACTGTGAGCATTTCAGGTGTAGCGAGTTTCAATTAGGGACACTGTACTTTGTGACACTTGTGTCATGTTGTGGGGATTACTTAGTTTACCTGCACATAGCATGACATGGCACGGTGTGTCATGTGGCGGTGCTGGGGATGGGTTGGGTGACATGGCACTGTCCTCATGTTTCATTTTGCAAGTGGGTATTCATTTTAGCTGCATGAATGTGTTTTTTCACGAAACTGCATCGGTGGTGTCTGTGTAGGTAGGGATGCACACATTGTAACACTTCCAGGTGAACAATCTCAGGCTGATATGGTTTTGACGGTTGATTCTCCAGACATTCAGGATCAGTGTCAGGTTGAGTCATCATTGATTGTCAGATGGTATGTGCCAGGGCAGTGTGCACTCCACAGGGGTGTGATTTCTATGTGAAGTAATTAGCCACTAGCTGTGTACGGGCTGCCTCCCCCCGTGCCCTTTCCCCTCCCAGGCGCAAGCGGGCGTGCATGTGGTTGGGGATGTGGGGGGCACCACCATGTCCACGGCCAGGCCCCGGCGTGTTGCAACGTTGTGCAGGACACATGCTGCCACTATGATGCTGCACACTACTGGGGGAGCGTATAACAGCTGCCCGCCAGAACGTTCAAGGGAGCGAAAGCGTAACTTAAGCACTCCGAATGTGCGCTCCTCTATGCCCAGGGTTGCAATTTGGGCTGTGTTATATCTTACCTCGGGTGGCGTGGTGGGGTTCCGAATTGGCGTCATCATGTGGGGGCTGAGAGGGTAGGCACTGTCCCCTGTGGAGGTGGTGATGGGTATCATTGGTGGAGTTGTGACCTTGCTCAGTATCTGACATGCATGCATGTGCAGTGGCATTCATACTCACAGAGCAGCCATGTATCGCCATGCCGCCCAGCTTCTAGGTCCCGGCTTAGGGTGGACATTCGGTAAATGAAGCTGTAGTGGGTGGACCCAGGATAGTTGGCATATACTGAGGTGATGATTCCCTTGGCATTACATACTACCTGCACGTTGATGGAATGCCAGTGCTTGCGGTTCCTATAGATGTGCTCAGATGCCCTGGGGGGACGTAGAGCCACATGGGTGCAGTCGATGGCACCTAGCACTTTGGGGAATCGTGCCACTCCGTAAAAATCCAGGGCGGCAGCATGCCTTTCTGCAGGTGTTGTGGGCAGGTATATGTGCCTGCGGACTGATGGGCGTGCAGTGATGATGTTCAAGACCTGGTGTAGGCAGCGTGACTGCGTGGCCTGTGACACCCCACCCACTATGGCACTTGTCTGCTGAAATGATCCAGTGGCTAAGAAGTGCAGTACATTGAGGACCTTCTCCAGGAGGCTGAGTGCTTGGGAGCACAGGGTGGATGATGTGAGGTCATCCTCCCACTCACTCACCAGGTCCAGTATTATGTGTGGTGGAAACCTGTACCTCCCATACACCTGGTCATCAGGCATCCCGAAAAGGCTAGTTCTGGGTGTGAAAATTCTGGCCCTGACTATCCTCTTCCTCCACCTTTGGTAGCCCACGGCCACTGCTGGTAATGGTATATTCATCCTGGCGTCTGAGCTTGTTAGTTTTTTGCGCGCAAATTTATGCGTTGTGGGTCGACGTAGGCCTGCTTCCTACTGGCATACGTGTTTCTTTGCGCGTGTTGTAGGCGAGCGTGTGAAACTTCCCGCGCACCCCTGAAATCCAGTACCCAGGCCAATAGCGTGTGGAAATTTCTGTGCACCCCGGAATACACGTGCGCTGATGTACTCGCGTGTGTAAGTGCCTGCGCACCCCTGAAATACACGTACATAGGCCAATCGCGTGTACGTGCACTTTTGTCCAATTACACGTGATGACACTCTGACGTGCAGTCTTTCCACGTGTGGTCCAGGATCACGTGCTATGAGGGAAACACCCGTGCGGGTCACGTCACAGACGCGCTTACGCGCTGAGGGCCTTTGGTCCAATAGAATCGCGTATGCGTGCTGACGCGCTTACGCACTGAGGGCCTTTCCTCGAATTTCACGCTGACGTGCAGTATTTTCACGTGCCAAATCACTCCGTATCAAGCTGGCCACGCGAAAACACACGAAGACCACGCTCCTGCCCAGAAGGCCGAATTACTGCCCCCCAGTGCCCCGAGCAGCCTCCCACGTGCCATCTGCTGCTGCCTGCCTGCCTGCCTGCTGCCACCGTGCCCTGCCATTTGGTGCCTGCACATCAGCCATCTGCAGGGGTCCAGTTGCTGTGTCCACCCCTGCTGGAACAGAAGACTCCCGACTGGGATAACATCGCTCCACAGCCCAGCCCCAGGACCCAGTTGCCCACCCACTCCTGCCTCTGGGGTTGCCATGTCGGGCACTTCAACATCTGGCACTAGTGGCAACCCCAGGCCAGAGGGGCAGAGGGGCACCAGCTTCACTGCCCCCGAAGTTGGTGTCCTGGTGGAGCATGTCCTGGGGCAGTATGATGCCCTCTTTGGATCGTCCCGCGCCAGCAAGGAAGGACGGGAGAGGATCTGGGCCGACTGTGTGGTTGCCATCAACGCAGAGGGGGTGGCAGCCCGCGACGTCCAGAAGATCAAGAAGCGCTTGGAGGACTTGAGGTCCAGGACCCTCATGAAGGCCCGGCGCCTCGTGGAGGGGGGCCAGGGCCGCATGAGTTCCATCCAGATGAGGGTCCTGGAACGCGTACGCCCAGCGCTCCACGCCCAGATCCTTCAGAGGGAGACCTGTCTGGAGTTGAGTGGTAAGTGGCCAAGCATTGCTGGGTGAGACAGGGCATGTTGCGGTGTGCTGGTTGTCTGATACTTGCCTGTATGTGTGACATAGGCCATGTATGCATGTATGTGTGCAGGGACATCATGGTAATGCATGTGTGATCAGTGATGTGTGAACCACATGGTTGTTGTATGTGTTTAAATGCGACATGGGGAGCCCTATGCAGATTTTACACATGAGAGCATGCCAGTCTCTGTTCCTGGACATGGGTGGGGGTGAGGGATGGGTGCTGATGCCAGGTACATATATGGTAGCCATGTCTGTGTGCCTGACCTGCGTGTCTGTGACTTGTGAATGCCATGGATTCATGCCACATGTGTGTGACAATGCACAGATTCACTGATGCAGCCTAGTTATCCTTGTATCCGCTGTGTTTGGGGTGTATGAGGCCAGATGGATGTGACTGAGATGAAGTGTGTGCATGTGATAGGCATCACCCATGATGCATGTGAGTTCCATATCATTGTATGTTTCAAGAGTCCATTGGACATGTATGGAAATGTCCATGGCATGCACCATGCCTGTTTCTCTGTGTGTTTTGCCTGGAATGACCCATGTGTTGTGGAGGGACATGATGGAAGTGTACTTTGACAGTGGTACTCATCTGCTATTGCTTCCTGTCTAGGGGACCATTGTGCAGTACCCTGATGCTTGTGTTCTATGTCTCCCTCTACTCAGCGGCTAGTGAAGAAGAGGGCGGAGACGGCGCTGTGGAGCAAGGCGGCGGGGATGCCCCCACGGCTGCAGCGGAAGAGGTGGGTGAGCCCCCACAGGCAGAAGACGGTGAGGAGCCATCCAGGTTGGTGGTTTCCACAGAGGAGGAGGAGGCCCCCACTGAGGCACAAATGGGGCCTGGTGGGGGCATCCCTGCTAGTGCAAGTGGTGCAGTCCAGGGGCAGGGGCAGGAGGCAGCACAGGTCACCGTGTAGGGGCTGTGCATGTCGCTGTCCCTGACCCTGTGAGTGCACCACCATGCGCCAGCAGGGATGCCCCGTCCCATGCCCGTCCGCAGGTAGAGGGGATGTCCATGTCACCTGACTCCCTGCCACCTGTGGATGAGGGGACCCGTGACCGTATGGAGAAGGTCCTGATTGTGGTTGCGATGCGCGCGGGTGCAATTTGTGATGGCGTGCGTGCTTCCCGGGAGGAGCACGCACGTCATCACGAAGAGCACCGTGCCGACATGGCCCAATTGGGATCTTCCATGTTCGGGGGTTTCCTGCATGTGTCGGCCAATCTGGCGGCCCTCTCCTCCTCTGTGGAGGCTATAAGTCGGTCGTTCTCCTTGCTGTCTTCCGGCCCAGATGCCACCAGGGCCCCCTGTGGACCTGCCCTGACCAATGCACCCAACTTGGTGGGGATCCCATCCCTGCCACCGTCGGGAGTCGGAGGTCCAGCAGGGGTGGACACCACAGCAACTGTACCCCAGCAGATGGAGGATGTGCCGGCATCATCAGGCAGGGCACGTGCACGACGGCGTCGGTGGATTCCATCAGCCTGGATGCCGTCGTGCTGGCAGAGGCAGTTGCGTCGGAGGCAGCAGCAGAGTCAACGTGGGAGGCATCATGGCTCGGGGCCATCAACATCGGAGGGGCAGGCATCGGCCGGAGGGCAGGAGGACCCAGGACAGGAAGTGTCTTCCGTGTGGCTGCGGTTGGGCCAGCAGATAGGTGCGGAGCAGCGGCGGGCGGAAGAGGCGCGGCTCACGATAGTCAGGGCGGAGAACTCCATGCGGAGGGCCCTGAGGCGGGCCGAGTGCCTCGAGGCAATCCGCAGGGGGTTGGAGGAGCAAATGGTGTTGTCCCTGCGGACCCTCAGGGCCATGGAACAGGACCGCCTCCGGGACATAGACGAGGAGTTTGATGATGCCCTGGCCAGGAACACCACAGAGTGAGCCGCTGGACTTGCCCGCCGCCTTTGTATATAGTTCTTTAGTTTTAGGTTTCCTTTGTTTCTCTTATGATTTGGAGTCGACGGACATTGCTCCACTTTTTGTATATAGTTGCATTTTAGTTAGGGTTTTTTGTAGGTTTCCTTTGTTCAGTTGGGCTCATGGACCCTTGGATGTTTTGTACATAGTTCTTCATTGGATTGTTGTTTTTTTTTTATTTTATTTATTCACCATGGAGCAATGGTCTTTGCATTTATTTTTCTCTATCGGATTGATTTTATTTTTAATGTGACTTTGGACAACATTTTTTTGGATTTGAATTTGTAGTTTTGATTTTTTTGGACGGACATGCAGCTTATCTTTTTTTCATTGCCATTGTAGTTTGTTTCATTTCATTTGCATTCAATTTTTTTAATACAATTTTGTTTTCATACTTCACTGTGTGGTATCATCTCATTGGTTTCATGCATGTCATGTTGGGTGTTTTCCCATTCAATTGCAACCATTGTGTGTGACGGACATGGGTTCATTTGCTTTATGAACATTGGTGGTGTAACATGTAATTTCCATTTCCATGTGGGTGAATGGGTTACTTGGTAGGGCCTTTTGGCTGTGGAGGCTGACCATAACGCACATGATTGGGGATTGTGAGGACCTGGGTGCAGGGGGGCATGAGTGGGGGCCTGGTGGAGGGTGCCCTGCACTGCTGGGGGGTGGGGGTGGTGGGAGACATGAGTGGGGGCCTGGTGGAGGGTGCCCCTGGATGCTGGGGGGTGGGGGTGCAGGGGGACATGAGTGGGGGCCTGGTGAAGGGTGCCCATGCACTGCTGAGGGGTGGGGGTGGTGGGAGACATGAGTTGGACATGAGTGGGGGCCTGGTGGGGGCTGCCCATGGTGGCTGGGGGGTGGGGGTGATAGGGGACATGAGCGGGGGCCTGGTGGGGGCTTCCCATGGTGGCTGGGGGGTGGGGGTGGGTGGGAGACATGAGTGGGGGCCTGGTGGGGGCTGCCCATGGTGGCTGGGGGGTGGGGGTGGTGGGAGACATGGGTGGGGGCCTGGTGGAGGGTTCCCCACACTGCTGGGGGGTGGGGGTGGTGGGAGACATGAGTGGGGGCCTGGTGGAGGCTGCCCATGGTGGCTGGCGGGTGGGGTGGGTGGGAGACATGAGTGGGGACCTGGTGGGGGCTGCCCATGGTGGCTGGGGGGTGGGGGTGGGTGGTAGACATGAGTGGGGGCCTGGTGGGGGCTGCCCATGGTGGCTGGGGGGTGGGGGTGGGTGGTAGACATGAGTGGGGGCCTGGTGGGGGCTGCCCATGGTGGCTGGGGGGTGGGGGTGATAGGGGACATGAGTGGGGGCCTGGTGGAGCTGCCCATGGTGGCTGGGTGGTGGGGGTGATTGGGGACATGAGTGGGGGCCTGATGGAGGCTGCCCATGGTGGCTGGGGGGTGGGGGTGGTGGGAGACATGGGTGGGGGCCTGGTGGAGGGTGCCCCACACTGCTGGGGGGTGGGGGTGGTGGGAGACATGAGTGGGGGCCTGGTGGAGGCTGCCCATGGTGGCTGGCGGGTGGGGTGGGTGGGAGACATGAGTGGGGGCCTGGTGGGGGCTGCCCATGGTGGCTGGGGGGTGGGGGTGATAGGGGACATGAGTGGGGGCCTGGTGGAGTCTGCCCATGGTGGCTGGGGGGTGGGGGTGGTGGGAGACATGAGTGGGGGCCTGGTGGAGGCTGCCCCTGCACTGCTGGGGGGTGGGGTGATAGGGGACATGGGTGGGGGCCTGGTGGAGGCTGCCCATGGTGGCTGGGGGGTGGGGGCGGGTGGAAGACATGAGTGGGGGCCTGGTGGGGGCTGCCCATGGTGGCTGGGGGGTGGGGGTGATAGGGGACATGAGTGGGGGACTGGTGGAGCTGCCCATGGTGGCTGGGGGGTGGGGGTGATTGGGCACATGAGTGGGGGCCTGGTGGAGGCTGCCCATGGTGGCTGGGGTGTGGGGGTGGTGGGAGACATGAGTGGGGGCCTGGTGGACGCTGCCCCTGCACTGCTGGGGGGTGGGGATGATAGGGGACATGGGTGGGAGCCTGGTGGGGGCTGCCCATGGTGGCTGGGGGGGTTGGGTGGGAGACATGAGTGGGGGCCTGGTGGGGGCTGGCCAATGTTGGCTGGGGGGTGCGGATGAGAGGGGACATGAGTGGGGGCCTGGTGGCGGGTGCCCCACACTGCTGGGGGTGTGGGGTGGTGGGAGACATGAGTGGGGGCCTGGTGGGGGCTGCCCATGGTGGCTGGGGGGTGGGGGTGGGTGGGAGACATGAGTGGGGGCCTGCTGGAGGGTGCCCTGCACTGCTGGGGGGTGGAGGTTGTGGGAGACATGAGTGGGGGCCTGGTGGAGTGTGCCCCTGGATGCTGGGGGGTGGGGGTGCAGGGGGACATGAGTGGGGGCCTGGTGAAGGAGAAGGTCCTGATTGTGGTTGCGATGCGCGCGGGTGCAATTTGTGATGACGTGCGTGCTTCCCGGGAGGAGCACGCACGTCATCACGAAGAGCACCGTGCCGACATGGCCCAATTGGGATCTTCCACCCCCACCCCACTGCTGAGGGGTGGGGGTGGTGGGAGACATGAGTTGGACATGAGTGGGGGCCTGGTGGGGGCTGCCCATGGTGGCTGGGGGGTGGGGGTGATAGGGGACATGAGTGGGGGCCTGGTGGGGGCTGCCCATGGTGGCTGGGGGGTGGGGGTGGTGGGAGACATGGGTGGGGGCCTGGTGGAGGGTGCCCCACACTGCTGGGGGGTGGGGGTGATGGGAGACATGAGTGGGGGCCTGGTGGAGGCTGCCCATGGTGGCTGGCGGGTGGGGTGGGTGGGAGACATGAGTGGGGGCCTGGTGGGGGCTGACCATGGTGGCTGGGGGGTGGGGGTGGTGGGAGACATGAGTGGGGGCCTGGTGGAGGCTGCCCCTGCACTGCTGGGGGGTGGGGGTGATAGGGGACATGGGCGGGGGCCTGGTGGAGGCTGCCCCTGGTGGCTGGGGGGTGGGGGTGGGTGGTAGACATGAGTGGGGGCCTGGTGGGGGCTGCCCATGGTGGCTGGGGGTTGGGGGTGATAGGGGACATGAGTAGGGGCCTGGTGGAGCTGCCCATGGTGGCTGGGTTGTGGGGGTGATTGGGGACATGAGTGGGGGCGTGGTGGAGGCTGCCCATGGTGGCTGGGGTGTGGGGGTGGTGGGAGACATGAGTGGGGGCCTGGTGGATGCTGCCCCTGCACTTCTGGGTGGTGGTGGTTATGGGGGACATGGGTGGGAGCCTGGTGGCGGCTGCCCATGGTGGCTGGGGAGGGAGGGTGGGTGGGAGACATGGGTGGGGGCCTGGTTGGGGCTGGCCAATGTTGGCTGGGGGTGCGGATGTTAGGGGACATGAGTGGGGGCCTGGTGGCGGGTGCCCCACACTGCTGGGGGTGTGGGGGTGGTGGGAGACATGAGTGGGGGCCTGGTGGGGGCTGCCCATGGTGGCTGGGGGTGGTGGTGGGTGGGAGACATGAGTGGGGGCCTGGTGGGGGCTGCCCATGGTGGCTGGTGGCTGGGGGGTGGGGGTGGTGGGAGACATGGGTGGGGGCTTGGTGGAGGGTGCCCCACACTGCTGGGGGGTTGGGGGTGGTGGGAGACATGAGTGGGGGCCTGGTGGAGGCTGCACATGGTGGCTGGGGGGTGGGGGTGGGTGGGAGACATGAGTGGGGGCCTGGTGGGGGCTGCCCATGGTGGCTGGGGGGTGGGGGTGATAGGGGACATGAGTGGGGGCCTGGTGGCGGGTGCCCCACACTGCTGGGGGTGTGGGGGTGGTGGGAGACATGAGTGGGGGCCTGGTGGGGGCTGCCCATGGTGGCTGGGGGGTGGGGGTGGGTGGGAGACATGAGTGGGGGCCTGCTGGGGGCTGCCCATGGTGGCTGGGGGGTGGGGGTGGTGGGAGACATGAGTGGGGTCCTCGTGGAGGCTGCCCATGGTGGCTGGGGGGTGGGGGTGATAGGGGACATGAGTGGGGGCCTGGTGGGGGCTGCCCATGGTGGCTGGGGGGGTGGGAGACATGAGTGGGGGCCTGGTGGAGGCTGCCCATTGTGGCTGGGGGGTGGGGGTGATAGGGGACATGAGTGGGGGCCTGGTGGGGGCTGCCCATGGTGGCTGGGGGGGGTGGGAGACAAGAGTGGGGGCTGCCCATGGTGGCTGGGGGGTGCGGATGATATGGGACATGAGTGGGGGCCTGGTGGCGGGTGCCCCACACTGCTGGGGGTGTGGGGGTGGTGGGAGACATGATTGGGGGCCATGGTGGGGGCTGCCCATGGTGGCTGGGGGGTGGGGGTGGGTGGGAGACATGAGTGGGGGCCTGGTGGGGGCTGCCCATGGTGGCTGGTGGGTGGGGGTGGTGGGAGACATGGGTGGGGGCCTGGTGGGTGGTGCCCCACACTGCTGAGGGGGTGGGGGTGGTGGGAGACATGAGTGGGGGCGTGGTGGAGGCTGCCCATGGTGGCTGGGGGGTGAGGGTGATAGGGGACATGAGTGGGGGCCTGGTGGGGGCTGCCCATGGTGGCTGGGGGGAGTGGGAGACATGAGTGGGGGCCTGCCCATGATGGCTGGTCGGTGGGGGTGGTGGTACGACATGAGTGGGGGCCTGGTGGCTGGGGGGTGGGGTGGGTGGGAGACATGGGTGGGGGCCTGGTGGAGGGTGCCCCACACTGCTGGGGGGGTGGGGGTGGTGGGAGACATGAGTGGGGGCCTGGTGGAGGCTGCCCATGGTGGCTGGGGGGTGGGGGTGGGTGGGAGACATGAGTGGGGGCCTGGTGGAGGCTGCCCATGGTGGCTGGGGGGTGGGGGTGGTGGGAGACATGAGTGGGGGCCTGGTGGAGGCTGCCCCTGCACTGCTGGGGGGTGGGGTTGATAGGGGACATGGGTGGGGGCCTGGTGGAGGCTGCCCATGGTGGCTGGGGGGTGGGGGTGAGTGGGAGACATGAGTGGGGGCCTGGTGGAGGCTGCCCATGGTGGCTGGGGGGTGGGGGTGCAGGGGAACATGAGTGGGGGCCTGGCGGAGGCTGCCCCTGCACTGCTGGGGGGGTGAGGGTGGTGGGAGACATGAGCTGGACATGAGTGGGGGCCTGGTAGAGGGTGCCCTGCACTGCTGGGGGGTGGGGGTGCAGGGGGCCATGAGTGGGGGCCTGGTGGAGGGTGCCCCTGGATGCTGGGGGGTGGGGGTGATAGGGGACTTGAGTGGGGGCCTGGTGGAGGGTGCCCCACACTGCTGGGGGTGGGGGTGCTGGGTGACATGAGCAGGTGTGCAGGGTAGTCCTCTGTGGTGTAGGCTGCCTGCAGGGGCCGTGGAGGGTGTACAGGGAATACCTGGGAGCACACAGCCAAATCGCGTGTAGAATTTCCCGCGTACCCCTGAAATACACGTACCCAGCCAAATCGCGTGTGGAAATTCCCACGCACTTACCCGGCCAAATCGCGTGTGGGACTTGCCGCGCACCCCTGAGATCCACGTACCCAGCCAAGTCGCGTGTGGAAATTCCCGCGCACGTACCCGGCCAAATCGCGTGTGGAACTTCCTGCGCACCCCTGAAATCCACGTACCCTTCCAAATCGCGTGTGAGACTTCCCGCGCACCCCTGAGATCCACGTACCCAGACAAATCGCGTGTGGAAATTCCTGCGCACGTACCCGGCCAAATCGTTTGTGCAACTTCCCGCGCACCCCTGAAATCCATGTACCCTGCCAAATCGCGTGTGGGACTTCCCGCGCACCCCTGAGATCCACGTACCCAGCCAAATCGCGTGTGGAAATTCCCGCGCACGTACCTGGCCAAATCGCATGTGCAACTTCCTGCGCACCCCTGAAATCCACGTACACTGCCAAATCGCATGTGGGACTTCCCACGCACCCCTGAGATCCACGTACCCAGCCAAATCGCGTGTGGAAATTCCCGCGCATGTACCCGGCCAAATCGTGTGTGGAACTTCCCGCGCACCCCTGAAATCCACGTACCCTGCCAAATCGCATGTGAGACTTCCCGTGCACCCCTGAGATCCACGTACCCAGCCAAGTCACATGTGGAAATTCCCACGCACGTACACGGCCAAATCGCGTGTGGAACTTCCCACGCACCCCTGAAATCCACGTACCCTGGCAAATCGCATGTGAGACTTCCCGCACACCCCTAAGATCCACGTACCCAGCCATGTCGTGTGTGGAAATTCCCGCGCACGTACACGGCCAAATCGCGGGTGGAACTTCCCGCGCACCCCTGAAATACACATACCCTGCCAAATCGCATGTGAGACTTCCCGCGCACCCCTGAGATCCACGTACCCAGCCAAGTCGCGTGTGGAAATTCCCACGCACGTACCCGGCCAAATTGCGTGTGGAACTTCCCGCGCACCCCTGAAATCCGCGCACCCCTGAAATCCACGTACCCTGCCAAATCGCGTGTGAAAGTTCCCACGCACCCCGCAATAACGCACACGTTATTTTTCAGTCAGCGGGTGTCCGTGTTTGTGGGTACCCCTTTGCACGTCATTTGTCCTGGAGGGCCACAGTATAGGACATTAACCATAGCTGTATATAGGTGCTATTTGTTGGCGCACCTTTTGGCGCACATTTATTACAGGCGCAGAGACGCTACCGCCTGCTTTCTTGTGGCGGTCGTGTTTGTGCCAGTGCGCTGGTTTGACCGTGCGCTTTTTTGCCCTATTCGATTCCATGAATACGTGTTGCAGGCGAGCGTGTGGGCGTTCCGCGCACTTGCACCCTGTACTTCCCCCGTGACGCCCACATTTTGGCAAGTTGTTCCCCATTTCGAGTGTTACGCCCCGTGTTCCGCCTACTTTTGTTATGTGCGATTTTCCCTGTGGCCTGTGCGATTTTCGCTGTGACCTGGCGCACGCCGTTAGGTGGCCTGTGCGCCAACGTGCGCCGCGCACTTTTTTAGCGCACATCCGATGGTTTTCTCGCGCACGCCCTTCCATCAATCGATGTGCGCTGCTTTTCGTGTGATTTTCGCACTTGCACTGCGATTTTCGCTATTCCACTGCGAATCGCACGTTTTTGGCCACTTGCGCTAATTATTCCATGAATCGGCCTGTTGGTATTTTTGATTAGCATTGAAAGAAGGTTTTTTTCCAGAAGTGTTCTTGTTTACAGCTAAAGATTTCTCACTATATTGGATTTGTTTATTTTGTTTTTTCTTTAATTGTTCATGTCCATGTGCATTAGGCATATTCGAATCTGGTGTCTCTGGGTTTCTTGCTGATTCTAATTTCAGTTGAGAAAAATTAGAGTGAACTGATTTAGATATTTTGTTTCTTCTCTCCTTAAGTGTCAGCAGCATTGGCTTTTGCAATAGGCTCTGATGGTTTGTACCTATATTATCTTGCTCTTCATTGTTGATTTTTTTAGGATAGAGGAGGTACTCCCTACAGATCTCATGTCAGATGCTACAGCTCTAGTTGTAGCCATTGTCGTCAATTTATTTTCATTTTGTTCAGACATTGTCACTAAAGCATTCAGAGGTTCATAACCTAGGACTTCTTCTGATGTTTTTTTTTTTTATTTTATTCTGTAATATAGTATTATCCCGCCCACGTTTTGCGTGTTTTTTTGCAATGGCTCTTCTCCTTGTCATCAGATTGGAGTTAGGCACCATTAGCATATGGAAAAACTGGTGCAAATTTTAGTTTTTAGATGCGGGTGGTATTTTCATATTTTTATTTTTCGGTTCTATTGCTTATTTGTCTTAGTTACTTCAAATAGATCATAGTTAGTTTTCGATGTCTCAAGAGTTTTGTTTGAGGATTGGCTTTTCTGAGAGTCAATTAATATTATTCCTCTTTCTGTATTTGTTTGGCCTCCTCAAGCATATGTTGCATTTTCTTTATTTTCTTTTTAAGATATGGTTTCCCTACTTCACATATTTCATTCGAAGAATTACTTTGGAGAGTAGATTTAGTTTTGGTTGTTTCACTATTCTTAACTGCATCTAATGCAGATGTTGTTTGATTAATCTCCGAATCCTTTTGATGTTCATATGTGTATGTATGTAATTGTTCAACGTCTTTGACATTATTTGCTAGTGAACTAATAAGCTGATGTAAAAGTTTGTTTTGTATATTTATTGTATCATCCAGAGTTTCATATAATTTCACAATGGAGAATAGAGCCATATTTATCGTCTGTAATGTTGTTTTAAGTTTAACATTTTGATTTTTACAATCCAAGTGCAATATTTGATCCGGTGTCATTGTTTTTCGTCTGGGAGTAGGCTCGGCAAACGAAATTGATAGTATAGATGAGTTCCTAGCAGTTGGAGAGGCTGGCGATTGTGACAGATCACTGGTCGGTAGTTTCCTTGGGGGCGTGTTTGTTATGTGAGCGGTTGGTCCACTTCGCCCATCAATCTCCTCATTTGCATATGCTTTATTTGTATCACTATCTGATAATTTAATATTGTCATTTACTGGTATGTTTAGAGGAACACCTCGACAGCTAGATTCCGGCGTTAATTTAGTCAGGTAGGATGAATTGCTTGTAATTGTCAAAGATGGCATCTCAGCTTTATCGGATTGCTGCTGCAATCTCGGCTGCTAGAAAGGTGAAATCAATAGGACACCTGCCTGCACCAACGATTCGGTGGGAGTGTCCGTTATCATAATAACAGGAGACTTTATTGTTCTTGTGTCCAGCGTAGCAGAGGGCATGTTTGCAATTTCATGCAGCGATACAGATAAGGCAGATCATTTGCTTTCAAGTGCACAATAGATTGTGTCTTTGGTTTTCGAGTTTCTATTGTTAATTAAGTTAATTGACTGCGAGGTCGATTTAGGAGTTATCTGTAACTCGGAAATTCATTTCCGCATTTCTTTAGCTGGTGGCATGTTAGACACTAGCGTATATGGTTTCCGCATTTATCGAATTCAGAGGCCAATGATTTGCGCAGGAATTGTTGACAATTTACGGGTATGCAACTTACGAAAGACGAAAGATAAAGGTTGCTATGCATATTGAGATAAGTGTATCCTCGCGCTCCAGCACCCCGCCACCAGCAAAAAAGCTAGACAACACTTGACCACTGCATTTCCACAAACAGCGCGTGCACCTACAGCATGTGCCTGCTGTTTTTGTAGAATTCTGGGTATGGGGCGGGGCCAACAGAGGTACATACTGTATAAAGGGAAAACAGAATATGTCACAGTAACCATTGATGTTTCTTACTATACAATGACTATTTGATAGGGTTGTGTCAAGCCTACACCCACTTTAAAGTAAAATTAAGATTGTGGTCCAGCAGGAGATGGAGTCAGGGACAGCTAGACAGCACTTCACCACAGCACTTCCGCCAACAGTGCGCGCCTGCTGTTTTTGTAGAATTCTGGGTAAGGGACAGGGCCAACAGAGGTATATACCAATTTGAAGTCCTTAAAGTAAAATTGAGAGCAGGGTCCAGCAGGAGCTTGGAGTCAGGAGACAGCTAGATAGCACTTAACCACAGCACTTCCGCAAACAGCGTGCACATCATGATGCTATTCTTGCTTACTTGCATCAAGTTCTAATCAATCTTCCTAATCGTAACTACCCCTTTGGATAAGCAGAATTTCATCCCAGTAAAGTAAAAGGAGATGTGAATAGTAGCTCCATCCAACGACCACATTTACAGCTTTCTCCCTCGTGAGATACACATGTAAACAGTAACCTAAGACAGATAAACCATGAGAAAATGCACTTACCACCTCAACCACTGCCCTTGGTGGATGTTATTGTTGGGCAACCTTTGCTCACCAAGGGAGCCAGTGAACCTTTGACATCCCTAATAAATAAAGTGAAGCACTGGATTATCACTGGAACAATTGACCCCCATGTTAACCCACAGGATGCACTGATGGCAGGAAGGGTTAGTTGGGTTGGTAACACTCCTAATACATCTTGAGGGTGATTGTCCAGTTATAATATTTTCAAATCCCAAACCGGCAGATTTTGTAATCAATTCCAATTAGGGAGCTTGTTTGCTTAAGAACAAAACAAGGAAAGTGTCCTTATTGTTCTTTGATCCACTACTTCCTGCTCTCAATGGGGGCCCTACTAAGTGTACCCAACCCCCTAAAACAGTGAATTAAAGGAAAATAATGATCTGCTCAATCCTAATACTAACAAAGGGACTTTGAACTCAGAAATTATTAAACATGATGAATTTGGGAGAGTTGTCGTCCAATCCACACAGACATGAATCTACTGCCAGCATGTATTGTTTGTAGTAATAGATTTGAAACTCGGTCTACTCTTGAGGAGATTGATTGACTAAATGAAACTGCTTATCAGGAAATTGACACCCCATCAAATTAACTATTACATATTTTTCAAAACCCACAACATACTCTTCTAACTACATCTACCTTTAAACATTTTGTCTTGGAATATTGCAGGCATAGAGTCTAAGCTCAGTACATTTGATTGAAGTTCCTATCGGAATGAGTATGACAACATTCTAATTCAAGACATCTGGACAAGAGAAGAACTCATCTTGGATGGATTTAGATATTATCAAACTCTGGTTAAAAAAAATCTGAAGAGAGATCTTATGGAAACCTAGCATTCATTACAAAGTCCTCATTAGATTGTAAAGCACAGCTGACGAAGTCTGGACTAAATGTTGTACAATTTCTAGTCTTAATTTTGTGAAGGGGTGATACAATGGGTATCTGTCATTTGTATAACTCTCTGCAGAAACACTATGGTATTTCTTCCTTATTATGTTTCATGTCATGTATGGAAAAAAATGTATTGATGGAATGCCAGGCAAGATAAGTGATAATCCTGGGGGGAATTTAAATCTAAAATTAGGAAATGGCCCAGGCCAAGATGTATTTGATGAGGAAGAAAATCTGAAAATGGGTTTGTTAGATCCTCTCAGATGTTTGAATGGTCTAATATTTCAAATGTAGTAGAGTGGGGGATTTGGTCCAACAATGGTCGGTAGTGTAAGTGATTTCAATCCGGCACACACCCGAGTCAAGCCCAGCATGTAGTGCACAATTGAAACCCCTATTTATTTCTATCTATAAATTCAATATTCTGAACGATATACCACTCGTATCACACCCTTCTCTTGGAACCCCGGGTCATACTGAACCAGCAATCAGGCTAGTTTGCAAAGGTAAATATTTATTTATGTATTTAAAATGTAACCACAATATATTTTAATAGGTAAATAACAATCACCAATGGGGTGACAGAACACTGAATGATTTCTATAATACACTATGAATCAAGTAATGAGCACAAAAACAAATGCAGCACAGAAAAAGATACTTTTGAATTGGTGTATAACAGCTGGCACTATGGTTAGGAGTTCCCCCTGCAACACCCCTCAACCCCCCAATAGACAATGTAAAGAGATGGGAGGAGAGAGCAGGCATTCAGGAATAGCACAAATCAAACAGAATATCAGTCCCACTTTCACCCTTCATACACAAGAGAAAAACGGAATTGACTTTTCAGCTGTTAGATGGCTTTTAAATTGTCTTTGGAATTGACTGAGCAAAAACCTCAAATGTGATCAAAAATTCTTAAATTGTTATACATTCCTATGGGAGCCACTTTGAACAGTTGCAAACAATCACAAGCAATGATTTAGTCAGAAGAAAACTTTCGAAATATCAAAGTCCAAGTGGGAAATACATTAAAACTCTTTCACACGTATAAAATGTCTCAGAATGTAAAATCGAGGCAAACTTTTCCTTACGCGATATTCGCTATAACAGGAGAATCACACTGTATAAGGTACAAGTAGGAGTTGAAATTTTGTTTTTATCATAAAAACTGAGGGAGTTATAGAGGTTTTAGTAAAGGTTGTTATTGTGGCAATAAGACCCGAAGCGGCGGGCCAATACCGCCCCAGGTAATGCGCCTGGGGCCATAGTTACAGGTCCGAGCGTAGCGAAGGCCTTAACGAAGCCCCGGGGGTATTACCGTGGAAGGTATTGGCCCGCCGCCGATGGTCTTATTGCCATTAGCACCCGGCCCGTTAGACCGGGCTGCTAATGGCATTTTTTTTTTTCAGTTTTGCGTGTTTCGAAGCAGAAAAAAAAAATGGAAAAAAATGGCCGCCGGGAAAGGGAAAACGTAGTCCGTTTTCCCTTTCCATGGCGGCCATCGGGAGCGGACGCGTTTGCTCCCAAGACCAGAAGAAAAAAGAAGGTAAGTGGGGTTCGGAGGGCGGAAGGGAGGGGGACGGGGAAAAAAATAATATAAATACTGCGGTCTCCGGCGGGGGATGATGGAAACCTCCAACTGTATGGAGGCTTGGAGCGGGGATGGCCCCGCTCCGAGTCACCACACGGCTGGAGGTTTCCATCGTCCCCCGCCAAAGATCGCAGGATAGAAGGTAAGTCGGTGGAGTGGGAGGAGGGAGAAAAAAAAATTCTTACCTGAGTCCCCGGAGGGGGACGAAGGAAGCCCCCAGCCAAGGGGAGGATCGGAGCGGGGATTGCCCCGTTTTGAGCCTCCTCATTGGCTGAGGGGCCGGCACGCATGACGTAAAAGGGAATACCATGTGGTAAGGCTCACAAATGAGCCAATCAACACATAGTATTCCCATTGCGTCGCACGTGCCAGGTGCTAATGTAAAATAGGCATGAGAATGAAAAAAAAATGCACTTTGAAAATGACGGATGGGTTAATACAATAGATTATGACTATGAAAAACCAAATGCCACAGATGGATTTTACAGTCACGTGATCAGAGTAACCTGCCTGTTGTGGATACTCTACTTCTTCAGATGAGAAAGAGTCAGCGCAAAGATAGTTCTAGCAACACTATGGTTCTGAATGAAAGATAGGATGGGTTGGGGATTGGGATAAGACAATGCAAATATACTATGGGTCACAGTTATTCCTATTAATACTCACAGGATAAGTTATTAAATTGGACCGTCAGTTCTGGTCATGGACTGGATCTGGTCTACGAAGAACAGCAGATCAGGCACCGGATCAGATCAGCTACGCCGGTCACCGGATTTGCACAGAATCTGCCCTCCTTGTTTGTGGATATTTCAATCAGCTGGATAGCGAGTTCCTCAGGAAAGCCTAGTGGCAGCAAGCCAGAGGATTTCAGGATACTAGTTCAAAAGGTCTTCTCACACCACAGCGCTTCACTGGGTTCCAAGAATAATTTGGAGGATTAGGCCTTGCAGAAAGTCAATAGTTCTCTACTGCTTGCAAGAGTCTTGCCATCTGGATCTGGAAGATGTTAAAGCTGGATGTAGAATGCTGGATCAGAGTGCTTCACCGGAATCAGGAAAGTGAGTGAATCAGTCAGTCCCTATGTGTTGTCATCTGTCTCTATTTATCCTTTAAAATGACATCACAAAATGGGTGTATGGGCCGGCTTAGCTAAGCCTGGCCCTGTGAGCTGAGATTAAGTCAAAACTTCATCTCTGCCTTGCATTTGAGTGATTGGATCAAGGCTGGATGATGTCACATTTTATGGTTTGCCTTACAGTTCTTAGAATCCTCCCTTTAGATACTGTTCTCAAAATCGGATTTTATACTAAATACACATTTCTTAATTGGTCACATTTACGCAAATCACACTTAAAGATGTCATATCTTATGTAGCATCTGTTCCTCAAAATCCTGCAGCTGTGAGGTCTTGTTTCAACTTTTTACAGAATGTTGTCCTTTTTGCTATGAACACACTTTCAAAACATTATGCAAATTTCCACAAAGGTGTGTGTTTAAAATAGGAATGTGTGTGTACATTTTTACAATTCTGGGATTCATACATTTCACATAAAACCACATGTATTGCCATTCCTGTCCTGAACATGTGACATGGTCTGCCACCTCTTAAAACGTGCAACCAAAAATTAGACTAAGAGATATGTCCTTGATATATGTTTCACCATTTTGAATCATAAGTTATGAGTCTTTAAAAATGGTTCTTTGTTCATGCTTAACAGCAAATGGACACCCCTTTTTCTCTCCCTGGAGTCTAGGAACATCCACCTCCTTGTTTGTTCCTTCCAGGAGCCATTTACGACCCTCTCACACCTCTGTTTCCAGGGCTGAAGGGCCTGCTATTGTTCATTCTCTTTCTATAGACAAGAGTCTGGGTTAACCCACAATCAGAATCTCCCCATGAGTTTCTGCCTAGAAGAAGGCCCTCCTCTTGGTAGAAACCTATTTCTCCACTTCCAAAGGGTTGCAGCTCAGCCAAGCTAATTTATTCTTGATTAAACCAGCAAAACCACATTTTTTGCGTCAAACATAAATACATTATTTTCTCAGCTTTAACTCTGTGGGATAAAAAGCAACTGAGATCTGTATACTTTTTCACCACAATCCCTTTTATGTTTGTTGATCCAGCAGACTTTTTAGTTTAGATCACTTTAAAGTTTCACCAGTAACTCATCGGACAGCTGTCATTCAGGTAGCCCAGGGTACTGCACCCAGATTCTGACAGAGCTGTCAGTTTACATACAGTTCAGTTTTTCGGAAGAATGTTTTGATCTTCATGTTAGGACTTTGTATGTTTGCAATGCTTCATTAGATTACATGAACTTTAGCGCCAGTCAAGATTTTGGATGTTAAGAAGTGTTATCTTATAGGCATTTTGGAGTTTTTAGCATGTCATTTGCAGGCACATTTTGGAGTTTTATTTATAAAGCGCTGCTTCTCTCTCTGCACTCTGTTTGCTGGTCATGGAGCCCACTGGCACATATTCTGCAGTGTGTGCTTTATTCCACCACACATGCCCCATGGGGGCAGGTTGTGCATCCATCTTTTTGTGTGATTGAGAACGCAGTTTTTTAAGTTTTTTGTAGGTTTTAGGTGCGCACAACAGTGTTGCCGCCATTGTTGCAGTTCCTTGCACCATGACTGTTAGAGTGATACTGCATAGCACAGCAAAGTGGATAAATACATCCCAAATAGCCCCCCTCCCACTTGGTTTTGACCAACATCAAGGGTAAGTCGGGAGATTGGGATGTTCTTTTTCTGTCCGTGTGGAGAATTTAAGTCGCTTCTCCCGTCAGTGCTGGAGCGACACGCTCTCCTTGCCGGTTCTGGTCGGGAGTATTGCTGGTTCTGGTTGGGAGTATGTAGCGGTACTTCCGGCTCCTTGGGTCTTTCCTCCCGGTCCCCAAGTGGTCCCCCTGGGTAATTCTTGGGATGATTCTTAGTCCAGATGCTAGAAGATAGAACATACCATGGTTATCAAAATATGTCCACGCGTCATCTGGGGATGTCAGCAGTGGGTAAGACACTTGCATAGATTACAATTGGTGATATTCCCCATCCATGTTTACTAATGGTCTTAAGACTCTTCTCGCACATACACAGTGAACATTTAGTAATTCTTTTATGTCTCTGGATTTTCCCCCTCTGAGTTTCGGTTGGCTCCTCTATTTGCCGAAAAGTATGCCTGGGATGGCAACTCATCAGCTGATTTATGTAGACCCACTTGTCTTCCCCTTCTGTCAAGCTGTCCTTGGGGATACGGATTCTGTAGGCGACTGGTGAGATTCTGTCCACAATTTCAAAAGGACCCCGCCAACTTGGGAGAAATTTGCGCTCATTGGCTTGGTTCCTTTGGAAATTGGACAAGTAGACCCAGTCTCCTACTTGATATTCTTTTTTAGTTGTCTTAAGATCATAGTGGGTCTTCATACTGTCTGCAGATCTTTCTAGATTCTGCTGAGCATAGGCAAAGCATGCTGAAAGTGTTTTCTCAGATTCTCAAAATACTCATGAGTTGTGTAGGCATTTATCAAGGTCTGCTCTTGAGTTCTGTTGAGCAGATGCTGGGGAAGCACCATCCTTCATCCAGTCATCGGCTCAAATGGAGACATTTTTGTCGCAGAAGAAGGGGTAGATCTGATGTCCATCAGGACAAGGGGTAATCGAATGTCCCAACTTGGCCCAAAATCTGCCACAAACCTTTTTAATATGCTCACAATAGTTTTATTGTACCTCTCAACTCCACCACTAGAGGATGGTTGGTAGGCAATGTGTAGTTTCCTTTTGACCCCAAGTATCTCCCACATGTTTGTCATCACTTCACTGCTAAAGCGGCTACCTCAGTCTCACTAAATCCTTTGGGGTAGTCCAAAACGCGAGAAGATGTGATTGATCATCATGGCAGCTGCTGTTCCTGCCTTGCAATTTGGGGCCGGGAGACATTTCACCCATTTAGTGAACAAGCATGTTACGGTCAACATGTACTTGTTCGCCACAAAGCGAATCACAGGCCCACTAAAATCGACTAGCAAATCTGACCAAGGCAGTGTCATCCCCTTCTTTTGGAGGGGAGCACGGTGTGTGAACGATGTTTGCTGAAATTGTGCACACACAAGACACCCCTTCAAGTATTGGTCGAGGTCCTGCCCCATGTTTGGCCAGTATGCAACTTCTCATAAGATTTCTAATGTCGTATGAAACCCCCAATGACCGGCTGTGGCCACATCATGGGCGTGACTTAGCATCAGGCTTCGGAATGAGGTAGGGCCCACCCACTGGTCATGGCCAGATATGGATCTCCTCACCAGCAAACCGTCTTGGATACAGAACATTTTTGGACATTTCATCAACACTCTGAGGTCCTCTTTCCCAATGTAATCGGTATCCATCAGGGGAAAGTTCTTAGGGTCCTCAATGTGTTGATAAAACTTACCAATTATTGGATCCCTTTTCTGAGCCATAATCAAATCAGCATCTGGGGTCTCCTTACTCCATTGTGCAGTTGAGAGTTCATTGAGAGCCTTTGTCTGGGACCTAGTGATAGCAGTGACATGGATTTCCCCCAACAGGGACTCCATCTCAAGTAGATCCCCTTGGATGGCTCTAGTTTTGGCCAGCTGATCAGCTAGGTCATTTCTAGTTTTGTCTGGTCCCTCTACTTTAGAATGACCCTTAATCTTTTTCCAGTAGATGGTCATCCCATTTTGAGGAGACCAGCTCATCAATATTTTGTATTACTTTTCTGTGTTTTAAAGGTTTATTATTAGCACATAGCATGCCTCTGGTTTTCCAATTAACCAAGTACTCCACAAACCTGTTCCGTACATAATCTGAATCAGTGATTACGACCAGTTTGTGGAGTTGGTGTTGGACAGCAGTGAGGATGGCTTGATGCGCAGCCATCAGTTCTGTCACTTGACTACTTTGGGGGCCGATTTTGTACCCAGCGGAGGGTTCTGAGGCATCATTCACCCATGCATTCCCTACGCTGGCCACAAGTTCCTTTTCCCTGCTGTTGTCACCATGGTAGGAGCGCCCATCCACATAGACAGTGGGCTTTCTCTCACACTTGCCTTCTTCATAGACTTTGTGTGGGGAATTAAGGTATGCCTCCTTGTTGTCCTTGATTTTAAGACTTTTGTCCTCGAGACAGTTTTCTCTGCGACAACCATGCAAGTCAGCCAGACCTTGTACAAGGGGACTCTTCTTGTTTTGGCCATATCTTACCTACACAGGAAAGCTTTGCATTGACATAATCCAGGAAGTAATTTGGGAGTTACTCACATTTCCGACCTAGATTTTGTCACTTTGAAGATATTGCAAAGGTTGGTGTGGAGTCTCCACTATGATGTGTTCCTCCTGGATACACGGGGGGTAATTCTTCAATGTCCATACCGTTGCCAGGAGTGCCTTCTCACAATCATTGATTTTTTTTCCAGAGAGGATAAAGTCTTACTCGCATAGGAGATTACTTTATTGAACGTGTCATGCCTTTGGTATAATACTGCAGTCAAGCATGTTTTTGTGAACACTGTCTCCAAGAAGAACTCCTTGTTTTAAACAGGGTAAGCTAGGCAAGGCACTTGTGAGAGGCTTCTTTTTAGTTGTCTTACTGCCTCAGCTTGTTCTAGACCCGACTCCCACTTGACCCCCCCCCCTTCAACAGATGGATCAGGGGACTCGTGATCTCTTCGTAATCCTCAATGAACTTTCTGATGTAATTAGTTAGTCCAGGGAGGCTCCTTACTTCCCACAGAGCTGTGAGGTCTTTTATTTTCTGGAGTGTTTCTACTTCCTTTTACTGGGGACAGAGACCATCAGGAGTTATCTCATGCCCCAATAAATTGACATGGGTCCTGCACCACTGTGCCTTTTGGAAAGAGAGTTTTGCTCCGGCTGCCCTCAACTGTGTCAGAACATAATGGATCTCTGCTATGTGTTCCTCCACAGTTGAGCTTTAGATTATAACATCATCTACATAGGCCAGGTTACTCCTTTCACCCAAGTCGGGCATGGCCTTATGCAGAAACATGTTAAATTAATTGCACTCTGATCCAGCATTCAAATTTAATTTGATGTATACGAAGGGAGTCTAGGTCCAAGTGTACTGCTGCCCCCGAAAGTAAAGGCCAGCGTGTATTGGTCCTCTCTATTGACAGGTACAGTCCAGTACCCGTTGGTCAGGTCAATGGCAGTGTATACATTTGACCCCTGGATCTGGGCCAGCCCTTGATCAATGTATGGAAGAGGCCATCAGGAAGTATGGACCCGTTTGTTGAGCTCCCTTAGGTCAGCACAGAGTCTCCACTGGCTGTTTGTTTTCAAAATCCCCAGCACCGGATTATTGAAGGTGCTGTGGACTGGAAGATTTATCCCACTGGACTCAAGGTTCTTAAATATTTCAACAAGGGACTCCATTGATTCGAGAGGCAAGCAATATTGCTTCACAAACACTGGAGTCATGCCAGGGACTGTGGGAATTGTTGTTGTGTGGATGTCTGTGCGACCACAGGCATATGAGTCCACCGCAAAGAGATCTTGAAAATCTAAGAAAACTTGTTTCAATGTTTGCTTTTGCTCCAGAGTCTACCAGGCATCAGCTAGTTGACTCTCTCTTCAACTATCTGCCTGAAGCGTGGAAAGACTTCTGGTATGGCTGTCTCAGTGGCCTCCTCCAGCTGGGTGGAGAAGTCCCTGGCCATAGTACTGACTTGGACTGATGGCTTCAGGTGGGGAAGGCAGTCCTGGTGGACTTGAAAGATCACCTCATCCCTCCTGAAGTCACAGGTAACATCTTCCTTACCATAAGGGCAGGGAGAGTACAAGGAACTTACTCCCATGCCAGGTGAATATCTTGTCTGGTATTGTGTCATTGTCACTATCACAGTAAAAACAGTTATTGGGGATCGGTCCTATCAGTTTGTTACCTAAATCTGTGGAAAAATGTTTGTCATCAACCGCCATTCCAATAATGGAGCCTGTGCCCAGAGTGATACTCTTTAGGTCGCTGTTATCTACCTCTCTTGGAGTGGTGTTGTGTTCTGTATTGACTGCTGGGGTTGCGTTTAACCCCAACCCTTGCAATTGAAAATTGGAAGTGAGGTGAACATAGGCATCAGGATTTCATTTTTACTTCAAGTGGGAATAGTTGGATCCGTTTTGGGATGGTGACTTCCTTTCCAATCTGAATTTCAACTGCACAGCAGTTGAGATGACTGAAATGCTTTCTCTGGATCATTAAAGCCCATGGGATTACCTGCTAATTGGGACCAGGCTTTGAAGTCTATTAGGTCCAAACTAATGGCAAAGCGATTGAGAATGTCACTGCCTAAATAAAATGCAGGAGGGACACCTCGCACCACCCAACAATTATGGACTATGCTCTTGTTGCCTATGGACATTTTGATCATACACCTGCAAGGCAGGAGATGTTTGGAATTGGGTGTTTCCAGGTCCATTTCCCATTTGTCTAACAGTTTAAATGTGGGAATGGCTGGATCTTTTGGGAGTTTTTGGAACATGGCTTCGCTGATGAAACTCTTACCGTTGTTCACACACACTTGGACGAGAACAGAGTCCTCCCCTCATTTAACTGAATAGGGATGAACAGCTGCTCTCCAATTTTCTGAATGTCAGCCAAGCTTTGAGCTGATTTCTGATCATTTAGGACTATAGAAGGGGGATTTTCGGATTGTGAATTTGTATAGAATTTCAGAGTGTTCCATTCCAGTATGGAATGCCACTTGAGACTGGAAGGAAGGTTGATTTTCAGAAATAGAGAGGGCTTCCCATCACCAGTTTGTTGTCCTACTGCAATTACTGTCACGTCAGGGATTTGGTTATTTTAGAAATGGAATTCAATTTTGTCAGGTTTTTGTTAAACCATGTGGCATGTGCCATTTAAATTAACATGGTTGACATTATGTTTTAATTTTATTGGTTGGTTAGTCTGGGTCCAGGGGACCTTGTTTACACAATTCATGTGGGGAGACAATTTACGCAGGATGTCATTCCCTAGTAAACATGGTGTGCCCTCTGGAGTCACAACTATGACCGGGTGCTTCACCTTGTGTCACCCGATTTTAATGTCTAAATCCATAGTTATTCCCATCGAAGTTCTGAAGTTGTCCAGGAAGAGGGGTGAGAGGGATTTAGTATTTCTCCCCCTTTCCTGAATTCAGCTGATCAATGGCCCTTTTTGATAGAAGGGTGGCTCGTGATCCAGTCTCCACCAGTGCCAAAAATGTACATTGCCCCTGTATTTGGAGTGGGGCATAAAATCTTCCCTCCTTCACCTCAAAGGGGTAAATATAATGCACATTTTTGACCATTTCTGGCCAATTGGTGGGTTCATTTATTTGCTTTGGATTCTGACAGAGGGGTGGTTTGGGCAGGATTTTGTTTGGGATCTTGGGATCCTGTAAGAAAAAAGTGACAGTTGGAGATAGCGGGAGTTTTGGGCTCCCCTGGTTCTGATTCTGGGCTGCCCCCCCTTTTTGGAGGCAGTCACCAGAATTGGTTTGAACAAGGTGACTTTCTTGCTGGTCATTCTGGGTTTCAATGTTGGGTGGTTTAAACTCAGTCCCCACATCTACCCAGTCTTGATCAGGATTTCTTGGGATCCATTTTCCATTGGGAGGAGTTCCCCCATCCCTGAAGGAGAAGATCCTTTTCCCAGAATCCTCTGAGGACCCCTATCCTTCAAATTGTAAGATTCTGACCTCCTCTACAAAATGGGTCTTTTTATGTTCTTTATTTCTCTTACCCGCCCTCTGTTCCCTAGGTTGCAGATTTTCGGAAGCAGGAGATTCTGGTTCTGGTTCCTGGGTTTCCAGGGGCTTTTCACTAGTGGGGTAGGAAGCTTCCTCTAAGGCTTTACACCCCCCTTCCCTTGTGCCTCCTCCCTGGGAACCGGTGGGTTGTCGGGGGTCTCTCCCCGTCATTGCTCTGGAGCACCAGACCCTTGATTTGAGGAGTTCTGAGTCGCCATGCTCATCTGAGGGTTCTGCTGAGTCCTCAGCATGTGACCCAGATCCTGTGCCAAGTTCTGGACCTTGCGCTCCAGTTGGGACACCCGCTCTGGCTGGTACGTGATCCTCTGGTCTACCCTTGGTTGATCATGGGAAGGGTAACTATCCCTTCTCCCATAATACCCTGGGTTGGGATCGTTTTGGTACCCCTCCACCCTTGGCCTCATCTCTCCCAGATTGGTCTGTCTGGGCTCAGGAAAGTGGGGAAAGAAATAAGGGTTGTTCTGGGGGTTGGTGTTTGGCGGGTACCGGGGAAAGAAATTCAACCCGCCATTTGGGGGAATATTGCCTTCCTGGGGAAAGTGAGGAGGGAAGTTTCCTGGGCTGGCGGCTGCCTCGTTGGATTCCCCCCCCTTGGGCTGGGGGAGTCCTCACATAGTCCAGGATGGGTCTGTTGCCTTTGTAACGGGGGCTTATGTAGTCAGGGGAGTTAGTGGTCCCATTTGTGGGGTTACCTCCCTGACTACCTGTTTGGGATTGGCCCGAGGTCCTTGATTGGTAGGATTTTGTGCAGGAATGTGTTTAAGCCGCCCCCATTTCCAGATCTAAAATGGGGGTAGGGGTTTTGGTTGGTGTTGGGCTTTTATTGGCTCTTTTATATTCTACTGGCTTTTGCACTTCGTAGATGCGAGTTGCTTGTTCAATGTCCCGGTCTAGTGATCTTTTCTCATGAAAGTCCCTCACCAGCTGGGTCATAACGTATTTAGGGAGGGTGTGAAAGAAGGTATTGATACATTTTTTACCGTCTGTGCGCACCCTCCCGGTGGTCTGTGCAAAGGCTCGTTTCAGCTCTTGGACAAATTCTTGTGGGGCCTGGTCTTCCCCACATTACATATTATAGGCCGCCTTGTGGGCCTCTTGAGCGTTTCTGTGTATTGAGAAGTGCTTTAAGATGGCCGCCCTATAGGTGGACCATCTTGAATGGTTCTGATCCTCCAGCCCCGCAAAGAAGATGGAGTATTCAGGTGAAAATGTCAACTTGACATACTGAATACAGCTTTGGCTGTCCTTCAAGTGGAAAGTCTCCATCATTTGCTCAAATATTTCAAGGTGCTCAAAAACTGAATATTTGTCATTTTTGTGGTAGGGCGTTATGACGCTCCTAATAGCCTTGATTTGCTTCAGAGGATCTTTCAGTGGGGCACTTTTGATTTTGTTGGCCTTTTTAGTTCTGGTCACCCTGGTCCACTCATCCTCTGACTCAGAGGCACTGCTACCAGAGGTGACTGTCTGATCTTCTAGGCTCTCCCTGATTCTGTGGGCTTGGGAATGGCAGGTAGAATGTGGGTGCCTAGTCTCTTGAAACCTGTGGTGCTCAGGAGAGTCTTCTGCCTCTCCCTTGCTCCCAGGATTGGCTAAATACCCACCACTGTCCGAGCTGGGAAGATGCTTTTAAAATGCTCTGTGTGGGCATAGTCTCATGGAATTCCCCACCAAAAATGACCGACTGATCTCTTGGTAGGTGATATTTTTTAGGATCCAGTTCTCTGATTCTCCCCTCACTGGAGTCTCCCTGATCAGAGAGGCTGGCCCTAATATTTGGGTTATCAGAGTTTGTGTTACATTGGAGCCTTTGCTCTGCAGAGTCCAGATTGCTCTGAATTTTCTGCAGTGCTTCCCCTTGCCTCTTTGTGAAATCTACATGGTCTGCATACTTTTCCTGTATGACTCCTATGTGGAGGTACAGGTAGGCCGCTATTTTGGCAATTGAATGGAATAGCACAAATCAAACAGAATATCAGTCCCACATTTCCCCTTCAAACACAAGAGAAAAACGGAATTGACTTTTCAGCTGTTAGCCTGGCTTTTGAATTGTCTTTGGAATTGACTGAGCAAAAACACCAAATGTGGTCAAAAATACTTACATTGTTGTAAATTCCTATGGGAACCACTTTGAACAGTTGCAAACAATAAAAAGCAATGATTTAGTCAGAAGAAAACTTTTGAAATCTCGAAGTCCAAGTGGGAAATACATTAAAACTCTTTCACATGTGTAAAATGTCTCAGAATGTAAAACTGCGACAAACTTTTCCTTACGCGATATTCGCTATAACGGAACTTGGGTTCTATGGATAGCCAATGGTCTTAGGTACAAGTAGGAGTTGACATTTTGTTTCTATCATAAAAACTAAGGGAGTTATAGAGGTTTTAGTAAAGGTTGTTTTTGTAAAATAGGCGTGAGAATGGAAAACAGAAATGCACTTTGAAAATGACAGGTGGCTTGATACAGTAGATTATGACTATGAAAAAGCGAATGCCACAGATGGATTTTACAGTCACGTGATCAGCATAACCTGCCTGTTGTGGATACTCTACTTCTTCATATGAGAAAAGAGTCAGTGCAAAGATGGTTCTAGCAACAGTATGGTTCTGAATGAAAGATAGGATGGGATAACATTGGGTCACAGTTCTTCCTAGTAATACTCACAAGATAAGTTAGTAAATTGGATCGTCAGTTCTGGTCAGGGATTGGATCTGGTCTAGGAAGAACAGCACATCAGGCACAGGATTGGATCAGCTAGGCCGGTCACTGGATGTGCACAGAATCTGCCATCCTTGTTTGTGGATATTTCAATCAGCTGGATAGCGAGTTCCTCAGGCAAGCCTAGTGAAAGCAAGCCAGAGGATTTCAGGATACTAGTTCAAAAGGCCTTCTCACACCACAGCTCTTCACTGGGTTGCAAGAATAATTTTGAGGATTAGGCCTTGCAGAAAGTCAATAGTTCTCTACTGCTTGCAAGAGACTTGGCATCTGGATCTGGAAAGATGTTAAAGCTGGATGCAGAATGCTGGATCAGGGTACTTTGCCGGAATCAGGAAAGTGAGTGAATCGGTCAGTCCCTAAGTGTTGTCAGCTGTCTCTATTTATCCTTTAAAATGACATCACAAAATGGGTGTATGGGCTGGCTTAGCTAAGCTTGCCCCTGTGAGCTTGGATTGGGTGAAAACCTCATCTCTGCCTTGCATTTGAGTGATTGGATCAAGGTCGGATGATGTCACATTGTATGGTTTGCTTTACAGTTCTTAGAATCCTCCCTTTAGATACTGGTCTCAAAATCAGATTTTATACCAAATACACATTTCTTAATTGGTCACTTTTACACAAATCACACACAAAGATGTCATATCTTATGTAGCATCTGTTCCTCAAAATCCTGCAGCTGTGAGGTCTTGTTTCAACTTTCTACAGAATGTTGTCCTTTTCGCTATGAACACACTTTCCAAACTTTATGTTTAAAATAGGAATGTGTGTATACATTATCACAATTCTGGGATTCATACATTTCACAAAAAACCACATATATTGCCATTCCTGTTCTGAACATGTTACACAGTTCTGCCACCTCTTAAAACGTGCAGCCAAAAATTAGACTAACAGATATGTCCTTGGTATATTTTTCACCATTTTGAATCATAGGTTATGAGTCTTTAAAAAATGTTCTTTGTTTATGCTTAACAGCAAATGGTGCGCCCCTTTTTCTCTCCCTGGAGTCTAGGAACATCCCCCTCCTTGTTTGTTCCTTCTAGGAGCCATTTACGGCCCTCTCACACCTCTGTTTCCTGGGCTAAAGGGCCTTCTACTGTTCATTCTCTTTTTGTCGACAAGAGTCTAGGTTAACCCACAATTAGCACCTCCCCGGAAGTTTCTGCTGAGAGGAAGGCCCTCATCTTGGGAGAAACCTCGTTGTCCACTTCCAAAGGGTTGCAGCTCAGCTGAGCTAATTTATTCTTAATTAAAACCAGGAAAAAACACATTTGTTGCATCAAACATGAATACATTATTTTCTCAGCTTTAACTCGGTGGGATAAAAAGCAACTGAGTGTATTCCTTTTAGCCACAATCCTTTTTATGTTTGCTGATCCGGCAGACTTTTTAGTTAAGATCACTTTAAAGTTTCATCAGTAACTCATCTGACCGCTGTCATTCAGGTAGCCCTGGGCACTGTACCCATCTTCTGACACGGGCTGACAGTTTACATACAATCCAGTTTTTCTGAAGACTTTGTATGCTTGCAATGCTTCATTAGATTGCATGGACTTTAGCGCCAGGCAAGATTGTGGATGTTAAGAAGTGTTGTATTGTAGGCATTTTGGAGTTTTCAGCACCAAAGCAAATGTCATTTGTAGGCACATTTTGGAGTTTTATTTACAAAGTGTTGCTTCTCTCTCTGTACTCTGTTTGGGGGCAGGTTGTGCATCTATCTTTTTGTGTGCTTGAGAACGCGGTTTTTGTAGGTTTTTTGTATGTTTTAGGCGTGCACAAGAGTTTTGCAGACCATTGTTGCAGTTCCTTGCACCATAAGTATTAGAGTGATACCGCATAGCACAGCAAAGTGGGTCAATACATCCCACAGTAGCCAGGTATTGACCCTGGGAAATTAATATTTTGTGGACACCATGGAAAGTCCACAATTGACTATTTCAGTATCTCTTTATCTGAATGGCCCCTCATGGAACACTTTGTTGTTGATCATAAATGGTGCAGTGATCACTTTCCCAAAGTGCTAAGTATCAATTGGCAACTTTGATCAGCCCCAAATAACACAATACCAGACCTTATTAGTGCAGAATTAAATTCAACAACAAACAGCAGAATTAAATGGGCAAAAATAGATGAATCAAACATTGATCATGCTATAATAGCGCCCAATAGCTGCTCCTTTTTTGCTGTGCTGAATTTGGACACAGATCATTCTACAATATTATTTACCTATGACCTAATAATGAGGAATATTTCAAAACGCTGATGAGATTCTGGTTTAATAATGACTGGGGGGAGGCCAAGGACAATCTTCTGGGTGTCTTGGAAACCCCACATACAACTATTAAAGCTGTGGTGGTCAGTGCTAGAGCAACCTATATGAAAACATTGGCCTTTCAGAAATCAGAGCTTCAATAAGACACATGGTTTGTTTTGCTTGAGGCTTGTGCTGATAAAAATACCAAAATATTCTGTGAGATTGTAATTGGTTATTTATAATGTGCTTAACACCCAGAGGTTTCTAAGCGTGGACCCAGGGACCACCAAACTGTTGCTCTGTGTCATTTTGCTTCAAAGGCAAGCGTGTCACGCCTGAGGTATCCTCTCAAGACTAAACAAAACTAACATTTTGGGTACCACGACAAATGTAGAGGATCATTCCTGGTTATAACATTTCTCAGGATCATACAGTACTAACAACATAACATCTATTTCAATGATTTCAACATTTACTTAGAAAACCCAAGTGTATCCCAGCAGGCAAATGCAGATCCTTTATCAATTATTCTAGAATATATAAGTGCAGCCAGCCCTACAGTAAGGGTTGTATCAGACACTTCAATTCCATAAAATAGGAAAATACTTCCCAAAAATAAAAATAAGGAGCAAAAATACAACCCACAAAAAATAGGAAGCAAACACGTTGGACCTTGTGCCCCTGCTTTTTATTACTGTCTGATCGGAAGAAGTAAACATGTAGTAAAAATGTCTCAAACAAGTGTGCTTTCAGTCTCTTTTTCTAGAAATCTTCCACGCACTGCAATCCTGTTAAAAACAAGCTAATACAAAACCAAAAGTGTTGGCTTGAGGTTTTAGGTAAGCATGTGCTAGGTGTTGACATCATATGCCAAAGTAATCACTACATTTTCCAGAAGTTGCCATACTGACTGCCAAGCCCAAATAGTTGGCTTTGCCAGTCCTTGTTTTTATTATGACATGCATTTGTGCATCACATGTTGTTTAAACATGAACATCAGAATGCATGTGTACTGTAGGTTTTCTGAACTGCATACAATATTTATGATTTGCACTGACAGGTTATTTTTCTTCCTGTGACGAGTATGTTATATTCAATGCTCTATTTTTTTTTTTAAATTGTATATGGTTTACATATGAAACCTTTACAATTACATTTAATAAGAACAATCCATAAAAAGGTACATATCAAAATTGTGTGGAAGAATGTATAAAATCAGTGCAAGAATATAAAATTCCACAGTATCAAAAATCAGTATGAATTCCAAAATCATGCATAGCAAAACATTATAACCACCCATATTCTACAGAAGCAGCTTAAATGATAAGACCGGTTATCTAGGTATAGAATACAGATGAAATAGAAACAATGCTCTATACTTCACCCTCACACTGTGCAGTTCTTGGATATATTCAGTCCCATATATTAACTAGATAGGTATATGGTCAGAAGGATGGACAGGCAGATATAGATAGATAGATAGATAGATAGATAGATAGATAGATAGATAGATAGATAGATAGATAGGACAGACAGACAGACAGACAGACAGACAGACAGACAGATAGATAGATAGATAGATAGATAGATAGATAGATAGATAGATAGATAGATAGATAGATAGATAGATAGACAGACAGATAGATGAACAACAAATCTTTTTTTTCATATCAAACCAGATAAACCTGTAGCTTTTTGTTCCCATTGGGAAGCAGCCAAAAACATGGTTTTCTTGAAAACAGTATACTTACTGGAAAAAAAAGAAATAATGCATGCTCATTCCTTGGGATCGAGCACACAAGCCTCCCGAATAGATAGGACCCACGCCAGTAAAGCTTATAAACACATCCCATAAAACGCCTCCCGGGCATTGTGAGACGTTTTATAAGGATCTGCAGGGGCGGCACAGCTGTCTTCCACGCACACATGTCAATTCAGAACTTGAGTAATTTATCTGAAAAGCATACGCAAGACAGATAAAGGGCACTGGTTTCTCAATGGACCAGCAAGATAAGACGTGCTCACTGAACTTTGGGTTTTTCACAGTCAAAGAGGATTTGACCCTCATCGGAGCAAACAGATATGGTGCTTTTCCTGCCGGGTGCCCACGTATGTCAAGCATGCTTGATAATTAGCCAGAGGATGCGCAGGTTTTGCTGTGCAAGCACCAAGAAGTCAGCTGTTGCTGGAGGGTATGTTGCTTATTTTATTGCGCTCTCATGCAGGGAGACTTTTAGGATGGACCGAATTCCTGTGTCAATTCCAGCCTCATCTAATGTCCATATGGGAGGGAAATAGTGGGCATCAGTTGCAAAGATATGGGCTCAGTAAGACACGGAAGACATTTGATGGTTTGCAACGATATTTTATATAGACCGATCAGCGGCAGAAAAAAAGGACATTCAGAACTGGGTGTCTTATAAGGGCCTCTAGTCAGGGCTTGACTGGCCTATGGGACACTGTGGAGATTTCACAGTAGCCCTCTGAACCCTGGGCCACTTTTATGTGGCGACCTGTTTTATTTTCACATTTTCCCATAGGAAAAGAGTCGTGCTTGCCGAAAATGTGCAATATGGGATCACTTTGAAAATGATTTCCAGAGCCTCTTTTGGTCCCCAGTCCACACCTGCCTCTAGTCAAGTCAATTGCTTTCGTTATCCTATCATTTTAATACCACACTGACTCTACATGGATAAGAGCACCACCAATGAGCGGGCTGTTTTTTGCCATTTTAGCTGAATTAGCATTAAATACCAAATGTCAGCCAATAAGAATGCTTAAAATATGGTAAATAAATTGAGGTATCGACCACGTTGTCTGGCAATGCAAACATTGCTTACAGGAGAAAAGAATTAAAAGATTGCGCTAAAAATGGCAACGAGATATAAAGCCTATTAGCACATTGTGTACACAGTGATAATGCTGCTTGTTTTTGTGCGGTAAAAAGGGTATGAAGGCTGCTGTGTCCACCATGAAAATCAAGGGACTAGATAGTTTCTGGGCAGTTCTGTTCACAGATAAAGCTCCAATATCTCTTTAAAACATTTTGAAACTTAAATGCTCAAATGTATAGCCTTGGCGAGGCATACAACAGTGGTGCGTCTGCTGCAGTAGCAAGCATTGGCAATGCCAACAGTTTGGGCTCTTGCGTAAGCATGGGAAAGGAATTTGGCAGGCACTGCCGCAGTGGTATTAACTGGCCATTGATGGTAGCAGGTGCAAAATGGCGTGGGAACCTGAGAATCTAACAGCAGTGACTGGCAAATGCCTAATACTTACTCATAAACCAATGTTAATGCTTTTTTTTTAACATGACTTCACTGAAGAGCACACATAGTGCTTATAAATCAAGTGTCTGAATGCAGATGTGGTTAAGACATTGTTATTACACCAGTAGCATGTTTACAACTCCATTTAAGCAATTAACTCTCAGAAGCCTGCTTCGAAAAAACACTGGCAACCACTAAACATGGGCTGGACAGGGAAATCCCTCATGTCTGCAGTGCCTCCGGGTCCGCCTGGAACCCCCATACAAGCCCAGCTGCCTTCGAAGGAATCTGTTGCAGCGGACAAAGGCGAGCCTGAGCAAAAAGGAAACACAGCTGGGAGCTGCGGCCCGGCGCCATGAGCACAATGAGCCACTCAAGATATGCTGTATAGGTGTAGGGCTCCTTGTATGACTTGGCTATCGTGACACACCCAAACAGACAAGGCATGGTTTCCTGCCCGTGCAAGATGCTGCCTAATCAAGGACTGTGAGAGTGTTATGTTACAACACTTGTAAATAGGTCTCGTGAGTGTGCTGTGTTACTTAATTTGTAGTGGGTCTCTTGCTGCACGTAGTACCTCTCTCCTCTCCCCAACCTTCTTTCCTTTCGCTCTTCCCACAGACGTCTCATTCCTTGACTTATGCCACTCTCCCCTGACCCCAATGCCCCTCACACCATGCTCTCAGCCCTCCTCATAAACTAAGCTTTACCCCAAAGTCCCTTTTTCACTAAGAGTATGTTCTGATTAGATTGGGCAACCACCACCTACAAGCTCAAACGTTTATATTAGAGCACAGATAGGGAGAAATGGCATATGAGGATGCACACAAAGCTTATAGATGTTGTCTAGTTATTTGCCCAACCATTGACTGCCCATGGCCATGCTAATCCCTATGGCCATTTCCACTCAGTTCCTCCCCTTTCCGCCCAAAACACCTCCTCATGGGAACTTTTTGATCTCACTTTATTCAAGCCTTACCATCAAACCTTGCACTCGAAGTGCCTGCCAGTGTTTTTTCAAAGCAGGCTACTGAGAGAGTAAATTAATGTATTGGAGCTGTAAACATGACACTGGTGTAATAAAAATGTCTTAACCAGATCTGCATTAAGCCACTGTGAATTAGGCCCTATGTGTGTCCTTCACTGAAGTGCTGTTAAAAACAACCTTTGGCAAAACCAACAGTTTTGGCTTGTGTATAGTTATTAGGCATAAACCAGGCACTGTGGTTAGATGCCCAGGTACTCGCACTATTTTGAACCTGCTACCATCAATGGCAAGTTAATACCACTGCAGCAGTGCCTGACAAGTGCCTTTCCCATGCCTATGCAAATGCACAAACAGTTGGCATTGCCAATGCTTGTTTAACTTGAGGGAATAACAATGCAAAATATGAAAAAAATGTGTTTTGAGATTTTATTCTTAAATTCTATTTTAAACAAAATATTTTCAACATTTTTAAAAACAAATATTTGACTTTTTAGTCCAGTATTAACATTACATATCATCCAAATGTGTAAACCTTTTATTTAATTCATTGAAAATATTAAACAATATGGTACAATACTTTAGCTTTTAAAGTCCCATAGACTTCTGAAGGTGAGAGGCCCCCAGGCCTGATGGTGAATTGCACAACAGAGTCAAATAAAAGTACATCCCAGGAGGGAATAAGACCAAGACCAAGTGAGAGTGTGGTTAAAGGCTTTTGACCAAAGTTAGGGCAAACAGAATCTACTCTGCTCACGGCGAGAGCACTCTGCCGAAAACATGTTACAATTTTGTTATACACAAGAAAATCGTCATCAGCTGTGGGAAGGCCTAGGGGGCACATGAATAATTGGATTGGTTGCTAAGAGCGGGCACCTATGGGTGCTATATGGTCTGTGATGGCTGATTAGTCCACGGGTGCGTGGTAAATTGACGTCATGCTGTGGTATGTGGGGTTGAAAGTTCAGCTGGGCTCATCTGTCCGAAATCCGATGGGTTGATACATCAATATCCTGTTTCTGTCACATTTGCCCTTGTGGCCACACATTCTCATCCATTCATACGTTTGATTATTTCGTCTGGCAGCAAGGCAAGTACAAGACATGAATCTCCATTAATGAACATCAATTATATGTTTCTATCAAGGATATCATTTTCATGTCCAAACATATTTGAATACTGGGTTGGGGGTATTCTTTCAATATCGACAAGGGGAGGCTGGGGTATATGGTTGCTGTGACTAGATTTACAAGAAATATATTTCATCTTAGACGTGTCCTTCCTTGGAGGGGTTTCAAACAACATAACTCAATATTAGGCCAGGGTGTTCAGGGATGGGTTTAGGCCCCCCTTTCATGGCTTTTGGTCTCGCACCACATAATGGCTGGAGTCTTTTGTATTTACACGTAACGGGTTACCGCCTCATATGCATTTTGGCTGGTTCATTGTTTGAGAGAAATACACTTATGGCATTGTTCAATCTTCATACAATTTGAGCAATGTCATAACACTAAAACAAGGGGTGGTGAGTGAGGAATAGCTGACACATAATCACACAGCATGAATAGCTAAGTATGACTGATGGTTCATATGAAATTGTCGAACGATATGCATGCAATTACATTCTGCATTATCAACAGTGAGGTAGCATTGTGTAAGCTTGCATAGACCTATGGTCTGTTTA
Organism: Ambystoma mexicanum; assembly: GCF_040938575.1. Classification (NCBI taxonomy): domain Eukaryota; kingdom Metazoa; phylum Chordata; class Amphibia; order Caudata; family Ambystomatidae; genus Ambystoma; species Ambystoma mexicanum. The sequence continues at coordinate 481,618,689 of NC_090926.1, forward strand.
CTCGTTATGGGAGTACAATTAATCTTGTGCATATTTCAATGTTATACGTCAGCGTACACTCTACCTTCAATATAACAGGTTAGCATAGGAACTTATAATAACACACATATATGTATTTACACTGCTTTACCCATTAGTTCGCTTAAGTAGTCGAGTTTATATGAATTCCACACACAATGAGAGGGCATCCTTTTGCCCATATAAGTCAGAAGGGAAAATACATTAGCAGATTTAAGGGTCTCTTTCGTTGTTGACTCTGCTCTGGGGTACACAGAGATTAGGTTTCTATGTCCCAGGTCTAAGGGGTGCAGGGCAGGTTTACAGAGACAGATAGCCCCGGACTTTGCCTTCTCCCCCTGAGCTGCCTCTAAATGAATAGAGGGAGTTTGTCGGCAAGTGATACAGTGTGGATTTGGTTGCATTTCAGCTGTCAGCCTTCTCATGGGAACCATGCAGTTATGTGGGAGGTAGAGAGGAGGTGGCAGGGGGGGTTACGCTGGCTGTGCGCTTAGCAGAGACGGCTGCGGGATGGGGTGAAACCTGAATGGTCTCTCGCTTATTTGCAAGATGGAGTCTGTATGTTACAAAATGGAGTCCAACTATACAAGGGTATGCTTGAGAATATGGCAGCAGCCATGGATATATTTGCACGAAAGGGGTAGTGGTTTCCTGAGGTGTTCCTGGCTGAGTGCCTCAAGTACGAGGCCCTGTACTCGAAGCAGCCATGACTGGGCCCACCTGGGAAGCATAGGAATAAGGTGGGGCGTCTTGAATGTCCCCTGCTCCCACTCACTTCATAGCATGGTAGTCACAGTGAATGAGCAACAAAAACCACAGTGAACATTTCTTTTCTCACATGAAAAAAATAACATATTTTCATTTTAAACATTGCTGGATTCAGCCAGAGTATGCATGGAATGCAGACCTGGATGGCCATCTTATCTATAGAGAAATACATCTTGCAACAAGGTAGACACTATCACACAATGAAGCCGGGCTACGCTACTAGCAGTGCTGGAGATTAGTGTGTAAGAAGGTACTCATTATCATTAAAAACTGTCGGAAGTGGGTGAAAGTGGTAAGTGGTGTTTGAGACCTACGCTGACCCTTCTCTTCGAGGAAAGAAATTGCATTTTGGGCTTGCTTTACCTGCCGTCTTTCCGGAATGTGCTATCCCTTAAAGGATTCAGCTTCCCTACCAACATGACTTTTCGGAAGGAGTTCCTGTCTGTATTACAAAACCCCACTTCCAGCGTGGACCACGCACAGAAGTGGGTGCAAGTGGTCAGTGGTTGGTGGGACCGAGGCCTGACTAAAAGCTGGTAAATAGATTTTAATTCCTGCTGATGGTTTCACGCTTGTCTTGCTAATGAGGTGTGGCATCCTGAACAAGGTGTGTAAGATCTAACCGTTAGTTGTGGAAGGTTGTAGCTCTCTGTGGTCAGACAAGTTGGGATGTGCACATTGGTTTGGCTGTTGGGGGGGTTCAGCTTGCCATTTGGGGCCAGCCCAACCAACTGGCATCATACTACTCACTGCGCACTAATTGCCATCACATTATTTACTGTGCACCTGTAAGATTCATCTTTCTGTAACTGGGAAACTGTAGGGAAATCAGTCCTGAACATACTACAGGGTCCGTGATGCAGGCAAGAGCGAAACGGGCACAACGCCCACTTATGAACACATCTGAACTGAGAGCTGTTCCTCGTAAGAAGAAAGTATCAGCCTTAATTATCCCCTCTCTTCCTTTTCCCACTCACTCAAGAATACAATCATGTTTTTAAGCCGGTAGTGTCTTCTATTGCTGACTTCTTGGATCATTCGAACCTGCCACTAATGCACAAGTCTTGGAGGATGCTGACTCAGACTTTGCTACGTCCATTGATAATAATGGCTCCCTTATGAAACGTTGCCATGGTGTTAGAAGGAACTCCATGGTCCCTGCAGACTTCGATCAGTGCAATCTAATGTCACATAATCGTTCTCGATCTCTGGATCTGAAAAACTCAATGACGTCCTCTGAGTCAGCTCCGGGAGAAAATGATGTTGTAGAATCGCCAGAGGTGGGCAATGAGGTATTCATTGAAGTTAGTACCACTAGGGCCTCGGCAGGAAAGGGGTCCATGGAGGCTTTGGTTTCAAAAATTGTTACTATGCACAAATATGGCCGAGGAACAGCGACACCTAAAGGATGAAGTGCTTGCTTTGTCCACCATTTTAAGGAGAACAAGGAGTTCGCTTAGGCAGGAAACTGAGCAGGGGAGCCCCCCCCACAGTTTTGCCAGGGACACCTCATCACCCAGAGAGGTGCCCAACCAGGAGAACAGGGTTTATGTGGTTTATGTGGTGGCGGACTCAGACAGTGGGGCCTTAGAGGCCATTTGTGCAGAACTATCACTTTTAAACGACCCTAACGCTCCCCCTCGCAAATTATAAATAATTTTTAAAAAGCCACAGTCTAAACGGTCTGAGCCCCACGCCATCCAGAAAGGTAAGCCCGTTAAGATTGCCCTTGTTGGCTAAGGGCTTGCCAAGTGCAGAGGGTTGAATAAGTTGGACCTCCTGGTTTCTAACCCTCTCAAGGATGGGGAATTAAGGCAGGCAAGCCTTAAAGGACTGATTGATGCATGTGTGGTGGGGTCATTTTCTAGGGTAGCCGCCCCTCAGTCGGCATCAGTGGGATCTGCTCCTTTTCTGCTGCCCTGAAATTGTGCGACCAGTCTGTTCCATCTCGCCCCATGGCTGACAAGTCTGGTACCATTAATCCTCAGGTATGTGATGGTGTTCCAAAAAGAACTGAACGTTTCCGAACTCACTCACATAATTCGAACAGTGCTACGAAAACCGCTCTCCCAGGCCATATTTTCCCAGCGGTATCTACTAACACTACTTCCATAAGGAATATATCCCAACAAAATCTCCCACCCGTGAGGGTGGTTAAGCAGGTGTCGTGGCTAGACGGGGAAGATCAATTGAGGCCTAAGCTGGCAAGTGAGGAGATGGAGAACTGTGAGTTAACATGGTGTGCAGACTTGATACATGTCAAGTTTATTGAAATAAACCCTACAGCGCAGAGCCCTTCCCTTTATCGTTAATTGCTCCTTGATTTATTACACATGATTCCAGATCTGGGCTTAATTTCCACCAACAACTTGGGCAAGTTCGAGCTTCCCAAAACTAAATAGTATGGATAATTGGGTAGTGGCAACATTTATTTCACCGTTAGTGGTGAAGGGTATAAGTAAAATGTTGGTCTTTCTTCCGTCCTTACCTGAATTTCCTCATAATCGGGAGATGTATTGGCCAGGAACCCAGAAAGGCTGTTGGGGAAATGGTAAATCCATGGTGGGCCAACAACAGAGTGGGTGTTGGTCAAGGATCCCTCCGGCCTGGCAGTGACAAAACCCTCTAATAGAAGTTGAAATGTCCACATTGCTCTTGAGGAATTCGAGGGGCCATGGCTCCCTTTTGGATAATCCCCAAATTCTGGAAACTCTGAGGACTATGATCAAGTGACCTCGTTGTGTGCTAGTTTTGTACTTGATGGCTATTCCCTAATCTTCCAACTTTCCGGAAAACCTATTTGTTGTCAGCCAAAAGGAGGCCTGTGTATTGGTGACAAAGTTTTGCTTAACCTACGTGAGTACTGAGTTGGTGAGCCCCACCCCAATTTCCTGGCTGCCTAGGTAACAAATTTGCGTTCAAGAACTGTCCCAATGTTGTTGGCAACCCTTTATGACCCCCCTGGGGGAGCAAATATGCTGGAAATAATGGAGGTGGTGGTAGAGACAATTAGAGCCTGGCTGCTACATTCTGATGGGGGATTTTTATGTTGATTGTATTAATGTGTCTGGGGGGGATGTGGGAATGAAAGAGGTCTGAGTCTAAGGGCAAGGGAGTGGCTGGCAGCAATGTCTGAGTTTGACCTGGCTCTGCTTAGCATGCAAGGAGGCATGGATAAAATGACTTGGTCTAATGGCACGTTTAGGAGCAGAATGTTAGCAGGGACAGTGTCCTGAACCAGGACAGGAAACTTTGTTGTCTTATCTCCAATCATGAGTGTGACTAAGGAAACAGGCAATAATTTGGGAGGCCCACCAGCTAAACTGGCGGTTCTCAGAGGAGCACCTACATAGTCCTCTGGCTTGAGCAGGGTCCTGTCCACCACTGTCATGCTTGCCCCAGTGTCTCTCAAACCAGTAGAAGTACTGGTCCCAGGCTCGAAGGGACACTAGGGAAATCTCTACAGGAGCACTGAATGTGATCCCGGTAGAGAAGGGGAGGATGGTGGCCTCCAACTCAGGCATGGGGTAAGCGTAGCTCAGGCTGACAGCCTGGACTCCAAGTGCCTTATCTTTACACTTGGAATCCCCCTTCTTGTGATCCAGAGCCCCACAGTCCTAACAAGGCCCAGGAATGTGGGCTACGGTACTGGAACCACTGGGAGCCTGCTTTGCAGCAGGTGGACCACTACTCGTATTCCCACCCACAGATGACTTATCCCCGCTAGACTTTTTGGTCTTAGGAGAGGAAGGTTTGGTTTACCCGACTGTGATTGCTTTTGGGACTCCTCAGCTTTCTGAGAGGTCCCCTTTTCTTTGTCTTTGTCCTTCCCACTGCAGTCCTTAGTGGGAGACCCACTTGTCAGCCAGCCTGTGACCACAAAAGTGATGGGTGGAAGGTTTTGAATAAATCTGTACCACTGGCATTGCTCTGGGCAACCTTCCACACCACTGTTTTTTAGCCCATCTGCGCCATTTCAAAAGCGGTCCAGCCATATGCAAATCAGTCTGGTACTGCCACCAACGGTAGCAGCCCAGCCCGAACTCCCAGGCCAGGTCCCCATTGCACAGAAACACAAGCAACCCCAGACATGTTTCGGCCTTGATGGGCTTCCTCAGTGAGGTACAGCTTGGTTCCCTATGGCGCAGCGAGCAAGGGACCCACGTCTGGGCATACCCTCTCTCACATAGTGAGAAAAACTGTGACCACAAAAGGAAGTGATGGGTGGAAGGTTTTGAATAAATCTGTACCACTGGCATTGCTCTGGGCAACCTTCCACACCACCGTTTTTTAGCCCGTCTGTGCAATTGCAAAAGGGGTCCAGCCATATGCAAATCAGTCTGGTACTGCCACCAATGGTAGCAGCCGAGCCCGAACTGCCAGGCCAGGTCCCACTGCACGGAAACACAAGCAACCCCAGACAGGCTTCGGCCTTGTTGGGCCTCCTCAGTGAGGTGCAGCTTGTTTCCCTATGGCGCAGCGAGCAAGGGACCCACGTCTGGCATACTCTCTCTCACATAGTGAGACAAACTGTGACCACAAAAGTGATGGGTGGAAGGTTTTGAAAACATCTGTACCACTGGCATTGCTCTGGGCAACCTTCCACACCACCATTTTTTAGCCCATCTGTGCCATTGCAAAAGGGGTCCAGCCATATGCAAATCATATGGCCAGCTTAAAGGGATCCAAAATGTTCTGGTCAGCAACATACTGACGCAGCTCTGGTGAACAGGCTTCAGAAAAATGCTCTAAAAACAAAAAGTGGGACAATTCAACAAAGATTTTCACCTTGTATCCATCAATCCACCCCATCATGTTCATATCGGCAGCACTCACCCAGTCAACCCAAGGCACATTCTTTCTTTTCTTAAAATCCCTGAACCTTTTAATGTATTGTCTAGGTGTTTTTCCAAACGTGGCAATCAAAGCAGACTTCATGCACTCATACTGACCCCTTTATTCCACACTCAGTTTCAGAATACAGTCATATCCAGTCTGGGGCACTCAGCTTAAAAAACACTTAGCCCAAACTCTATTATCCACATCATGAATTGCACAAGCCATTTGAAACGCTTCAATCCACTGGAGGATATCAGAACCCTCCACATACACACCCACCAAATCTTTCATAAACTTGGTGGCTGGGGACCTGACACTCTCAACTGGTTTAGCTGAAGTCTCCACTCTAGCTTTCTCTAGCTGGATTTTCTGACATTCAGTGTCCTTGTTCTTAAGCTCCAGGTCTTATCTTTGAGTTCAAGATCACGATTCTTGAGCTCCACTTGTTGTGCCAACTCCTCTTTCTTAAGCTCAGCTTCTATTTCCAACTTGCGGTATTCAAAGGCAAATGTCATCCTTAATAATTCAAGTTCCAAGGCATTCCCTGCAGCAGCATTGCTGGAGGTCAAAACAGAGGCAGTAGGAATGGTGGCATTCACAGAAACAGATTCAGCAACAACTCCGGGGGCAGAGTCCTCATTGTTTGCATCCCCCATTCAAGAAATTCACAATCAATCTGATATTCCGCCAGGGCAGCATTCAGCTCAGCCCTAGACTTATCCACAAAGTCTAACTCCCTGGCTTCACAAGCACTCTGGAGAGCCTCTGAGCCCCGTCTAGTCAATTTACCATTTGCAATAGATTCCATTGCTTTTAATGCAGTTATCTAGCACACAACTAAACCTCAATTTAATAAGGTGCAGGTAAGTGGCCCAGTTCTATACTGATTCTTAAAACCATAAGCATCCCACCGCTGCCACCAGTGTAAAGACTGGAGGGGGGTGTCTGTACTCCTGTTCTCTATATGGCAAAGGAGAGGCATAGAGGACCCCAGCCACGATTCTCTATTAATGGTAACGTAGTCGAGCAATCAAGGCCTATCTTGTCAGGAGGTGATACAGGCTGGTTCTTAAGTACAGTGTAGTCCCCAAGCACCCACAAAGGAATGTCCACACACTGTATTAGTTAAAACACAGTCTTTATATAATTAAAGTTCAAGGTTATGTACACAATCACAATAACTCACTTTGTGCTTAGTTAATCTGCAATGGAAAATATATACAGGTCTATGTGGTACCACAATTATTACTAGATTTAATTAAAGTGCATCAACTGTACTCTGGTTAAATGTCACACAAATCACTTAATAAAGGTAACCAACAATAGAAATAGGAGGAAAGCAGTTGGTTAGAACAATTGGCAGAATACTGGCCCCTACCACTAGACACAGTTCTGTGTGGAGATCCCCCCATCTGGGCAACCTGTAAAATAAACATATACTACAAGCCCAGTCCGTATATGGTTCAATTAGTCTTATTTCCTTCTACAATATTTTCTACCATCCCAATGTACCTGGAATAGCAGAGTCGATGACGGTTCATTGACAGATCCTTCTTGAGTGGCTCCCTTTAAAGCAGGTGCCACAGATTGTTGAGATCCCTCGAAGAAATTGAACTCGGCATCGAGGCGGCAGCTTCGGTACCGGCGGTGCTTGTCGACAATGGATCGAAGACGTCCTGCAAGGAAGAAGTGTGCGGGGCACCTCAATGTCGATAGTTTAGGACTACAAAGAGTTTTTGAAGAACTGTGGCCCAGCAAGGTTGTTGAGTCGTTCAGCATCTCTATGGTCTTTGGGTGACGAGAAACCCACCGGTGGATGCTCCTCGGCGCGTCGATAGCCTGCCCTTCTCCAGCGGGATAAGGCAGTCGGTGGTGCGGACGAGTGCGTCCGGGAATCAAAATGTCCTAATAAATGGATTGTTGCGGCTCTGGTCGTTGATGGCACGGCGTCAGGCGTTCCCCGCTACTGGGCAACACGGCTTCGATGGGCCTCCAGCGATTATAGCAAACCTGCAAACCCTGGTTGACAACGGTGGATGGAATGTCCGGTGCTTCTCTTTGTTCTCCTCAGCGGTCCCCGTCGCTGGTCGGCAGCCTGTCGAGGGTCTGACTTCCAGGGAGCTTCAGTGAAGGTTAGCAGTGCTCAATGCTCCCTCGGAGCATGGAAAGAGGGTGCCTAACCAGGTCCTCTCTTGGATCAGTCTCGACGTAACAACGGCTTTCAGATTGCAGTGAAGGTAACAGCAGTCAACCTTCTTCTTCGGGCTCGGCTTCAAGATTCAGCTTCAGTTTCAATGTCATTTTCAACTGTAGCTTCTGAACGATTTCTAGCAGTGAGAGGCCCCCAGATATACTAGTTGATCTCCCATTCATTCTGCTGGGTTACACTCCGGCAACTAATCATTCAGAAGGGCATTCAGCAGTCAGTCAGCCAATCAGGCATACAGTGCATTCAGGCCATTCTCCTCCCTCTCAGACACTCACAACAAGGAATGTGTATTGGCACAAGTACCCAGCCATTCAACACTCACACTGCCTTCATACCAGCTTCAGGCAGGGCTGTCTCATTCATTGTGTTTCATACTAGAGACCAGACATCCACAACAAGAAGTGCATATTGGTCACACACTCCATTCACCCATGTCCCAATCACAGGGTTTGTTTGTTTATTTTATTTATATCACGCACCTGACCCGGAGGTAATTGGGCACTAGAGGATGGTTATGGTTACATGGCATAGTATAGCATTCACAAAAAAAAATTACAATGGTACATATATACATAATAGACATTGTGCATATTATACATAGGTCATGGCAGTAGTATAAAATGGATGACACATGCTAGTTGTACAAATCATCTCACGGTTAGTGGTATCAGGAACTGTAGTTTTATGTTTTGTTGAGTATCCATGTGATGACATGGCTTCTGAATTTGTTAAAGGTTTGAATAGCCTGAATATTCTGGGGAAGAGTGTTCCAGAGCTGGGCGGCTAATACCGGAAAGCTGGAGCCTCCGGCTCTTTTTAGATTATATCTGGGCACTGCCAGACATGGTATGTTGGCTGATGTAGTGATTCTTTTGGATACCTTCCAAGTGAACTTGTCTGTGAGATAGGGGGGGGGGCTTGGTAGTTAAGCACTTTGTGAGCTAGGCAGATAGTTTTTAGGACAATTTTGTCATGTATGGAGAGCCACTTGTAGTGTTTTCTGGTTTCTGATATGTGCTCTCTTTTGGGAATATTTAGCGCTGCTCTGAGCGTGTTATTTTGCATAATCTGGAGTTTATTTAGGATGGTTTTGTTCGCTCCTAGATAAAGGCTGTTGCAATAATCAAGTTTAGATTGTATAAGTGCTCTCGCCAGCGTAAGGCAGCTGGTGGGGGATAGAAAAGGTCTACAGGCTCTGATCAGCTTACCTGTGTAGGCTGTGGCCGATGAGGTCATGTTAATCTGCTTAGTTAGGTTGGACTGGGCATCGAAGTAGAAACCTAAATTTTTACATGTTTGGCAATGGGTATACTGTTCCCATCGATGAGGATATTTGTGTAATGATGACTTAGTTTGTGAAGGTTGTTGGATGATCCGACTAGGAGTAATTCTGTCTTATCATCATTGAGGCATAGGCCATGTGTGGCCATCCAAGCCTGAATGATGATGAAGACTTTGTTAATCCGTGCACCGTCTATGTCATAGGTTCCTGAGAGGGGTAGGAGTATCTAGGTGTCATCCGCATAGTTTGTGTAGGTGACACCCAGATGGTCCAGTTTGTCAAATAGTGGCTTTGTAAAGATGTTATACAAAGTGGGCGAGACGCAGGATCCTTGAGGGACTCCGCAGGTGATGGGGATGGGGTCAGCAGCTGCTGAGGGTGAGAACATGCACATAGTTCTGTTAGCGAGGAAAGATTGGATCCAGGCGACTGCAGAACTGGAGAAATGGGCCGCTGAGGATAGGTGGTTGCAAAGTATGGAATGATCCACCAGATCGAAAGCCGCCGAGAGGTTGAGTAGAAGTAGGATGGCCATCTTTCCTTTGTCTTTTAATTCATCAATCTGGCTTTTAAGGTCGACAAGTGTGGTTTCTGTTCCGTGCTGGGGTCTGAAGCCAGATTGACAGGTGCTGAGTAATTTGTGGGCTTCAAGGTAATATTGTATTTGCAAGTAGGCTATTCTGTCCAGAATTTTCAATCGAAAGGGGACTGTTGTAATTGGTCGGTAGTTAGTGGGTATGGCCGGATCAAGGGTCTGTTTTTTTAATAGTGGTAGAACCCAGGACTGTTTAACGTTACTAGGGACGGATTTGTTAGTGAAGGAGGAGTTTACAAGTTTAGTAATGAATGGGGCAAGGTCTCTAGCTGCATCTGGGCTGGGCAGCTATCGCCCTTACAGTTAGATGGTTTAAGATACGCAATGATTTTGTGGACTTCGGGAATGGTGACTTTTTTTAATGTGAAACTTGAGTTAACGTGAGGGGTAGGGGTAGGTTCTGGGGTGATGACTGTTAGTTGGGATCTTTTGTCAGCTATTTTAGTCTGTAGTCCTATAATTTTATTGGAGAGGGCATTTTGAATGCTCGTGCTCCAGGCTTTATCCTTAGTGCATGTCTCTGGTGGTGGGTTGAGGTTCTCTAGTTCTCTTAGAATGTTGAATAATTCTTTAGTGCTGGAGCTGGGTTGGGCTATTCTGTTATTGTAGGTTTCCTGTTATTGTAGGTTTCTTTTTTAGCCTGGATTATCTTAAATTTGTAGGTGGCAGTGGAGATGGCAAGATTGGTTTTGTTTTCAGGTGTAGGGGATGATTTCCAACGTGATTCACATTATTTTGTTTTCAGTGCGAAGTGCTTTTAGCTCTGGAGTGAACCACGAGTTGGTTGGTTTGTTTTTTTTAATTTTTTTTTATATATAGCGCTACAAACCCTCAGGTATCGGAGCACTGCTTATTATTAACCACGGTGTGTGGTGCTCATTTATCGACCTTGGAAGGATGAAAGGCTGAGTTTGGCCCCGCCGGGATTCGAACCTGCGTTAGCAAGCTCTGCACAAGTGTCAAAGCGAGCGTTCTACTCGCTGTGCCACTTGCCCGACTGAGTTGAGTTAAGATGGGCTTTGGGTTTGCTTTTTCGTATTTTGAGCGGGGCAATAGCATCAATGGCTTTAGTCATGGTCTCATTGTAGATGTTAATTAGCATGTTGGGATCATTAGTGTCCGGTAGGGCATTGAGTAAGGGGGCTACCAGGGGAACTAGCACGTCTGCTGTAATGTTTCCTTTATTCCTTGTGAGGCAGGCAGGAGCAATAATGGGCTTTTTCTTTTCCAAGTTGTTGATGTGCACTTCGAAAGTGATAAGGTGGTGGTCTGACCATACTACTGGAGTTGGATCTGGTAGGGTAGTGGTGCAATTGAGAACCGCAACCCAGTCAAGTATCCTTCCTTTTTCGTGGGTAGGTTTGGTGCTAATTTGAGTATAGCCTTGTTCTAGTAATGCGGAGGCTAGAGAGATGGCGTGAGGGTCGCTAGTGTCCTTGTAACCAAGGTTGAAATCTCATAAAATGATATTTTGCATAGTGGGTTTGGTGGTGTCGGCTGCTAAGGCTATGATATCTTCTTCAAAGGACCCAGGGGGTCCTGGGGGCCTGTAAATGATGTGTAGTGTAATGGGGCTGTTAGGTGAGGTTTGGAACTTAACTGAGAGGAGTTCACATGATGCCAGCGACATAGGGGTGGCTGGTCTTATATTGAGAATGGTTTTAAAGATAATGGCTATTCCTCCTCCTCGAGTCGTGGGTCTGTCTACGCGGAGAATGGAATCATTATCTGGGACGGCTAGGGCAATAGAAGGGCCTGCTGCCTCATGCAGCCAGGTTTCTATCATTACGAGGATGTCAAGGTTATTGTTCACAATAATGTCGGCAATCTCAGTAGCGTGTGCTACCAGTGACCTGAGATTCAGTAAAGCTCCTTTAGTGGGCTGTATTTGTGTGGACTTGGCTGGTCGACTAGGGCTAGTGTCCCCTGGGTTGTTCAGAGGGGCTGTACACCTTTTCTTTTTGTGTCTGCGATTATTGTCAGTGCATTCAGGGTGATCTGAACGTATGGTCTTATGGGTATATTCTGCTAATGAGTGCCTGCTAGGCGGTAGTCTGCTGGTTAGTCTCTCGTTACGCTTAGAAATGTCAGGAGAGGAGTTGGTTGAGGCTATAGGCACAAGGGGCAGCTTATCATGTGTATTGCATATAGTGGAAGCTGGATGTAGTTTGGTTGTGATTGATGTAGGGAGGGGGGTTGTATGGGAAGGAATGGTGTGGGGCAGGGGATATGGTGGTGACAAGGACATCTCAGTCTTCCTAACCCTTCATCAAACTTAATGTAATGACCTCTAGTGCAGGGGGTGGCAGATGGTATAATGCAGAATGGGAACATGGTTAATGTTAGCAATGCCTGCATTCTGTTATGATACTGGGCGACTATGGAGTGAGCTTACTGATACAGGGTAATTTACGAGGCACCAGTGTACTGCAGCCTATATTCAAGATTTAGCAGATAGGGCATAAGCAACATACAGTAAGCTGTTACCATTGATAACAGTTAGGCGCTAGGCACAAGGTGTACCCACAACATGCAGTCACTGGGAAGGCTCCTGCCAGTCTGGCCTGGACTTCACTACAATACCATATATGGAATTTCCACCCAACATCCAGTCAGGGGGAAGGGACAGAGTCAGGGCTTCCCAGGACTTTGGGAAAACAAGGTAACAGGCAATAGAAAGCAAGAGGCCACGGGGGCCATCTTGTTTCCTCTCAGAAATCAACTGATTCCAATGGCAGGGCCTGGGTATCCCAAAATGGAGGATAATAAGATCACCTGTCAAATTCAGCATGGAGCTGCCATCAGCCCATACCCTGCTCTGTGAGCCACACACAGGTGCCCAAAAACATACACTAGGAGCATAGGGTTGTAACCCCACCCATAGGTGCATAAGGGTATCCCATGGGTCTGCACACCAAACCAAAAAACAGGAAGAGCTGTACTGCCAGGAGTGCCACATGCACTCTGCAGAAAATTCGACCAGTACGGGGACGGTGTCCAGGCGGCTTACGAGTTGGTTGTTCCCACCAAACTCAAGGGAACAAGTTAACCTTAAAGGGCTTCTCTGTTGATGGAATTTCAGGCAATTTGGACCTGCAACAGGGCTTCACCGGTGGACCAGGAGTTGCAGCAGTCGTCTTCCTTCAGCTCGTCTTTGGTTCTTTCGTTCCAGTGGTCGACTCTGTTTTCCAAGTCCCAGAAGCCTGCTTTTAAACAGTTTTCCCCCATTCATTCCAGCCTGGCTGTCGCTCACACAGCAGGGTGGCTGTCCTTGCCAGACAGCCAGCCGGCCAATCACGCTGGATTGCATTCAGATCCTGTCCACCCCAGACACTCATGCACCAGAGGAGGGCTTCAGCACTGAAGCCTGCCAAAGGCCAACAAACAAAGGGACCAAACCTGGACTGGTGCACAGAGATGGACACTAGAAGGCCCTGAAAGAAACGGCAAAAAAAGATGACCAGAGTCTGTTTTTACAGATAGGTCTTTGGCGCCATATTGGAAAACATGGCTGACCTGATTTTTAGCGACTGGTGTTCGCGGTCTGAAAAAATCATGGTAGTTTGTTTAACACCACTGCCACCAGCCAGTTAAAGTAGGAAATGGTAACATCTGACTGTTAGATGAGTGTTCACACTCAGGGGATGCTAGGCAACCTCTCCAGCACTCTATAGTAAGATATTTTGTGCTTGGTCTGTAAATTTAAAGAGACTAGTAAAGTCAATTTAACTTTACATGCTCTGGGAGACAGTAGCCAGTCCCAGAAAAGGTATTTAAACCTTGGGGAGTTTAAAATACACCACTGTGCCACTGCACTGAAGGTGCTGTGTGACACATAAGAAAACGATTATGCCTATGGAGTTGTCTAAAAAACCCATAACCAAAGAACACAAAAGTAAAACACACTTCAAAATACATGGAAGAGTGGGAAAAAAGGCTCACACTCTTCCCAGGTAAAAAATCAAATCCTAGAAATCCAGCAAAGTTGCTGGGGGTCTCAAAAGGTAAGGGCAATTAGCACATTTTGAGGATTGTCCCTAACAGGAGATACAATACCTGACCTCAAGACAAAAGGACCATTACCACAGTCCAGTTCTGTATAAGTTGCAGAGGGAAGAGAGTAGAAGCACATCATTCTTAGCAGAGGCCGTTGCAGTAGCCCACCATAGGAATGACCAGTCTTCTGGAGACAGTGAGCTGCTGCAGGATGGAGAGGAAAGGAAGAATACCTCTGCGGAGGTGCAGCTGGCAGGATGACCTCTCAGAGATGTCAGAGATGTGAGGTGAGAAGGTTAGTGTGGAGTGGAAGATTATCACAGGCTATCCGCCATCACAGGTTGTAGCAGGAAGAGGGCCAAGAGAGGCTGGACAGAGAGTGACATGGAAGGAGTGAGCAGGTGTGGTGATGAGGGCTGTCACGGTGTGCAGCACATTGTTTGTATTCAGTCTGCAGGACAACAAGAATGTGTCAGTCCAACATGACATGGTTCACCCATGGCAGTCATGTAAATGCAAGCAGAACTGCCAGACAATCATTACACTTCATGCAAGCAACATACACATGTCCTGGACATACATGCATCACCACTCACCAGACATTTCCTCATAAATTGGAAGCTCTCCCATGCCTTGGATCTGCTCCAAATCAATCATATCACTAATCATCTCTTCATGTGGAGTGAGTTTATTGTCCTCTCGTGGTGCTCCATCTCCACTCACCAGTGTAGAGGCGTAGGTGGCACCAAGTTTATCGTTGGTTCGGTGCCGGAGGTCATGCCAACAGTTCACTGCCTCAGCAGCTATGCACCTCTCATTGCCCAAGGCGTGATTCAATCAGTGACGCGCTGCCCGCACAAGCATGTCACATTCATGTTCCCAAATGTAGTCGACAAGGATCTGGAGTTCCTCATCACTGAAGCTCCTCTTCCTCGACGTATGGGTCTCCTGTGCCGTACCTTGGGTCTGAGCCTGTTTGTCTACTGCACGCTTTGCCCTCTTGCAAGGTAGTGCAGACCCTGAGTGGCAGGGACCACTTGGGTAGTAGGGGCTGGAGCATTGGTGGACTGGGCTTTGGCATCACCCACTGATGCTGGGACAGTAGGTTGCCTTGCAGGCATCCGTACCTGGGTGCTGGTGCCAAGAACTTTCTCTGCACGTCTCTTGCCCTTAGAGACAATGACATTTGCTCCTGGGTCTAAGTGGGCCTGGGCCGGGAACACTAAAGGCCTGGCTGGGGGACCCTGAGCCTGGGTGGTGGTTTCTGCAGCTGCCCCAGCAACTTCCTGACCCTGCCTGTTGTGGACAGCAGATGGCAATTCTGTTCCAGGACCCTGGGTGCTGGGGACGTCATTATCAGCTGCATCTCCCTGACCCTGTTGGGTGGGGGAATAGCTCTCTCTGCATGGCCTCGGGCACCTCGGCCACCTCGGCCACCCTTGCCACTTGTTGCCCGCCCACTCATGGCACTGTTGGAATGGTGCAATAGGGGGCGCAGCTATCAATTGTTCCAGGCAATTCAGTGAGGGGCAAGGTGTACATGATGTTAATCGTACCAGTATGCTCAATGTAACCCCTGGGGGAAAAAACAGGCCGTGTAATGCACAGGCACCCCAAAAATGAAAAATACGTGTACCCGATCCCTCGGTAGCCCACGTGAAAAGAACAAATATTATGCAGTATGCTGTGGCACCCAGCAACACAACAAATATGTACGCGAATGACACGTGAGCTACTGTGACATTAAGAAAGGTGGTACGTAACTCACAGGGGCACCCACAATGCAAAATGCGTATGCAACTCACTGTCAGCCTCAAAATTAAACGTGCGTGTGCGCTGAAGCAAATCCCCCACCAAAATAAAAACCTTGCACGGTCGCAGTAGTGAAGAGATCGCATGCAAACGAAGTCCACAAGTCCGTCCGCTATAACTCGCACAAGCGTGTTAGGGTCTCCTATGCACTACTTTATCCTGATCCTGAACGCCATGCCCAAGGTTCAGCGTGTCATGTAACTTACGCGCTTAGGCCCTTTCCTCTGATTTCGAGCTAACGTGCGCTTTCCGCACGTGCAGAGTCACTCTGTTTCTGGCTGCCCAAGCAAGTAACACGGAAGACCCATGCTCCTGCATAACAGCCATTTTACCTGCCTCCAAGTGCCCTTAGCTGCCTCCTACTGCTGCCTGCCTACTGTGTTTTCCTGCTGCCTATGTGCCCTGCAATGTTGGTGCCTGCTGTACAGCCATTGCCAGTGCTCCTGTCGTTGGACCTGTGAGCACCTCTGTTGATCCAGAAGACTCCCAACGTGCCAGACCACTGCTCCACAGCCCAGCCCCAGGACCACCTTGTCCTCCCACACCTGCCTCGGGGGTTGCCATGTCTGGACCACCATCATCGGAGCCAAGTGGCAACCCGCCCAGCAGCGAGGCAGAGGGTTGTCAGCTTCAGTGGAAGAGAAGTTGACATCCTGGTTGAGCAAGTCCTGGAGCATTATGATGTCCTCTTCCATGGACCAACGCAAGTTGGCAACGATGGACGGAAGATGATCTGGGCCGACATCGTTGGTGCCATCGAAGCATAGGGGGTGGCACCTGACGACTAATACCATGTCCACAAGCGCTGGGAGGACTTCAAAGCCAGGACCCACCACAAGGCCCAGCGCTTCCTCCAGGCTGATGTGAACCAAGGGGGGTGCTGGGTCTGGTTGAGCACCGACAACATGCGGGTCCTTGAGCGGTTCTACCCAGCACTGCACGCCCAGGTCATTGATTTGCAGCTCCGTCTTGAGTCGACTGGTAAGGGTCCATGTGTTTGTGTCCTCCACAGTACATGTGCATGTTGATGTGTGGTTGGAGTGTGCACCTTGACCTTATGGCAGGTATGCCTCTTGTACAGATGTCTGTGTGCATGTCCCGGACAGTGCTGCATGTGTGTCCATTCAAGCATGTGTAACATCAATGGTGTTTCTGTTGCAATGTGTGATGCCCTGCAGCATGTAACGATGTGCACATGGTTGCATACATGTGTGGGAACGTGGCCGTGTGAGAGGTGTGACACATGGGTGCTGTCGGCAACATCATGGACATGCATGTTGTACATGTGCATGTGTCTGAGAAGTGAGCGTGTGACTGGCCAACACTCCTGGATGGATGTTACTGTAGCATTTGAATGTGTGCTTGACTCTTGCTGCCAAATTGACATTGAGTGGACTCTGATGAGGTAGCTCCGTGGTCTGCTTCAAGACTATCAGGTAATGTGTGTGAATGAAATGTGTATGTCAATGATGCATGTGAGAGGCATGCACAATTTTGAGGTGCTGACAGTGCCTTGTCCAAGGATGTGATTGTCTGTCGTGAAGGACAGACATGATTGTGCATGTGTGTTAATTGAAAGTACCTGTGTGTTGTGGAGGGTGATGATGGTCGTGACCTTTGCCAGTGCAACTCATGTACATTTGCTTGTGCCAAACAGACATATGTTCAGTACCATGATGTTTGTGTTCTAGGTCTCCCTATCCACACCGACGTTGGAAGCAGAGAGCGGAGAAGGTGCTGTGGAGCAAGGCAGTGAGGATGCCTCCACCAGGCCCAGACGCAAGGCCGAGTCACGCTCCCAGGTAATTCCATCTTCGGTGAGCAAGTAGACTGGTGCTGCGTCAGAGACATCGGCAGCTGGTGGTCGTGGACCTCTCGGCAGCGGGAGGGACAGGTGAGCTCACACAGGGGCAATCCAGTGCAGAAGATGCTGAGGAGGCATCCAGGTTGGTGGGGGGGGAGGAGGTGGGGGCTGCATCAGCCCAGTACATGAGGCCCGGCAGTGGTGATGACGTGGGTGTGACTGGTGCAATCCAGACTCAGGGGCAGGAGGCAGTGCAGGTCGTCGTAGAGCTGCCTGTGCCTAATCCTGCCCCTGGGACTGCACCTGCACCAGTGTGCTCCTGTTGCCATGCCCCAGGCCGGACCCATCCACAGGTGGCAGATGTTTCCACAAAAACAGAAACACCAATACCTGTGTATGTCGCCATTCGAGATAGGATAGATCCGGTGCTAGCCGGTATTGCAAGGCATACAGGCACTATTCGTGATGATGTGCAGGCTTACGGTTGTGGGCTTGCACATCATCACAATAAGGTCTAGCGTCTCCTCAACTGGCTAGCTATGCTCCTGGTCTCGAATTGTGTGCGTGGGCTGGCCACTTCTGCGACCCCCTCCTCATCTTCCTCCTTTGTGCGCCAGTCATCCTCCATGGCGCCTTCTGGCCCAGATACCACCAGGGCCCCCTGTGTACCTTTACCATCCCTGGCGGCCCGTCTGGTTGTGATCACATCCCTGCCAGAGTCAGGAGACGAAGTTGGATCATCTGAGGTGGTCACCACGCAGATCCAGTAGTCGACAGGAGCTGTGGAAATTGAGGGAGAGCAGGCACCAAGCAACAAGGCATGTGCACAACAACCCTGGGGGTTGTCATCATCCCGGATGCTGTCCTTAAGGAGCAGGCACCAGGCTATTTGGCAGCAGCAGGTTCGGAGTAGGAGGTGACAGTACTCGGGGCATGACATCTCAGGGATGCAGGTATCGGCCATTAGGCAGGAGGCAAACGTGGAACTTACCCAAAGGATGTCTTTGATGTTGGAGCATTTGGGGCAGCAGATCGGGGCAGAGCAGCAGCAGGCATGGGAGGCAAGACTCACCATGGCCAGGTTGGAGATTTCACTGCATCGGGCAGAGAAGTGGGCTGAGGTCCTTGAGGAGAGACGCAGGGAGTGGGAGACATGTATGTTGGAGTCCCTGCAAGCCCTCAAGGTGAGAACGTCGGCCCGCCTAGGGGAATTGAGGAATTGGACGCAGTGTTCCATGATGCCCTGGCCGAGACATTTAGGGAGCATGGTGAGGGAAAAGACGAGCCCGCTGTTAATAGTTCTTTGGTAACAAGTTTCCTTTATTCTTTTTTTATAATTTGGAGTTTTTGGACTCCACTCCACTTTTTGTACATAGTTGATTGTGTGTGATTTACCTTTTTTTATGATTTGGAATGTATTTGGACTTTGCTCCATGTTTATTTGTACATAGTTTACTGTTGTTTTATTTTTTTACATGATCACATTGCCGGAAGATATTTTTTTTCTCATTTCGATCATTATTTTTGTAAGACATTTAAGGACATTAGCCTATTTTGAAACATTACTTTTTAATGTACATGATTGGATTTTTACTTTGGGCATTTGAACATTTTCTTAATTTTCCAATGTACATATTTTAATCTTTGTTTTGCAGTTTTTATGACATGAATACAGCTGGTTAATATATTGTGATTTGATTATCCACAGTAAGGCCTTCTCTGACTTTTCCCCCCAAAATGTACTGATTTGTTTATTTTTTTTAGTGTCCCAGGTAAGGACCATTGTTGGTCATGTCATGTGTGTGCTTACTTGCATGCATGTGTCATGTTTTCTATCCATTTGGGTGTTGCAGTTACACATCTGCATGACCAGTGGATGTGTATGAAGGGGGAGTTTCAGTATGCACGGTGAAGTCTCATTTGCTATGACATGTGCACAATCACTGTGTATTGGTCCTCACTGTGTTGGGTGCGGGTTTCGGTGGGGGGGACTTATTGGAGTGTGAAATATGGCCAATATATTAACAGGAATTGCTTCATGCAGTGTAACACAAATGGCGTGCTTTGACCTTCACCAGCATGTGTTTGTGCTGTTTTCATTGACTGTGCTGTTGGTGGGAATCTTGCACTGGCAGTCACTTTTGCCATTTCTCTGTTTTTCCATTTTGGCAGAACAATGCAGCAGTCTGTGTGGGTACTGCCCTTTCTGATTGCCATGTAGTCATTCAGAACTTGACTCACTCCTCTTTGCTTGTGCTTTTGGTACTCCTCCGACCTGCTGAATTCCTGTCTGAAACTGCAATGGTCACGTGGCAGACCTCCCAACTTGGGCAAAGGTCTCCTTGCATGCCACTTGCACACTTACTGTTAGGAAGAATTCTCAAAATGTGCTAATTTCCCTTACCTTTTGAGACCCCCAGCAACTTTGCTGGATTCCTACGATTTGATTTTTTACATGGGAAGAGTGTGAGCCTTTTTTTTCCCACTCGTCCATGTATTTTGACGTGTGTTTTACTTTTGTGTCTCTGGTTATGGGGTTTTTAAACAAACTCATAGGGATCATCTTTTTCTTATCTGCCACACAGCACCTTCAGTGCAGTGGCACAGGGGTGTCTTGTAAACTCTGCAAGCTTTAAGTACCTTCTCTGGGACTGACTACTGTCCCCCAGAGCATGTAAAGTTAAATTGACTTTACTAGTCTCTTTAAATGTACAGACCCACCACACACTTTGTTGTGCTAGCAATTATGCTAGCCATCCCAGATGACTACACTTTGCTAAGATTAGATCGTACCACCTCACGAGGTGGAGGCCTCGCCATAATAGCTAAAACCAACCTTACACTGAGACTCTCTCCACCCCACAACATTGACTCTTGCGAATTTCTAACCACCAAGTTAGCCATATCCAACACGCAGTCAGTATCCATCCACCTTATATACCAACCTCCAGGCCCTCTCGGATCCTTCGAAGAGGACCTAACCAATATCTTGTCCAACAACCTTAAAAATTCCTCTCAAAGCATCATACTAGGAGATTTTAACCTTGGCTTCAGTGACCCCCTAGACCCCGATGCAACCTTAATCAACAACTCCTTAGAAGAACTAGGTTTTACCCAAAAGATCACAGCGCCCACCCACACTAAAGGCAGAACCCTTGAATGGATTGCTGAGCACAGCTGCCCAATCACGGTCACATCCATAATGCCCCAGTCTTGGTCCGACCATCATCTGATTATGTTTTCACTAGAGCCATCAGCTCCACTGCCTATCGACAGTATAGCACCAGCAGTCCCCACTAGAAACAAAAGAAATATCACTCCAGAAAACTTCTTCCCTTTGATATTACCCACTCTCAACTCTATCACAGACCACACTGATCCCTTCACTATGGTAGATATGTAGAACAAAGTGAAGTTATCATCCCTTGATGGCATCGCACCATTAAAAATGAGAAAGAGCAAACCTCGCAAACACGTGAATGGTTCACTCCACACCTAAAAGCAATTAGACAAGAGAAACGTTGTTGCGAAAAAATATGGAGACTAGATCCATCTGAGACTAACAAGAATAACTTGAGCAAACAAGCTACCCTCTATAAAAAAAGAAATTATCCTTGCCAAACAAACCTCCTACAACCTCCGCATATCCAAAGCCAAGTCCAATACCAAAGAGCTTTTTGCTATTCTGAAAGAGGTAGAATCCCCCATCCGAACTCCAGACTCCTGCCTCAAGGACAAAAACTGGTGCACGGGCATACAACATGCTCTGGCCAATAAAATTACAACCTTACAAACTAAGATTAATAACAAAAAAGACACTCTTCTTACCACCTTGAAACCCAGCAACACTAATACTACAGCACCGTTACCAACCTTGACTCCACCCTATACAGCCATCCCCCATTTTAACTTTCGCAAAGTATCCACCATAGAGGTCGAAAACGTCATCCTTACTCTTAAACCTTCAAACTGCCATGGAGACTTATTCCCAGCGCAACTTATAAAAGATACAGCTTGTGAACTCTCCCCGTTCATTACCAAACTTATAAATGCATCCTTCACCTCAGGTATCATACCTAATAACCTGAAACAATCCTGGGTCCTTCCACTTCTCAAGAAACAAAATTTCGATCCCTCCATCCCCACCAACTACCGTCCAATCACCAGAGTGCCATTCCTACTTAAAATCCTTGATAAAATAGCATATCTACAGATCCAACACTACCTTGAATACAACAACCTCCTAGAAGTCTGTCAGTCTGGCTTCAGACCCCAACATGGAACTGAGACCGCGCTGGTAGACCTTAAGGCACAAATTGATGAGTTGAGAGACGAGGGCAAGACGGCACTACTGCTGCTCCTTGATCTCTCAGCAGCATTCGATTTGGTCGACCATGAGATCCTCTGCATGCACCTTGAGACGGCAGTCCATTTCTCCCAAGAGGCAATCGATTGGATTCAATCCTTTCTCAATAATAGAACGATGCAAGTCTTCTCCCCGTTAGCAGCTGCAGACCCAATACCTATAACTTGCAGTGTGCCATAGGGCTCCTGCATCTCGTCCACTCTGTACAAAATTTTTACAAAGCCCCTTTTCGATGATCTTGACGGTCTGGGTATCACCTACATGAACTATGCCGATGATACCCAGACCCTCATCCCGTTGATGGGCGATTATGACAAGGATTTGGCCTTTGTAAACAGAGTGTACCTCATCATCCAGGCATGAATGGCCTCCCATGGTCTATGCCTGAATGATGATAAAACGTAACTCCTCATGTTGGGCACAACAGCTAACCTCAACAAACTTGGCCAGAACTACTCTTCGAAATTGACAATAATACTATTGCCATGGCTAAGGAGGTAAAACCCTTGGCTTCCATTTAGACTCCACACTAACATTAAAAAAACAAGTAAACGCTATGACTTCCGGCACATCCTATACTAGCAAACTCATCAGAGCAGCCAAACCTTTCCTATCCTCCAATAACTGCATTACCCTTGATAGAGCTTTGATCCTGTCCAAGTTGGACTATTGTAATGCCCTATATGTAGGCAGTAACAAATATATCACAAACAAGATTCAAATCTTGCAAAATAATGCCTTAAGAGCAGCCCTCAGTCTCCCAAAGAAAGCCCACATTTCAGATATTAGAAGATCTGTCAACTGGCTCTCCACGACAGACAAGATCTTCCTTAAATCTGTCTCCTTGATCCACAAATGTCTCCACCATTTTTCCCCTCTCTACCTGACAAAGAGATTTACCAGACAAGCTTCCTGCCGCCCCTCCAGAAAGGTCAGCTGAAACCTCCTTTTGGTGCCGAGATTCAAATACACTATGACTGGGGGGAGTAGCTTTCCCGTCAAAGCTGCACAACATTAAAATTCTCTACCGCTACCCCTAAGAGAAGACCTTCATTACATAAAATTTAGATGCAATCTTATCCACTGGATCAAGGAACACGGCAACTAACGTACTTGCTTTTCTCACCTACTTCCCTATATGCTTAGCTATAACTTGTACATTTTGTATATTATACTCTCTGTAATATGTTTTATTGTATCTGTTCTCAATGTTGCGGATGTGTCCAGCACTGTAACCATATCTGGACTCCATCCATTTTGCCATGTGTAACCTAAGCTATACATTCCTCTTGTTGCTCTTGCGCCCTGCTACCCTTGGGTTAGGTGCACATTACAAATAATAAAACAAACAAACAAACAAACACTATCTTACTATAGACTGCTGGAGGGATTGCCTATCATCCCTTGAGTCTTAGAACTCATGTAACAGTCAGATGTTACCCTTTCCTACTTTAAATGGCTGGTGGCAGTGGTTTTAAACAAACTACCATGATTATTTGCAACCGCGAACACTGGCGCTAAAAATCGGATCAGCCATGTTTTCCAATATGGCACCCCAGACCCATGTGTGAAGACAGACTCTGGTCATCTTTTTTGCCGTTTAGGAAAGGCCCTTCTTGTGTCCAACTCTGTGTGGCAAACCAGATTTGGTCCCTTTGTTTGTTGGCCTTTGACAGGCTTCAGTGCTGAAGCCCTCCTCTGGCGCATGAGTGTCTGGGGTGGACAGCATGTGAGGGAGGTGCCCGAAACTCCCTGTGCTTAGTCCCCTACGAGATCTAAATGCAATTTGGCGTGATTGGCCGGCTGGCTGTCCGGTAAGGACCGCCACCCTGCTGTGTGAGTGACAGCCAGGCTGGAATGAATGGGGGAAAACTGTTTAAAAGCAGGCTTTTGGGACTTGGAAAACAGAGTCGACCACTGGAACGAAAAAACCAAAGATGAGCTGCAGGTTCAAATTGCCTGAAACTCTATCGACAGAGAAGCCCTTCAAGGTTAACTTCTTCCCTTGCGTTTGGTGGCAACAACCAACTCATAAGCTGCCTGGACATCGTCCCCATACTGATCAAATTCTCTGCGGAGTGCTGTGGAAAACCGGATAGCCAGTGGTAAGGATACCAGTTTGTAATCTTTAAGGCACTCACAACTTAAACCAATGTTTTGCCAAGTTTGTGGCCTCTTCCCTGGGCAGTGCAGGAACCTTCTGACATCCTCCTTCTTGTCCCCACGACTGAAGCTCAGGAACAGCGAGATCTGCAGGAATTGCCAGGAACACCTGCCTCAGCTACAGCTCTTCTTCACTTTAAAGGTACTGTGCAAATGCGGTCAGGAAATCTTTTCGGCCGTGGTAAAAGTTTGTGAAACTTTACTGACTTTGAAGGCTTGACCTTCCCTAAACCAACATCTAACTTTTTGTCTGACCAAATTCTTCTAAGATTCGTGACAAAGACTTAACCATTTACTACCAGAACTGTGCTATCCTATACAAGACTCTGAACCATTTACTTTGGCCCAGGCCTATTGAATTGAATCGCTGGTTGTAGTGAACTGAAACCCTTTGCCCTGCCTATAAAAATATTTGTGCCTTGATTTCTTTTAATAGTTCAACTCTTTTAACTAAGCAAGTCTGTCATAAACAATAGTTCAAAGAAGAAAAAAAGATCAAGGGCATTGCGCCCAATAAGATGAGAAAACGTGTTTATTGTTATATTGACCCATAGGTGATAACACGTGTTTCGGCCTTCATTGAATCAGCCAACGCGATGACCGAGGAAAATCTATGTAAATGGGATTAAACCCAATATAACCGAAAACAGTAGGATGAATTTATGACTCCCGGCGAGGGAATATATTAGCCCGGATTTGAAAAAGGCCAGAGGGCCGAAACACATGTTATCACCTAAGGGCCAATCTAACAATAAACACGTTTTCTCATCTTATTGGGCGCAATGACCTGGATCTTTTTTTCTTCTTTGAACTATTGTTTATGACAGACTTGCTTAGTTAAAAGAGTTGAATTACGAGTCGCCGATTAGACCAGCTGTACCCATAAGCCTGGCTTACATTTGAATTCCTTGATTTCTTTCAACATTGTCTTTTTACCCCTTTTGAAAGTAATTGTAGTGCAATTTTGCTCCCACTTCAGGGGAGCTGAACTTCTTCAATAACTTATTGGTTGTGTATTTCTCATATATTTGCATATGATATTGAGCTGCGTGTGCTAGTGTACTGTTTTCCAAACCACTGCGTAAATAGATGTGTATTATTTTACCAAGAAACCTAGAGTACATTGTTATTTGAATCACTGTGATTGTTGGCCCTTTGTGTAACCCCTTGTACTGCTCACTTTACTCTTGAGATAAGTCTATCTGCTCAGCCACTGCTACCACAATACTGTGTAGCACAGGCTTGTACCAAAGGTGAAATTGTACTGACACTTGTAGTCTTAATTGCATGTAGTCGTCCCAAAGGGTACTGCATGTCATTCTGCCTAACACTGGTATACAGTGGTGAGGATACAAGTGTAGTTGTTACATTTAGAGTGCTACTCTTAACTTTGTTCAAATAATCTTCGCAAGGCTAAACAACACTAGACAAGCAATTGTTTTATCATACCTGATATGGAAAGCTACAGACAGGAGACCCTAGTAACTTTAACAGTAAATCAATTGAGAGAAATGTGTAACGCTATGAATCTCACTGTAAAAGGCAAAAAGGTTGGATTGATAGAAAAGTTGTTGGAATACCAAAGTCTGAGGAGTGGGTCTGAAACCCCTACCACTGCAGAAAATGTGGAAAATGATGATGAGGATTATAACGTGTCTGAGCCAAGCTCTAATGTTATGGATGAGCTAGATAAGGCAGAAGTGTCTCACAATGTAGGCACTGTCTTACCTCTACTTGCTTATAGTCCTCAACCTTTGACCACAGGGACCCCATCAGGTCCAACACTAAGTCCTACATTTGTCTCAATGGAAAGAATGAGACTTGAATTGGAATTTAAAAGAATCCAAGCCCAAACTGAAAGCAAACATCAAGAACTTAAGCTCAGAGAAATGGTATTGAATCATGAACTTGAAATGAAAAAGTTGTCTCTTGAGAATGGTTCTCTCCCAGAGTCTTCTTGGTCTTCCAGTCCTCAGAGGCCTTGCATGCCTAAAGCAGCAGTAGGTATGTATGAGGTTAAGCTTGATATTGTGGATTGGCTGGCTACTTTTGAATATAACCATGGGATTCAGAACATTTCAGGGAATCGGCTGATTCCATGGCTCTTTTCCAGGCTCCCCCCTGTTGCATCTGCTGTTGTAATGAAATTGGGAGAAGTGGAGAGAATGGAGTATGAAAGTGTGCAACTAGCTTTAATAGCTAGGTTTGGGAAGACCCCTTCCCAGTATCTTAAGAGGTTTAGAACCCTCAAAAAGCATAAGGGTACCCGTTGGGCTACCTGGGTGTGTGACTTTTTGAAGAACGTAGATGGTTGGGTTACAAAGTTGACACTTATGAAGGTATGAGAAATCTGTTTATGTTAGAAACTATTTATGATGCCTGCTCTCCTGAGCTGAGACAGAACTTGGCTGACTCTAAGGAATTAGATCCAAATAAGTTAGCAAGGGCTCCTGACTTGTGGGTTGCCAACAGGGCTACTTCCAAGGATTTTGGGGTAACTCAGAAGAAGTATGAGGGAAAGCAGCACAAGAAAGATGACGAGGAGAATTATAATACCTCCAATCCAAAAGAGTGCCCCAAACAACATAAGGGTAATCCACAAGCGACACCGAATCAGGCTAGTGTACCTCCTGGTGCCAAACCAGAAGGCGGTCAGAAAAAAACAGCATTCATAAAGACATCTGGAAAATGTTATGCTTGTGGATCAACTGACCATGTGGATCCCAGATGTAAGGGTAAACCTTCAGGGGCCCACACTGTCTCCTTAGCCTTCTCCCCATAGGATGAAGTACCAATGGCAAGTGGAATCTTTCACTTTCTGGCTTAGGAACCCATGAAAGACTCAGCCAGTGTTCCTTTAGTATCCCTGGGTCTGTGGGAACAGCAAAACTTAGATATCTATAATTCTATTCCAGACAATACTGAAGAGTATTACAAAGACAGTGTTCTTGTGAATGGTCAGCAGACCCCTGCCATCAGAGGCACTGGGGCAAGCATTACTGTAGTTGATGAATCTTTTTTTCAAGGTAGAAGATGTTGCTAAGGATCCAAAATACCTTACTAAGCTTGCTGGAGGCCCTGTCCAAATGCTTCCACAGTTACCAGCTCTCATCCATTGCAATGGCATGACTGTCAAGATACCTGTAAATGTGCGGAGTGAATTACCTGGGAGAGTCCTGTTGGGGAATGACTTAAAAACTCTTGGAGTTGTATCAAGTCCCCATATGCCTCCCAGCAAAAGGAAACAGGAGCAGACTAGGAAGGCCAGAGAAAATACCTTAAAGGGCGTTCAAGATGAGATTATAGAGGAAACTATAACTCCCAGTCCACAGGATTTACTGACTGCAATCTAAAAGAGTAAGGAGGAAAAGGGGTAACCTAAAACCTCCAGAAAGAAACCAGCCAGCACTCCTGTGCTACCAACCAGGACATCCCCTAAGGGACTGTCCAAAATCAAACCTGTGACTTCTCCACAAGCTGAGGCTGACTGTGGGGAACATTCTAGTGTGGTTGAATCAGCTGCTGAGGAATCAGAGCTGGAAGAGGACATTGCTCCTGTTGGAGATCTGGATCCTGCACACCATCCTGAGCTGCAATCTTTACTGGCAGAAAGTGGACCCTGTAGGGCAGACTTCAGCAGAGGTCAAAGAGAGTGTCCTACTCTTGAAGGTCTTCGCCAACAGCAGCTTCCCAGCTGGATGGGCAAGAGCCAGGGAAGCATAGGTTGTATTGGGAAGATGGCCTCTTCTACAGTGAACTGACCTAGTCTATCCCAGGGGACTACAGAAGACTTGTAATGCCTCTAGAAAACAGACTCCAGTTCCTCCAGTTAGCCCATGAATACCTTTGGCTGGTCACTTGAGTTTCAAGAAGACCAAGGAAAGGCTCTCCTTATATTTCTACTGGCCTAAGTTGGGGTGTGATGTAGATAAGTTCTGTCAGAGATGTCACACTTGCCAAACCTCTGGCAAAAGTGGAGCCAAGAATGTGGCACCCTTGGTGCCTCTCCCAGTGGTGGGAATCCCTTTTGAGAGGGTAGGGATCAACATTGTTGGTCCCTTACACCCTCCAACATCTTCAGGAAACAGGTTTATCCTGGTTGTAGAAGACCATGCAACTAGGTATCCTGAAGCAATACCTATGAGAACTGTTGCAGCTCAGGCCGATGCTAAGGCCCTACTTTGTATTTATACCTGGGTAGGTTTTCTAAGGAAGTTATCTCTGACAGGGGATCCAATTTTATGTCCCACTAAATACAGGCCATGTGGAAAAACTGTGGAGTAACTTACAAGTTCTCAATTGCCTACCATCCTCAGTCAAATGGATTGGTAGAGAGGTTTAATTGTACACTTAAGAACATGATTGGTGCTTTAGAAGAACCCCTTAGGAGAAAGTGGGACCTTCTACTGCCATGCCTTCTCTTTGCTTATAGAGAAGTCCCTCAGCAGGGAGTTGGATTTAGTCCCTTCAAACTTCTTCATGTCCATCTAGTTAGATGCTCCTTGGCC
This sequence comes from Ambystoma mexicanum, assembly GCF_040938575.1. Lineage (NCBI taxonomy): Eukaryota > Metazoa > Chordata > Amphibia > Caudata > Ambystomatidae > Ambystoma > Ambystoma mexicanum. The sequence goes on from NC_090926.1 coordinate 481,647,049, forward strand.
CTAATAAAGGAGGGAGTGCTCCTTCCCCCAAGCCAGTGAGAGTCACTGACTATGTGATAGGTCACCTGAGGAGAATGTCACACATGATGGTAGAAGCATCAGATAACTTGAAAGCAGGTCAGGCTCTGGTGAAACATTGGCATGACCAGAAAGCCAACATGGTTGAGTTTACTCTAGACCGGGTAGTTCTAGTTATGGTACCTACAAGGCAGAGGGCCTTACAGGACAGATGGATACGACCTTTCAAGGTTGTGGCTAAACTTGGTGAGGTCAACTATCTGGTGGACTTAGGCAATCCTCAGGAGGCTCCCAGAGTCTTTCACACCAACCTTCTAAAAGCTTATGCCTCAAGACCAGAAGTAGGAGCTTTGCTTCTAGATTGATCGCAAGAGGAGGAGGAGAGTGAAACTCTACCTGACCTACTCAGAGGACAGCCTTTAGATGAGAAAATAGAAGGAGTTAATCTCTATTCTAATTTGACACCTGAACAACAGGAGTAGTGCATGTTTCTGTTAAATCAGTTTGCCTCCCTGTTTTCACTATCACCAGGCTTGACCCCTTGGGGCCAGCATGATATTCTCACTGGTGACTGTTTACCTGTTAAAAGCAGAGGTTACAGGATGTCAGATCATGTAAGTTCCCATATAAAGGAACAGGTCAACAAGATGCTTTATCTCGGGGTAACAGAGCCTTCTACGAGTCCATGGTGTAGTCCAGTTGTACTAGTGCCAAAGGCAGGATCCAAGGAATTGAGATTCTGTGTCACTATAGAGCTCTTAATGCAGTCACCAAGACTGATGGCCACCCTTTACCCAGGACAGAACAACTGGTGGACACACTTGGTTCAGCCAATTTGATCTCACTTCAGGCTATTGACAAATAGCACTGACATACTATGCCAACGAGAAAACTGCATTCTCAACCCCAGCAGGCCTCTACCAGTTTAAGGTAATACCTTTTGGACTAAAAAATGCACTTGCAACCTTCCAAAGGATGGTTAATCAGGTTCTGAATGGGATGCAGGACGTCTGCATGGAATACTTGGATGACAATGCAGTTTATAGCCCTACTTGGAAATAACATGATGACCACTTAGGATATGTTTTGCACGCTCTTGAGCAGGCCCATCTGACCATAAAGGCGAGTACGTGTCAAATTGGTCAGAGTAAAGTGGTCTACCTTGGACATGAGGTAGGAGAAGGTGAAATCAGGCCTTTGCCTAGCAAGGTACAAGCTGTACAAAACTGGGCCACCCCTACTACTGAAACAAAGGTGAGAGCCTTCCTAGGCCTCACTGGTTACTATAGGAACTTCATAGAGAACTATGGGGCCATAGCTTCTCCCTTGAATGTAGTCTCCTCACCCAAATTTCGTAAGAAGGTCAAGTGAAATGAGGAGTGCACGCAAGCATTTTAAGGCATGTTGTCAAGCTCCAGTCCTAAGAGCTCCTGACTACAACCAAACCTTCATTGTGCAAACAGATGCTTCAAATACAGGTATAGGTGCAGTTAGTCAGCTGGATGAGAAAGGTGGGGAGCACCCCATTTGCTTCATCAGAAGGAATCCGAAGGAACCAGAAACAAGGTGAGCAACCATTGAGTGTGAGTACTTTGCTATTGTGTGGTCACTGAAGACGTTTAGACCATATTTGTATGGATCTACTTTTGTGATTCAGACTGACCACCAACCCTTGAGATGGTTGATGCAAATGAAAGGGGAAAACCCTACACTACTAAAATGGTCAATCAGCCTGCAAGAGTTTGATTTTATAATTGAACACAGGTCTAGGTGTCACCACCAAAATGGTGATGGTCTCTCCAGGATGTTTGACTGACTGGAGTAACGAGATTCATCCAAGAGTGGATTCAATCCTCTTGTCCCCTAGTCTGGGGGGGACGAGTGTTAGGGAGAGTTCTAAAAATGTGCTAATTTCACTTACCTTTTGAGACCTCCAGCAACTTTGCTGGATTTCTAGGATTTGATTTTTTACCAGGGAAGAGTGTGAGCCTTTTTTCCCACTCTTCCATGTATTTTGATGTGTGTTTTACTTTTGTGTTGTCTGGTTATGGGGTTTTTAAACAAACTCCATAGGCATCATCTTTTTCTTAAGTGTCACACAGCACCTTCAGTGCAGTGGCACAGGGGTGTCTTTTAAACTCCCCAAGGTTTAAATACCTTCTCTGGGACTGACTACTGTCTCCCAGAACATGTAAAGTTAAATTGACTTTAGTAGTCTCTTTAAATTTACCGACCCAGCAGACACTATCTTACTATAGCGTGCTGGAGGGATTGCCTAGCATCCCCTGAGTCTGAACACTCATGTAACAGTCATATGTTACCCATTCATACTTTAAATGGCTGGTGGCAGTAGTTTTAAACAAACTACCATGATTTTTTCCAACCGTGAACACTGGTAGCTAAAAATCGGGTCAGCCATGTTTTCCAATATGGCGCCAAAGACCTATCTCTAAAAACAGACCTTGGTCATCTTTTTTTGACGTTGCTTTTATGTAAGGTCCTTCTAGTGTCCATCTCTGTGTGCCAAACCAGGTTTGGTCCCTTTGTGTGTTGGTCTTTGGCTGGCTTCAGTGCTGAAGCCCTCCACTGGCGCCTGAGTGTCTGGGGTAGACAGGATGTGAGGGAGGTGCCCGAAACTCCCTGTGCTCAGTCTCCTAGGAGACCTGAATGCATTCTGGCGTGATTGGCAGGCTGGCTGTCCGGCAAGGAGAGCCACCCTGCTGTCTGAGTGACAGCCAGGCTGGAATGAACGGGGTAAAACTGCTTAAAAGCCGGCATCTCGGACATGAAAAGCAGAGTCGACCAATGGAACGAAAGAACCGAAGACGAGCTGAAGGAGGCCGACTGCTGCAACTCCCGGTCCACTGTTAAAGCCCTGCTGGAGGTCCGAATTGCCTGAAACTCCATCGACCGAGAAGCCCTGCAAGGTTAACTTCTTCCCTTGAGTTTGGTGGCAACAACCAACTCTTAAGCGACCTGGACACCGTCTTCAACCTGGTCGAATTTTCTTCCGAGTGCTGTTGAAAACTGGATAGCCAGGGGGAAGGAAACCTGCTCGTGAACTTTGAGGCACTCACACCTTAAAATTACATTTTGCCAAGCTTGTGGCCTCTTCCCTGGGCAGTGCAGGAAACTCCCGATGTCCTTCTTCTTGTCCCCACGACTGAAGCTCAGGAATAGCGAGATCTGCAAGAACTGGCAGGAACAACTGCCTCAGCTACAGATTTTCTTCAATTACAAGGTACTGTGAAAGTGTGGGGCAGAACTCATTTCGTCCGAGGCAAAAGTTTGTGAAACTTTCCTGACTTTGAAGGCTTGTCCTTCCCTAAACCAACATCTAACTTTTCATCTGACCAAATTCTTCTAAGATCCGTGGCAAAGACTTAACCCTTTACTACCTGAACTATGCTTTACTATACAAGACTCTGACCGATTGACTTCGGCCCAGGCCTCTTGAATTGAATTGCTGGTTGTAGTGAACTGAAACCCTTTGCCCTGCCTATGAAAGTATTTGTGCTGTTGATTCTTATAACCTTGTCTTTTTACCCCTTTTTAAAGTATCTGAAGTGCCATTTTGCTCCCACTTCAGAGGAGCTGAAATTGTTCAGAATCTGATTGGTTGTGTATTGTAGTATATTAGATTGTGACATTGAGCTGCTCTTACTAGTAGGACGTTTTCCAAATGACTGTGTATTTAAATGTATATTCTTTTACCAAGAAACCTTGAGTAAGTGTTTGTTTGAATAACTGTATTTGTTGGTCCTTTGTGTAACCTGTTCTACTGCTCACTTTACACTTGAGATAAGTCTGACTGCTTAGCCACTGCTACCACATTACTGTATAGTACAGGCTTGTACCAAAGGTGAAATTGTACTGAAATTTGTAGTCTTAATTTTGTGTAGTCTTCCCAAAGGGTACTGCATATGATTCTGCCTAACAGGGGCGATAGGGGCTTGGGGGTCCCATGTGGTGGGGGCTGCATGCGGGCTCGGGTGATGTGGGTGGGGTGTCACAGGTGTTGTGGGCTGCCTGCAGGCTAAAGTGATGGGGGCTGGGTGGCCCAGGTGTTGTGGGCTGCCTGCTGGCTGGAGTGATGGGGGTTGGGGGGACCCTTGTAGTGGGGGTTGCTGCGGGCTTGGGTGATGGGGGCTGGGGGGTCAAATGTAGTGTGGGATGCCTGCGGGCTTGGGTGATGGGCCTGGGGGGGTCCCATGTAGTGGAGGCTGCCTGCGGGCTGGGGTGATGGGTGGGGGCTCAGGGGTCCCATGTACTGGGGGCTGCAAGTGGGCTCCGGTGGTGAGGGCTGTGATTTTCCAGGTGTTGTGGGCTGCCTGCAGGCTGGGGTGATTGAGGGCTGGGGTGTGACAGGTGTTGTGGGCTGCCTGCAGGCTGAGGGGTGTCACGGGTGTTTTGGGCTGCCTGCAGGCTGGGGTGATTGGTGCTGGGGTGTCCCAAGTGTTGTGGGCTGCCTGCAGGCGGGTATGATGGGTCTGAAGGGTTCCATGTAGTGGGGGCTGCCTGCAGGCTCGGGTGATGGGGGCTGGGGTGTCACAGGTGTTGTGGGCTGCCTGCGGGCTGGGTAATGGGGGCTGGAGTTTCCCATCGGTTGTGGGCTGCCTGCAGGCTGAGGTGATGGGGCTGGGGTGTACTTTGTAGTTGGGGCTGCTTGCGGCCTCGGGTGATGGGGGCTGGGGGTACATGTAGTGGGGGCTGCCTGTGGGCTGGGGTGATCGGGGCTGGATGGTACCCTGCAGTGGGGACTGCCTGTGGGCTCGGGTGATGGGGGTTGGGGTGTCCCAGGTGTTGTGGGCTGCCTGCAGGCTGAGGTGATTAGGGCTGGGTGTCCCAGGTGTTGTGGGCTACCTGCAGGCTGGGGTGATAGGGGCTGGGGGTCCCTTGTAGTGGGAGTTGCCTGTGGGCTCAGGTGATGGGGGCCGGGGGGTCCCATGTAGTGGGGGATGCCTTCAGGCTCGGGTGATGGGGCTGGTGGGTCCCATGTAGTGAGGGCTGCCTGTGGGCTGGGGTGATGGGTGGGGCCTGGGGGATCCCATGTACTGGGGGCTGCCAGCAGGCTCAGGTGATGGGGGCTGTGGTGAACCAGGTGTTGTGGGCTGTCTGCAGGCTGGGGGGTGTCACAGGTGTTGTGGGCTGCCTGCAGCCTCGGGTGATGGGGGCTGGGGCGTCCCATGTATTGGAGGATGCCTGTGGGCTGGGTGATGGGGGTAGGGGGGTGCCATGTAATGGGGGCTGCCTGAGGCCTCGGTGATGGGGGCTGGTGTGTCCTAGTCGTCATGGGCTGCCGCCAGGCTGGGTGATGGGGGCTGTGGTGTCAGAGGTGTTGTGGGCTTCCTGTAGGCTGGGGTGATGGGGGCTGTGGTGTCACAGGTGTTGTGGGTTGCCTGCAATCTAGGGTGATGGGGGCTGGGGTGTCCCAGGTGGTGTGGGCTGCCTGCGGGCTCGGGTGATGGGAGCTGGGGGATCCCATGTAGTGGGGACTGCCTGCGGGCTCGGGTGATGGGGGCTGGAGGGTCCCATGTAGTGGTGGCTGCCAGCAGGTTCGGGTGATGGGGGCTGTGGTGTCCCAGGTGTTGTGGGCTGTCTGCAGGCTGGGGGTGTCACTGGTGTTGTGGGCTGCCTGCGGGCTCGGGTGATGGGGGCTAGAGGTTCCCATGTATTGTGGGCTGCCTCTGGGCTGGGGTGACAGGGGCTGGGGGTGCCATGTAGTGGGGGCTGCCTGAGGGCTCGGGTGATGGGGGCTGGGGGCTGGGGTATCCCAGGTGTTGTGGGCTGCCGCCAGCCTGGGGTGATGGGGGCTGGGGTGTCACAGGTGTTGTGGGCTGCCTGCGGAGTCGGGTGATGGGGGCTAGGGCGTCCCATGTAGTGGGGGCTGCCTGCAGGCTGGGGTGATCGGGTCTGGGGGGTCCCATGTAGTGGGGGCAGCCTGCGGTCTCGGGTGATGGGGGTTGGAGGGTCGCATGTAGTGGTGGCTGCCTGCGGGCTTGGTTGATGGGGGCTGGGGAGCCACAGTTGTGGGCTGCTTGCAGGCTGGGGTGATGAGGGCTGCGGTGTCCCAGGTGTTGTGGGCTGCCTGCAGGCTGGGCTGATGGGGGCTGGGGAGTCCCATTTAGTGGGGGCTGCGTGGGGCTCGGGTGATGGGGGCTGAGGGGTCCCATGTAGTGGGGCTGCCTGCAGGCTCGGTGGATGGGGGCTGGGTGGTGCCATGTAGTGGGGGATGCCTGCGGGCTGGGGTGATGGGGCGGGGGGTTCCATGTAGTGGGGGCTGCCTGCGGGCTCGGGTGATGGGGGCTGGGTGGTACCATGTAGTGGGGGCTGCTTGCGGGCTGAGATGATGGAGGCTGGGGTGTCACAGGTTTTGTGGGCTGCCTGCAGGCTGGGGTGATGGGGGCTTGGGTGTGGGTGTCCCAGCAGGAGGGGTCTGCTTCCTGTGGATTTGTGCAGGTATTGCGTGTTGTTTTGGAGCAAATAGGGTGCGGACGGGGTCTGCGCTGAGTTTCCATGTGAATTGTCTGGGGTGTCGACGGGGTACGCACTGAGTTTCCACACGATTATTCTGGGGTGCGGAAGTGCTACTCACCGAGTTTCCGGGCGATTTGTATGAGGTGCGGACGGGGTACGAGCTGAGTTTTCACGTCATTTGTCTGGAGTGCGGACGGGTACGTGCTGTGAAATGATTGACCTTGTTGGTCTGTTTGATGAAGAACACACAGATCAGGCAAATTTGATTGCCAATACTAATACGATGTCTATAGCCTGTGACACTAATGAGGCCGGGACTGTGCCCGTTCTTGCCATGGAAGAAAACATGAACATGCAGGGTAGTATAGTCTCCAGAGCTGTACAAACGAATTACGTGTGTGGTCATTTTGATGAAATATCAATGAAGAATGGTACAGCCAAGGGAAAACTGCATATCAAGAAAGGGAAGCGTTGAACATAATTGAGGATCACATGGAAACAAGTGATCACAATGTATTGGTGACATAGTGTAATAGCGAGCCCACATTCCTTGCCACTCAGCCAAGTGTTTTGGGTTAGGCACCCATATATATAGCAAAAAAACACAACTGTAACACAGGTGTAAATCAATCACAGCTCAAAGAGTTATGAGATGGGCTGGAATGGGTGGGATTAGCCGTGGCTAGGGGCAGGAAATGGGAAGAATTCAATAACCTAGAAACGGTGTAACCCTCCTCAACTGTCATCGCCATTGGAAACGCATTAAAGACTCTCAATGAAAGCCCATATTTGAAGCTCTTATGTTAAAGCTCTTATTTTATTGAAAATAGTTTTGACTTACAGATAGTGCTTTCATCACCACCTAATAGCCCAAACTAATAATGGGCGCTGGTATGGCATGGCTGTCCAAGGTCTTCCATTAATATCGCTTGTGAAGGTTGTGGTGAACCATGTCTTGAATTGAATAGGTTAAAATATCATGAATGTTACTTATATTTCAGTATTAGCATAAAAGGTTAGTTGCAGGACATTACCTATTTTTTTTAACAAAAACCTTAGCATTTGGGGGCATGGCTGGGAAGTCCAAAGGATGGCCAGTGCAATTTAGAGCTCGTAGCCCACTTCAACGCCTAAATAAAATAAATGTGGATTGGGGTACTTACCAAAGCTGGTCCAGTAGAATCAGAGACACAATGATTTTGTGTCACCTGCATCACAGGTGAAATCCCAGCAGGAAAGGGTAAGTCAGCAGGAGGTTGCCATAGTGTTGGTGGCCATCTGGGTGCCTAGTCTCAGAGGCTGCTCCAGTTGGTGCAATCACTTGGTAGGACAAGGATGGACTTTGAGTAATGGAGGAGCTGGGATATCACTTGGTCAACAGGGATGAAGAGGCTAACTTGTCTCCTCAGGCTCTCTAACAGGTAACCCTGTTGAAAACAGCAGATAAACTCCAGAGGAGAGGCAAGCATACTAGTAAGTGGTGCTAGCTAGCTAGCAGGTACTATCTGTCACAGATGTTTTCTCCCTTGATGGCTACAGCAGCAGCATATTGGAAGGGTTATATATATTGCTCCACAGGTGTATTGCAGGTCTGATCTGCAATATTCTCCTTCTTCAAAAGGCATATTCCAAATCTAGACAAGCACTGTCAGAACAGTCTGGCTCCTGAGTATTTCAAATATGTCATCCAGGAATGCACTCAAGTCCTATGAGAGGAAGGGCACTGAAACACATCCACCTGCTGCCCATGCAATCTCTCCTTAATTCCCTGTGGCATCACAGATGGTTGTCAGCCTAATATTGAACGAGCTCTCAGCAATTCAGAAAACTGTGTCCTTAATTGACAGTCACACCCAAGAGGTACAGGATGAGCTAAAATTATTGCAGCGAGGTATGAATGCATTTAAGTGGCGAATTGAGCATGCTGAGGAGAAAATCTCAAAAATGGAAGATAAGATGGAAACTATGGGGCACTGCAGGGAAGGATTGCAGAAGTAGAAGCTGACATCACCCAGCTGGAAGACAGGAGCAGGAGATAAAACATGATAATTTTTGTTTTTCTGGAGGGGGGTGAATGGGGAGATAACATTAGGTGTTTGGAAAAACAACTGCCTGCTGCACTACAGCTAACTCCCCTCCCATGAAATATAAAGGGGTGTACAGAGTACGTTTCGGAATGGGGTAATTAGGAGGTGAACCCCAGACCTGTGATAGTGTGACCACTACATCACACGCAAGTGATCCAAATGTTGGGAGCTGTGAAGAAAAAATCTAAACAAGTTTGATTTAAAGGATGCACTATGTACTTATCCCAGGATTTTTCACAAGGCACCATGACTAAATAGGAGTTTTTCTTGTTTCAAACTGAAGTGTTATGCACAGACATGAGAACCTGGAAGATCTCTGGACATTTCTCGAGATCTAATTGGAGAAGGCCATGGAAATAGGTCCCCCTGAATCGCTAGAGCAAGAAGCTGATACAGAGACAGTGCAGCTCAGAGGTAGACCAGGGGGGCCGGGGGCATCCTGATATGGAAAAAGCCTTCACCTTTTCAAGTTTCAAATATCTGCCATGTGCAGACCATAGTCCGGGTCACTGAATGCAGCAATTGTGCCCTGTTACACCCTTGAGTCTAGGGACAAATCCATATCCCTACTTAAGGCCAAATATATGCCAAATCTGCAATCGCCTTCATTTAGTGACCTGACAGCAGTACATTTTGGCAAAATCCACTAATTCAGACATTTCAATGTGAAAGGGGGACCAGGATGGTCCCTTTCATGTCTTCCCCCCTTGGATCTTCCCCTCACCAAGCCCAATACTGGTTGCAGGGAATGGAGGATAACTTTTTCAGATTGGAAAAGCACCCTGACACTAGTAGCTACATCTCTGATAGAGTCACAAAGTTCATGGGTAATTAGGAATTTCGGCTTTGTAATCACTTTTCCATCTTTATGTGGTATATTTCTCTTGCTTTCTCTTCTGTTGTCGCTTACTTGCTGCCAGCTTAGCACGCTCACAGGCCATTCTTGTAGTGGGAAAATACTCGACTGCTGTATCATGGACCCACTTGGAAGCACACCTGGTCCAACTCCGGTACCAATGCAAAACGTACCCTAAACTCACTTCCACATGCACAACAGGAGTGCTTCTCATACTAACCTATTCACCTGATCTGGAGCCATTATTAATATAATATCTGGGAATCTAAATGGCTTAGGGGCCCATATCAAAAGGCAGCGTGTCCTCACACACTTGAGGACATTGGAGCAATACATAACCTTAATCTAAGAAACTCACCTCCCTTAGAATGAATTCTATAGAGTTTAGACTGTTACTTTCTGCTAACTGCATTTTAGAATGCAGTTTATCGTGGTTAGACCCGCGACGAACTGATACAATCTCCTTGAGCAAACTTAGCAATCCGTGTATGGCGACGCGTCTCCATGGAAACCTAACAAATAGTCCCAAGATGGCGCCCGCCTCCTTAGTACGAATCCCATGTGTATGACTGCAGGTTTTGAAAGCAAGTGTTTCTTTACATTTTTGCGCAATGCGCTTCATTTTATTTCAGTCACATACCGCATTGGAAGTTATACTAATCAAGTCGGGTTAGACTACTATTTTAACAATTAGAAACAACGGACGTGTGAGATTGGACATGCTATATGCAATGTTGCACTTAATTTAGTCGACTTGTAGTTTTCTGTTTAGCATTTATACAAAAAGAATGAGGTATGCTACTAATGCCTCTATAGGGCATGATTCAGATTAATGTGCGAATTTCGTATCTATCTTGGTACTAGATTACATACAGATGGGATTTGACCCACAACAAATAATTTAAATGAGAGGAAGCAATGACCCCCTGCATGGGTAAGTCATGATGTACAATAATTATGTTCCATAAAATACGCTTAGGACTGGCATCACGGTGACTAATGTGATATCCATTTTTTGTCTCTGTATGTTTGTTTGTCCATTCCCTTCTCTCTCTCACCCTCCCCTAAAATTTGAATTGTATGATATGTCTAATTATTATATGTCCAAATACTTTCCTGGTGTTTAATATACTATTTTGTATCGATGCCAAATCTTCTTTGTTGTTTTGTTCATATCTCTTGATTCCATATGTATATGGTGGACTTTATTATTATTTTTATTTTTTATTTTGCACACCTGTATGATGTAATATTGGGTGGTTTCATTGGTTCTGTTGATTTGGCATTGGATATATGGACAGTTTTACTATTCTGTATTATCATTTATCACTATTATCTTAATTTTTATACTAGATTAGTATGAGTTTACGAACTTGAAGACTTAATAAGAATAATAAAACAATTACAGGGTAAATGGGTGCAATGTCTTGGATTTCTTTGCATGCTATGGCCTACGTGTATTACAGTTTATGACGGGTTTTTCTTGGCTTACCGTCAAATCCAGTGACCTGCGACGAGACAATAAATTTGTTTGGACATGTGGAACTAAGGGGTTTTTCCTGTCCCCATTCCACATGTGTTCAATTTGTAACAATTAGTGGAACCTTTTGAGACTCATTTGTGATCAACGAGTCACCCAACAGAACAGCTATAACAATAAGCCCAGCTTTCTTTCTTCAATCAAAATGTAATGGGTACGCAGGTGTACGGATCTGAGGGAAAAAGACATAAGGAGGGAGTTGCCATTTTAATCCATAAAAAGCTGGGTTTACATATCGATACAATTCTGAATGGTGATTGTGGTAGGTGGGTCATGATGCAAGGTAAAATGAACAATACCCCGATAGTGATTTTGAGCGTATAGGGCCCCAATCAGGTGGGCCCTAGTTTTTGGAATAATCTAAGATAACTAATCCAACAGACATACTCTCCCTCCTTCATCATGTTGGTAAAGGGGGATTGCAACCATGGACCTTGTTTGCGACAGGAAATCGCTGTGTGTATTTATCCCATCAAAAATGCATAAGGGATTGTTAGGGAGAATTCTCATACATGTGCTAATTCCCTTCACCTCAGAGACCCCCAGCAACTTTGATGGATTTTGAGGACTTGATTTTTTTTTTACCTGGAGAGAGTGTGACTCTTTTTCCCACTCTCTCATGTGTTTTGAAATGTGTTTCGCTCTTGTGTTTTCTTTGGTTATGGAGTCTAACCAACTCCATAGGCATCATTTTTTCATTTGTGTCACACAGCACCCTCAGTGTAGTGGCACAGGGAAACCTTTTCAGGCTTTCCCAAGGTTTAAATACCTTCTCTGAGATAAACTACTGTGTCCCAGAGTAAGTAAAGTGAAATTGACTTTACTAGTCTTTTTACATTCCTAAACCCAGCACACCCTATCTTACAATAGAGTGCTGGAGGGGTTACTTAGTATCCCCTGTGTATGGTTACTCATGTAGCAGTCAAATGCTACCCTTTCCTCTCAGAATGGCTGGTGTCAGTGGTTTTACAACAAACTACCATGATTTTTCCTGACCGCGAACACCGGTAGCAATAAATCGCGGGAACCATGTTTTTCAAGATGGCGTCTGAGCCTTCTTTGTTTAAACAGGTCCCGGTCTTCTTTTTTCACCATTTCTTTTTGGAAAGGTCCTTCTAGAGTTTGTTTCTGCGTGCCAAACTAGGTTTGGTCCCTTTGTTCATTCACCTTTGGCGGGCTTCAGGAGCGTAGACCACCTCTGGCGCCCGAGTGTCTGGGGTGGGCAGGAAGTGAGGGAGGTGCCCAAAACTCCTTGTGCTTAGTCTCCTAAGAGACCCACATGCACTCTGTGGTGATTGGGTGGATGACTGTCCGGCAAGGACATCCACCCTGCTGGGTGAGTGACAGCTAGGCTAGAATGAATGGGAGAGAACTGAATAAAAGGTGAGTCTCTTGGCTTGGAAGGCAGAGTCAACCAATGGAATGAAGGAACCAAAGACGAGCTTGAAGAGGACGGCTACTGCAACTCCTGGACTGTTGGTTTTCCCAATGAAGCCCTGCTGCAGGTCTGAATCGCCAAGTTCATCTCAACAGAGAAGCCCTGCAAGGACCACTTCTCCCTTTGAGTTGGTGGGACTAATCAAGTCGACACTAAGCCACCGGGATACTAATCTCTGAGCTGGTTGTATTTTCCTCAGAGTGCTGCAGGAAACCAAATAACCAGGGAGAGGGACACCAGCTTGTGTGCTTGACTACAGCTGCCGGAATTGAAGGTTTGCCAGTTGCCAGCTTTTTGACCAGTCTCAGTGCAGTGCAGAAGTTCCCCGATGTCCTTCTTCTTGTCCCCACGACTGAGGCCCAGGAACAGCAAGATCTGCAGGAACTGCCAGGAACAGAGGTCATCAGCTGCATATTTTTCTTCATTTGTAAAGGCACTGTAAAATCAGACTGAGAGGACCTAACTTTCGTGGTGAAAGTGCTTGAAATGTTCCCAACTCGCAGGCCTTATCAGCTTGTGACTCAACATATGATTCTTCTTGCTAAAAACTATTCCTAAGAACGTTTGCAGAGACTTATCCGTTTATCTACCAGAACTACATTATCCTATACAAGACTTTAGCCCATTGACTTTGGTCTAGCCTATTGAATTGAATTGACTCTTCTGGTTAACTCTAAATATTTGCACTGTCTAAGAATAACTGTAACCTTTCATGTTCTAATAATATTTGACTTGTACTCCTCTTGAAAAGTATTTCTGAAATAGTGCTGAAGTGTATTTGTGTGTGATATATAATTGCCTCCTTCTTATGTATATTTTATAACTGACAGATAAATAAATGAATACGTATTTATGAAACAAACCTTGAGTGTAAGAGTTTATTTGAAAACCTTTGATTGTAGACCTCTGTGTAACATCATTACAGCTCACATTCCCTCTTGAGATAAGCCTGGCTGCTCTGATCCGCTACCAAAACTGTGTAGTGCAGACTTATACCAAAGGTTGGTTTTGATTTCACCTGTAATCGTAGTTGTGCGTAGTGGTCCGAAAGGGTACTGCATATAAACTTTGCCTAACAGGCATTTGAAAAATGTATATTGAATTGCAATTTAGAAGATGCTTGGAGAATGTGTAACCCTAATGAACGAAAATACACTTTCTACTCCCTAGTACATGCCCTTTGTTGAGGATAGACTACTTATTTGTATACAAGGGGTTAAAGAGATTAGTATATCAGCAGATATCTTTCCTCCAGTAGAGTTGATCATGCCCCAGTTCAGGTATCACTGGATTGGGTAGATCAGAGATTAAACACAGTCCTTTTACAAACAACAGAATTCATGGAATCAATACCACACTTCATAGGAGATTTCTTTCAGTGAAATGAGGCGACTGATATTCCAGCATCACTGCTGAGGAATGCTAATAATGCAGCATTCAGAGGGCACATTATAAGTTATGTAACAGGGGAAAAATAGAAAGCAAGCCAGAATGTCTTGCAAAGTCTAACAGAAATTAAGCTCCTGTAGAGGGATTTTAATGTTCCATGCCATCAGAGGGTAAATTAAAAATGGTATGCATGCAAAATGTGAATACAACAGAGTGAGCATGAACAATGCCTCTGGGGTACTGTTGGCGTCTCATTTGAGGTACTCCAGGGTCCTGATAAAGCTGGATTGCTGCTGGCATTCTACCTCAAGAACAGAGGTCAGCATAGCAAAATTGCAGCTCTGAAAGTAAGGGGTAGAACAGTCCTTAACGGTCAAGTTATTTTAAATGAGTGTACGACATTGAATAAATCCCTGTATACACCTGTGTCAACTGCGTCCAATGACCTGATTATGTTTTAACTAGAGGATATTCCCAATCCCACCAGACAATTTATCCCAGAAACGCATCGCAATACACTGTAACAAGATATATCAATAGATCTATCAATGTATTATTATTATTATTATTTTTTGTAGTGTTTGTTTCGATCAAAATGTTATCTTTCAATGTTATCAACAACGATATGCATACAAATCAAATACATATAACATTTCATATAAAATACCAAGGTTAAGAGACTTTCACAATATGAACAAATGTTATATGAAAGTTCATCAAAAATAGAAAATAAACACATACTCTAGTTAAAGTGCTTTACGAAACCCAGTACATCCAACAGTCTTAAAATCTCTGTAGTTAAAAATAGATCCCTGCTGGCATTCATCTTGCTCCAGATATTATCCGGGAAGACAGTAGACTGTTATTGAAAAAAACGACCTAGACATTGTGTGTGGAAATAAATCAAAGCTAGGAATTCTACTAGTATATGCCTCAGGGTCTGTACTATTTCGGGGCTTTTACAGAAACCACATACACCTATCGAGGAGTGCACTTAGGGAGAGCAACATATCATAACTTCCCCTTTCAGTTGAAATCAAAGAAAATGCCCCCGATGGAATGGGCAGTGATAGAACTCCAGATATTTAGGTAATACACCCAAGGCTTTGTCTTCATTTGAGAAAGTGGAATGGAGAGGATAATCTCTTATTTTATCTAAGTCCATTTCTCGAAAACGCTTTTTCACCCTTACTGGATTGAAATTAAGGTCAGACATATTTCTATCGCATTTTACCAAAAAAGATTCTGTAGTTGAATTCATCTGTCTCAGCAATTTCAATGAGTTACCCGTTAGAGCACATCACAAGTCCTCATGCAATGTTTGTCAATACCATTATAGTATGCAAGGATAAGACTCACCAGTGGAACCGAGTTTTGAGGGACAGAAGACCCAATTCATATCTCAATGATGGCATTGGTACAGCTAAAGCTAGATTTAAAGTTTCCTTCCAAATTTTGCACTCCATTCTTTCCCATGATATCTCATAACAAGCTGGTTCCTCTTCCGAGCCATACAAGACTATTGGAACAACCTTTCCTATATAGAATGTTATTAGCAGCTTTATTGAGAATTTGCAATATTTACTGAGGATCTTTTTCATTTGATATACCAACAAATCAATCTTGCCCTCCAGCTTGGCAATAATTTTCAGAGCTGCAGTGTTAGCCAATATTGGAAAGCCCAGATAGATACCCTTGCCTTCGGTTGGGATCTGGATTCCATCCATGAACCAATTGTGACCACCACCATTTTTAGGACACATTGAGAGGTGCAGGACACTTGACTTTTTTTGATTGATGACTAACTCGTTCATGTTGCTGTATTCCCCCAAAATAGTTACATTCTTTGAAAACCAATATGGGTCCTATCTAGCAGGACAAAGTCACCTGCATATGCCAGTCGATATATGATTTATTTACCTAATTTGGGGCTGACAAATGCATCCCTTTTTAATGTCTTATCAAGGTCAGCCAGTTATAAATTTAAAAGACAGACTGCCAATATATATCCCTTTCTAAGGTCTCTTGTTACCTTTATTTTGTCAATCAAGTGCTCCTCCTCATCAAGTCGAATTTGCAATCGAGTGTCCTTATGGATATATTCCGGGATGGTAAATAGCACTGGTGGAATACTCAAAGCCTCTGTGTCAAATGCCTTGGAGAAGTCCACCAGGCCTGTATAAAGGGAAAAGACTTTTGTGGCCCACAAGTTGTCCCTTAATTCGGTCAGAATGTTCCCATTTACGTTTGTAACAATGCCACTCTGGAAAGCAGTGTTTTCTTTTTTATTTGGTTCTCCTCTATTTACGCTTCCAGTCTCTCTAGTATCAATGCAGCAAAGATCTTACTGTAGGCATCAAGAAGTTATTGAAAGTAGGGATAATGACAGAGAGTTTCCATGATTCGGGCATGGTATGAGTAATACAAATATTTCAAAAAAGCAGAAAGAAAGCAAAATAGACCACATTTCCCTGTTCGATTTTAAGATCAGATTAGTGAGACCTTTGCGGCCAGCTGTCACCAAATAAGAGGCCTTTATAATTAAGCACTCAACATCTGCTATTTCAAAGGAGATATCCCACGGGACCAGAGAAATGGGGGCCACTCTATCAACAGTATTACCATTCATTTTATCCCAATGAGCTCGCCATGAGTACTCACTAACTGCATTACATTTGAGTATTCTCTGAGGGCAACTGGACTTGTTAACAATGAGCATTCCAGCTAGGAGCAGGAGCCAGCTCACCAGCCACAGCTAACTTCCATGGCCTTCCAGGTAAGCCTGTGGGCTTATAATTTTGCATTTCCTGAAATTGCTGTGCCACGAGTTCGACGTTGGCACCCCCACCCTTAATTCAGCATAATTTTGCTATTTATCATATTTTGTCTGCCGAGCGACCCATTTGCCAATATTAGGAAATGTGCAACCATCTCCGATCTACAAACCGCGAGGGTGCACACTTGTAAATGGCCGCCGGCCACTGATGCTGACTGTCCCTGCAGCCAGAGATCTTTGTGGTCCCCCATTGGCCAGCCTCTGCATGAAAGCATATCACGGGGCACCGGCAGGTGTAAGCTGGCCCTCCGACAAGTCACACTAATAAGGCACCTGACCTGTGCCTGTCCAGGGACTTCCAGTCACCAGTGCCATGACTCCCTGCCCGTAAATCCACTCCCGAACTTTGGGGTCTAGACCACATCAGATGTCCGAACATTTTCACATGGTAAGGCCTGCACTGCCCGATTGACATATACCTTTGCATACAAACTACGAGAGCCTGCTTCACTATTTAGATCTTTGCTCTGGGTACCCGGTCTCTGGTTTGCTACTAGCAAGCATTACCCTTCCCTTATACTCGAACTGTGACCTACAAATGCCGCTAAACAGATTGAAAGACCAGCTTCCACATTGCTCGATTTATCTAACGTTCCATACGTGTATTGCAGTTGCAGTGTTTGCTCACTGAACTTTCACAACACTATACTTGTCCTCACTCTATGCTTTGTGACGTTAATAGTCATAACGCTTCATTGCACGCATGACTTCTACACCTTGTTATTAACTTGTTATTATATGTTATTATCTGCTGGTTTTGCAAATTTTCTGAGCTATGCCTACTCTTGTGCTCACAGACATTTGCTTTGCCTTTGGTACCTTCCCTCCCAGCATTGCAAGTAACCGTGCATCACAGATTTCACTGTATTACCAACGATGCCTATGCAACCAAAGGTCACCCATAACCATGCATGTGACTTGCTTCATCGAATTTCGCAGCTTTTAACACAGTCGCAGTTGCACCTAAATGTTGCACATTAGCGCCATTGATCACACCTATTTCTGAACTATAGCTAATCTGCTGTGCCTAAATCGCTAAAATAGTCTCACTAATGCCTAGCAATATGCTACGTTTAAGTACCTAGAAACTATTCTACTTGTACTGTCATTTCTATACCTATCTTGGCATGCACACGAGGATGTATGGTACTATTACAACCTAATTAGTATTTAGTCTTCAATTACCACTGTTTCATTATGCCTGGTTGCTTGCATGTATGCTGCCATTATTATACTTACTTCTGCATCTAATATGTGGGACATCACTAGCACCTCATGTACCCATCTGGTCCATCTGCACTTCTAGCTAGCCCCACTACTTGTTTCTCCATATCTCTGTCAATCTGATCTAGCCTTTCTCTATGTGTTAATTTGAGTTATAGCGTCCTGGGTAACTTCGAAGCAGACCAGTTGAACACACTTGAATTAGCATACGTTGTGTAAAAACTTGATCCTTCTGTATGCATTATAACCACTTTAGTCTTAGTTAACCTGCCTTAGGCTATTTTGCCTATTAAGTATTTGAACTAGCCTATGCTGCTCATACTTGAACTAGCCTATTTTCATGCAAAACTAGTTTACGTTGCTTGAACTGGAATAAGTCTATTTTGAATTATTCTGCAGTAGCCTCCTTTGCATAATCTCGCACCATGTTTCTGCTTAACCAGAAACTAACCTGGGTAGCCTATTCCTAGCATGCCCTTGGATTATATTCTTACAATTCTGACACCTAAAAAATATAGTTCAATGCATCTCTTGTTATCCCTTACTACATTAGTAGGTACTGCTTGTATATTGACTACCTCTCCAGATCCCCAATACCATACCATCCCCCTTAGTATAATGGCCCTGTCACCTAACTTTACAAATAACTTGTTTTGCACACAGCCGTCAGTTAAACTCATCATGCCCTCTCAGCTACTGGCCACGTATGATTCCTGACCTTGTAACATTAGTGCGAGAAAAGGAAGACTCCGTTCGAGACTATCTAAACTTTATGAACCTTTAGCTAGAACCATTGCTATCCCTAACAAAAGATCCAACCTACATCGTGAAACCTCTAATCTCAAAGGAAAATGTGACCATAGTTCCAGACTAGCCTATGTTGCCTCTAATCAAACTACCCACAAGACCCAAAGCATAGTACGCTCAACAGCCCCAGTCTCGGCCAATCCCAACATTAAAGGCACTCTTATAAATGCCAGATCCTTGGTGGCACATGCAACAGAGATATATGACTTCATTCAGTCAGAACACCCTGACTTCCTAGCTATCACAGAATCATGGACCAGCCCTCTCTCTGGCTATCCCGCATGGTTACACTATTTTAAGATCGGACAGAACTGAATCTCGAGGAGGAGGCATTGCCTTTATTGTCAAAGATAATCTACCAATCAGACTGGCGCCACCCCTTGACATCAAATCATGTGAGTATCTCATAGCCAATCTTAATATAAACAACTCCCAGACGCTTACAATCCATTTGATATACAGACCTCCAGAACCCATCGATGACTTTGAGGAAGATATATCCAACATCCTGTCTAATAACAAAAAAATTCTTCTCAAGTCCTACTATTAAGAGATCTGAACTTAGGCTTTAACTACCCTAAAGATTCACATGTGTCTAATGTGGCCAATACTTTAACGGAACTAGGTTTCACCCAGAGAGTGCTTCACCCTTCTCACAACAAAGGAAGAACACTCAACTGGGTAGCAGACTACAATTGCAATGCTTCAATTTCATCCATATCCACTCAGATCTGGACAGACCACCACCTTTTAACATTCTCCCTAGCAACTGAAAAACCTACTTCGATGCCAACATCGATAGCTCCACCTATTCCCACAAGGAATAAAAAGAATATAACCTGTGACAATCTACTCCCTCTCATCCTCCCTACACTTAATGCGCTCCCTGAAGACATGGGGCCTAACGCGTTGGTTAAGGAATATAAATAAGTTATGTCTACCTCACTAGATTCTATAGCACCATTACAAATGAGACAAAGTAAACCTAAACCACACCTCAACTCCTGGTATACACCACACCTGAAAACATTACGAACAACAAAAAGACAATGCGAGGTAGCCTGGAGAGTACTACCATCTGAGGAAAATAAGACTAACCACAGTACTATATCAGCCCTCTATAAAAGTGAAATACTCCTAGCTAAACGTAAAACATATAACACCAGAATATCACAGGACAAATATAGCATGAAAGAGCTTTTTGTCATCTTGATAGAGCTAAAAGCCCCTATCCCAGTGCCGGATAATTGTATAAAAGATAAACCATGGTGCTCTAATATACAGCAAGCACTAGTCACTAAAGACACGACCCTGCAATCAAAAATTGCCAAGAAAAAAGCTTCACTAACGAGTACTACTCCATCCATAATAACCTCAAAACCACCTAATTCCGGGATGGTAAATAGCACTGGTGGAATACTCAAAGCCTCTGTGTCAAATGCCTTGGAGAAGTCCACCAGGCCTGTATAAAGGGAAAAGACCTTTGTGGCCCACAAGTTGTCCCTTAATTCGGTCAGAATGTTCCCATTTACGTTTGTAACAATGCCACTCTGGAAAGCAGTTTTTTCTTTTTTATTTGGTTCTCCTCTATTTACGCTTCCAGTCTCTCTAGTATCAATGCAGCAAAGATCTTACTGTAGGCATCAAGAAGTTATTGAAAGTAGGGATAATGACAGAGAGTTTCCATGATTCGGGCATGGTATGAGTAATACAAATATTTCAAAAAAGCAGAAAGAAAGCAAAATAGACCACATTTCCCTGTTCGATTTTAAGATCAGATTAGTGAGACCTTTGCGGCCAGCCGTCACCAAATAAGAGGCCTTTATAATTAAGCACTCAACATCTGCTATTTCAAAGGAGATATCCCACGGGACCAGAGAAATGGGGGCCACTCTATCAACAGTATTACCATTCATTTTATCCCAATGAGCTCGCCATGAGTACTCACTAACTGCATTACATTTGAGTATTCTCTGAGGGCAACTGGACTCGTTAACAACGAGCATTCCAGCTAGGAGCAGGAGCCAGCTCACCAGCCACAGCTAACTTCCATGGCCTTCCAGGTAAGCCTGTGGGCTTATAATTTTGCATTTCCTGAAATTGCTGTGCCACGAGTTCGACGTTGGCACCCCCACCCTTAATTCAGCATAATTTTGCTATTTATCATATTTTGTCTGCCGAGCGACCCATTTGCCAATATTAGGAAATGTGCAACCATCTCCGATCTACAAACCGCGAGGGTGCACACTTGTAAATGGCCGCCGGCCACTGATGCTGACTGTCCCTGCAGCCAGAGATCTTTGTGGTCCCCCATTGGCCAGCCTCTACATGAAAGCATATCACGGGGCACTGGCAGGTGTAAGCTGGCCCTCCGACAAATCACACTAATAAGGCACCTGTCCTGTGCCTGTCCAGGGACTTCCAGTACCAGTGCCATGACTCCCTGCCCGTAAATCCACTCCCGAACTTTGGGGTCTTGACCACATCAGATGTCCGAACATTTTCACATGGTAAGGCCTGCACTGCCCGATTGACATATACCTTTGCATACAAACTACGAGCGCCTGTGTTAAGTTTTGGGGTTAAGTGATCAGCACAGATACACAGGAGCCTCAGGTAACATAGACTGCTTTACTGGGTTCGTGGTTACAGGGAACACAACAGGAACATACATCAGGTAATCAGGACAAGTACTTAACCAGAGAGACATCCACCGGTCCCCCTGCTCTTAGGTTTCAGTTCCTACTGATCTCTTATGGAATGAAAGCAGTTTCACCCAATAACATTCCACAGCCAACACTCCATACTGAACACTCTAACTCAAACACACATAACAGGGAAAGACCAGAGTAAGTAAAACCCAACACATCTCCCCCCTTACATAACAATGAAATGATGGGAAGGCAGGGGGATGGTGAACTATGCAATTTGGAGTTAAACACTTAGAGAAAAACAATCCACAAACATCCTCCTAAAATGTGCCCATCCAAACAATCAAGCTATTACCTTACAGAGACCTTTGCAGTAGCTACATAAAGCCACACCACTCCTGAACTATCACCAGTACCATAACAGGCCTATTATGGAACTAACAATCGGGGACCAGCCCTCCTTCTAACGCAATTCTTACTCCAATTATACATCACTACTGTACCCTACTTCATCATCCACCAACAACTGGTTGTGCCAACACACAAACAAACAGGGTTCTACCCCACTGACCGCCTAAAGCAACACTTACAAATCACTTTATGGCACCAAACGATAACATCGGCACCACATACCACTGCGTATGGCACCAACCAAAAGTCGGTACAATACTGGAGCAACCATATGCTCTATCGGGTAATAAAACCCACATCACAATAGTACTAACACTGAGCAACATATGCTCATTCAGGTATTCAAACCCACACCACAATAGGTGCCACAACTGAGCAACCATATGCTCATTCAGGTATTCAAACCTACACCACCATAGGTGCCAAAACTGAGCAACCATCTGCTCACTCAGGTATTCAAACCTACACCACAATAGGTGCCACAACTGAGCAACCATATGCTCATTCAGGTATTCAAACCTACACCACAATAGGTGCCACAACTGAGCAACCATATGCTCATTCAGGTATTCAAACCTACACCACAATAGGTGCCACAACTGAGCAACCATATGCTCATTCAGGTATTCAAACCTACACCACCATAGGTGCCAAAATGTTAGTTACAAACACCACAAACACTTCCTCATCACACGTCTCTTACAACACAAGCAAAGATAAATTGAGAGTACAAGAATGGTAAGCGAGAGTTCAACACTACTATCGAGTCCATAATCTTTACCCTACAAAGTCCTTTGTGTTAGATGAACCTGTGAATGAAAAATGTGGTTAGCCAAATTAACATACATTACATTTGTGTGTACCTGTGAAAAAAAATTAAACATCACCATGCATATAGGAATATGAGCATTTGTTTGAAATACATCGGATAACTCCATCGCACACGACACTTTTGGCTACTCCATTCCTCCAAATTTGGCACCACACATTTCATTAACTGACATTTCCCGCAGAACTCGGCACCAGCAACATTGGCACCAAACGAAACATAGCATAGGATGGCACAAACATTCCTAAATACCCTTTCCAACTATTTGGCAATCACGATGCCTACTCTGTTGGCACCCACCAACAATTATACTGGATGTCATAATGAACACTAACACTCATAAACACTATGGAGCCACACACATGCCCATTACCTCAGCACAACCAACAAGAAATCCCCATATCATAAACGTATCATTGGGTGCATTCAAGAAAATAATCCCAACAACTCACAACAATTTCAGAAAGCATGACATTTTTCTTTTTTCGATGGCCTTTCAATTACTGATGGAAATTTCATTAGCTCGTGACATGTTGCTTTTAAGCAAAAAAAATACCAGGCCATATACAATAGTGATGTCAATGACACTAGATGCAAATAACAATAAAGCCGTATTCTGCATAATAACATTAGCACAGAACCTTATGTCTCCGATGGCCTAAAATGCATTAAGTGCAGAGAAAAAAAAAAAAACTCGTTAGCTGCTGGCCATCCGAACCTGCAATAGAAGTGTTAAAACAGTACCTCATGTTTCCGATGGTTCGGTGTGCAATACATGCCGAAAAAAACAAATTCGTCCCCTCTGGCAGCTAACACAGTTATTCCACTTGTGAACATTGCACACTTTCCCTCTTTTTTTTTTTTTTCTTCGACTGCCACGAGACGAGCGCTTCGATCTAAGCGTTGTTTCTTTTCCGCAAAACATCTCCACTTTAGTTGCAGTCCTTTTCCTAGATTAATCATCCATGGCACGCAGATGACAGGTGCCGCAGACCCGGAAGAACAACACGTCATGAGCACGTTGAAAGGTGCACTTTTCGAAACTCCCATGAGTTTCTTATAATGAAATGCTCTACACTGCAGAGACTCTGAACGTTGGACTTCACATTCTGTGTTCGCAAAGGTCACCAATCCCTTCAGCCACTCACTGACGTCACCAGAACAAAGATGAGTGGAGCCACGAACGGAGCTCTCCAGGCCAACCGTCGCACACGGGACTGATGCTGAACTTGAAGGGTCACAGCCTTAAAATGCCAGCGCTGCTGCTCCACAACTAACTATCATGACGGTAATCATTTCAAGGCACAGTTCATATCTTTGATCTCTGCAGGAGCGCTAATCCGAGGTGCAAATAAATCTTCCTTATCTTTATTACCCAGCCCCTTTAGCACGCTTTGAATGATCATTAACTACAATTCCAAAACCATCCAGCCGCGCAGCGCAGCCCCTGGCAGAACTGATGAGCCTGCCTCTTTTCAATCAGGCAACTGGGCGCGCTTACCTTAGGGGCCGGGGGGGGGGGCCGGTGGATGCCTCAGAATTCTTCTGCTTTTCCTGGTGGCTATTTCCTTTCCACCGTTGTCCTTTAGTTCCAGCTTGCTTAATACTTTAGTCCTGCTCCTTTCCTGTGCATTGTTTTCTCTACCTTCTTCCAGATCCTCGTCGCCAATGTTAAGTTTTGGGGTTAAGTGATCAGCACAGATACAAGGAGCCTCAGGTAACATAGACTGCTTTACTGGGTTCGTGGTTACAGGGAACACAACAGGAACATACATCAGGTAATCAGGACAAGTACTTAACCAGAGAGACATCCACCGGTCCCCCTGCTCTTAGGTTTCAGTTCCTACTGATCTCTTATGGAATGAAAGCAGTTTCACCCAATAACATTCCACAGCCAACACTCCATACTGAACACTCTAACTCAAACACACATAACAGGGAAAGACCAGAGTAAGTAAAACCCAACAGCCTGCTTCACTATTTAGATCTTTGCTCTAGGTACCCGGTCTCTGGTTTGCTACTAGCAAGCATTACCCTTCCCTTATACTCGAACTGTGACCTACAAATGCCGCTAAACAGATTGAAAGACCAGCTTCCACATTGCTCGATTTATCTAACGTTCCATACGTGTATTGCAGTTGCAGTGTTTGCTCACTGAACTTTCACAACACTATACTTGTCCTCACTCTATGCTTTGTGACGTTAATAGTCATAACGCTTCATTGCACGCATGACTTCTACACCTTGTTATTAACTTGTTATTATATGTTATTATCTGCTGGTTTTGCTAATTTTCTGAGCTATGCCTACTCTTGTGCTCACAGACATTTGCTTTGCCTTTGGTACCTTCCCTCCCAGCATTGCAAGTAACCGTGCATCACAGATTTCAC
Organism: Ambystoma mexicanum; assembly: GCF_040938575.1. Taxonomy (NCBI): domain Eukaryota; kingdom Metazoa; phylum Chordata; class Amphibia; order Caudata; family Ambystomatidae; genus Ambystoma; species Ambystoma mexicanum. The sequence goes on from NC_090926.1 coordinate 481,672,002, forward strand.
CGTATTACCAACGATGCCTATGCAACCAAAGGTCACCCATAACCATGCATGTGACTTGCTTCATCGAATTTCGCAGCTTTTAACACAGTCGCAGTTGCACCTAAATGTTGCACATTAGCGCCATTGATCACACCTATTTCTGAACTATAGCTAATCTGCTGTGCCTAAATCGCTAAAATAGTCTCACTAATGCTTAGCATTATGCTACGTTTAAGTACCTAGAAACTATTCTACTTGTACTGTCATTTCTATACCTATCTTGGCATGCACACGAGGATGTACTGTACTATTACAACCTAATTAGTATTTAGTCTTCAATTACCACTGTTTCATTATGCCTGGTTGCTTGCATGTATGCTGCCATTATTATACTTACTTCTGCATCTAATATGTGGGACATCACTAGCACCTCATGTACCCATCTGGTCCATCTGCACTTCTAGCTAGCCCCACTACTTGTTTCTCCATATCTCTGTCAATCTGATCTAGCCTTTCTCTATGTGTTAATTTGAGTTATAGCGTCCTGGGTAACTTCGAAGCAGACCAGTTGAACACACTTGAATTAGCATACGTTGTGTAAAAACTTGATCCTTCTGTATGCATTATAACCACTTTAGTCTTAGTTAACCTGCCTTAGGCTATTTTGCCTATTAAGTATTTGAACTAGCCTATGCTGCTCATACTTGAACTAGCCTATTTTCATGCAAAACTAGTTTACGTTGCTTGAACTGGAATAAGTCTATTTTGAATTATTCTGCAGTAGCCTCCTTTGCATAATCTCGCACCATGTTTCTGCTTAACCAGAAACTAACCTGGGTAGCCTATTCCTAGCATGCCCTTGGATTATATTCTTACAATTCTGACACCTAAAAAATATAGATCAATGCATCTCTTGTTATCCCTTACTACATTAGTAGGTACTGCTTGTATATTGACTACCTCTCCAGATCCCCAATACCATACCATCCCCCTTAGTATAATGGCCCTGTCACCTAACTTTACAAATAAATTGTTTTGCACACAGCCGTCAGTTAAACTCATCATGCCCTCTCAGCTACTGGCCACGTATGATTCCTGACCTTGTAACATTAGTGCGAGAAAAGGAAGACTCCGTTCGAGACTATCTAAACTTTATGAACCTTTAGCTAGAACCATTGCTATCCCTAACAAAAGATCTAACCTACATCGTGAAACCTCTAATCTCAAAGGAAAATGTGACCATAGTTCCAGACTAGCCTATGTTGCCTCTAATCAAACTACCCACAAGACCCAAAGCATAGTACGCTCAACAGCCCCAGTCTCGGCCAATCCCAACATTAAAGGCACTCTTATAAATGCCAGATCCTTGGTGGCACATGCAACAGAGATATATGACTTCATTCAGTCAGAACACCCTGACTTCCTAGCTATCACAGAATCATGGTTACATGCTGCTGCAGGACCAGCCCTCTCTCTGGCTATCCCGCATGGTTACACTATTTTAAGATCGGACAGAACTGAATCTCGAGGAGGAGGCATTGCCTTTATTGTCAAAGATAATCTACCAATCAGACTGGCGCCACCACTTGACATCAAATCATGTGAGTATCTCATAGCCAATCTTAATATAAACAACTCCCAGACGCTTACAATCCATTTGATATACAGACCTCCAGAACCCATCGATGACTTTGAGGAAGATATATCCAACATCCTGTCTAATAACTAAAAAAATTCTTCTCAAGTCCTACTATTAAGAGATCTGAACTTAGGCTTTAACGACCCTAAAGATTCACATGTGTCTAATGTGGCCAATACTTTAACGGAACTAGGTTTCACCCAGAGAGTGCTTCACCCTTCTCACAACAAAGGAAGAACACTGAACTGGGTAGCAGACTACAATTGCAATGCTTCAATTTCATCCATATCCACTCAGATCTGGACAGACCACCACCTTGTAACATTCTCCCTAGCAACTAAAAAACCTACTTCGATGCCCACATCGATAGCTCCACCTATTCCCACAAGGAATAAAAAGAATATAACCTGTGACAATCTACTCCCTCTCATCCTCCCTACACTTAATGCGCTCCCTGAAGACATGGGGCCTAACGCGTTGGTTAAGGAATATAAATAAGTTATGTCTACCTCACTAGATTCTATAGCACCATTACAAATGAGACAAAGTAAACCTAAACCACACCTCAACTCCTGGTATACACCACACCTGAAAACATTACGAACAACAAAAAGACAATGCGAGGTAGCCTGGAGATTACTACCATCTGAGGAAAATAAGACTAACCACAGTACTATATCAGCCCTCTATAAAAGTGAAATACTCCTAGCTAAACGTAAAACTTATAACACCAGAATATCACAGGACAAATATAGCATGAAAGAGCTTTTTGTCATCTTGAAAGAGCTAAAAGCCCCTATCCCAGTGCCGGATAATTGTATAAAAGATAAACCATGGTGCTCTAATATACAGCAAGCACTAGTCACTAAAGACACGACCCTGCAATCAAAAATTGCCAAGAAAAAAGCTTCACTAACGAGTACTACTCCATCCATAATAACCTCAAAACCACCTAATATCAGTGCTGATTCACTCCGCTTTAAATTTTCCAAAGTCATTATAATTGAAACTGAAAAAAATCATATTATCCCTGAAGCCTTCTTATTGCCAGGGCAACCAATGTCCCGTACAACTCATAAAAGACGCTGCCAAAGACCTGCCCCCTTTATCACAAAACTCATTAATGCCTCATTTTCTTCAGGCATTATCCCACCAAATCTTAATGAATCATGGGTGCACCCTCTACTGAAATAACAGACCCTGAACCCACTGATACCCACTAATTACCAACCGATTACCACAGTGCCTTTCCTCCTGAAAATCGTAGATTAAATGGCCTACTCACAAATTCAAAAATATCTTGAATCCAACCTTCTGCTAGGAGCCCAGCAATCTGGTTTCCGGCCACAGCATGGGACTGAAACAGCTCTAATAGACCTGAAGGCCCAGATTGATGAATTTAGGCATAAAGGGAAATCATAACCTTCTCATTCTCCTGGACCTAGATTCAAGCTATCCATAGGGGGAGGGGCAGTTTCTCAGTTAAGGCTGCCAAACTGTGGAACTCCCTTCCCACCCCAATGAGGGCAGACCAATCCTACCAAAATTTCCCGCCAGAGTATAATTAGATGGTTCAAGGATTCCGACAAATATGCCTTGTCCGATCAGCCATGACCAACCCTGTTTTACTCTTCATATGAAAAGTATCCTTCTCAGCTATTATTTATATTATTGACTGTCGTCTATACATCTTCTGTATCTGTGTTTTGTATCTGCCCTCTTTTAGGACCTTGTCATGTTCTTTAATCCCTTTTGATGTCTTTCTATTATCTTTGCCCTGTATATTTTATATGTACTGTATTTGCTGTGTAATTAAGCCGTAAATTATTGTATGCTATGCACCCTGATACCCTTGGGTCTGGTGTGCAATACCAATAATAAAACAAACAGACAAATAAACAAACAAGGACCCACACATTTCATGAATTCTTTGAAATCAATCATTCTAGAATTTTTTCACAATCAATTTGAATTAGAACTCCTTTGAAGTCGCGCAGCCCGTTCACTCTCTTCAATTGTTTTTTGTTGAGATCATAAATCTCTCCATCCAAAATGTTCAACCTAAAACAGAGCAACTGCTGTCCGTAGGTATTTTTTCTGACCCAAACAGCTCTATCAAATTGATGGATATGAGGTGCGTTATTAACCGGAGGAAATACTGGTACCTCTCTTTTCCACAGGAAACTCTTAAAACCGCGATTAGAGCAAGGCTGCTGGAGGACATTGATAGTTCTCTCCCGAACAAAATCTTGCACTCCTCGTGTAAGTGAAGAGCCCCCTTTCCTGAAATTCCTAATCCAATTACCAGCATTGGTAACATGAAGACGGGTGTGTTCTCTTGAGAGATTTCCTTCAATCCCCATATTCATCTTTGCAGTCAATTTATTATGATCGCTCATTTGGGAATCTTGAATTTCTAAAAAGACACAGGCACTATACATGGATCTGGATAGATTTATATAATCAATTGTGGTTGATTTCATGCGAATCTTCCACATTGCCTTAGTGTTTAAGTCACCTACCATGTTACCTTTGCCCATAATAGTTCCCAGTCCAAGGCGCAAGCTCCCGATTTCTGGCCATTACTATTGCTAATTTTGTTTTTTGAATGGCTGTCTTGGATGCAATGGGAATTAAAATGCCTTTCAATAATCATATTTGATTCATGATCAATCAGCCAACCACCCATAACTCCCAAGTGTTTTCCAATGAAATCATCTTTTGAGCATATTGCTGAATTCCAGTATAGGTTTATGATTAGGAGGGTCAAATCTCTTTTTCGAGTACCAATCACCAATTCTACAGCCAAAATTCCCGGGATACTATTTGAGATAACAGTCAGACTTCTAATTTTGGAGTTATTAGTGGCAACCAATAGACCTCCAGAGGGCCTGCCTCGAGTCTTCCCTTTTGCCCTCTGCTGCAATATTGAGAAATTGTAGCCCCAGATCTGACAAGTGAGACCGATTTCTTTAAAGAGAGCAATGTCATTGTCCCTGAATATCTATTTGAATTCATCATTCTGTAAAAAGCTATTATAGCCTATTGCGTTCCAAGCTAGAATCTGGGTGACAATTTGCATCAGAGGAATGAGGAAGGTTCCATGATTTTAACAACTACCCATTTCAGGTGATCCAGCAACCAGGCCCAGTCCTCACGGACGGCATTATCTTGTCCCCCAACACTTTGGGAATTACTGTCCACATTATGATTAGGTTTTTCTAATTCCTCCCTCATTACTTGCCAAACTGAAATTCCAAATGTACTAATCTCTTCTTTTGCTGCAAAAATGATTTTAGAAATAAACCTTGAGCAGAAGACCACTTTGACTGTGTTAGTACGAGCTTCTACCAAGAAACATATGTAATCAATGTCATAAGAACAAATACTCTCTGCACCAGGGACTCCCTGCAACAATTTCAAAATATTTGATCGATTTAACAGGACCTCAGAATTCAAATCAAAATTTGATTCGAGGAGGGCACACTGTTTGACAATACCAACTGCTTTTTTTCGAATTGACGTATCAGACAAAAACGGTAAAATGACTGAGAAACCTACATCTCTTTAGAACCCTGCCTTGTCAGATGAATGTATGTGTATATTTCATGGGCTTGGCTCAACTTTTTTTTGCAATTTGTGTTTGCTTGTTGCCAGGGAATCATGGGTCCTAGAGGGCATGCACTACTTCTAACACTGTTACACCTTTGTTACAATTACTTGTGTTTTTTTTTTTTTGCTATATTAAATATGGGTGCCTAACCTGAAACACTTGGCTGAGTGGCAAGGCATGTGGGCTCGCTATTACATGATGTCACCAATACATTGTGATCACTTGTTACCATGTGATCCTCAATTATGTTCAACACTTCCCTTTCTTGATATGCAGTTTTTCCCTTGGCTGTACCATTCTTCATTGATATTTCATCAACATTACCACACAATGAATTTGTTTGTACAGCTCTGAAGACAATACTACCCTGCATGTTCATGTTCTCTTCTATAGCAAGAACGGGCACAGTCCTCGCCTCATTAGTGTCACAGGTTATAGACATTGTATTAGTATTGGTAATCAAATTTGCCTGATCTGTGTGCTCTTCATCAAATAGACTCACAAAGTCAATAATTGCATTAAAAGACTCAACTCCTTAGAGGGAGGAGGAGCTACTGAATCCATGATATTCCCAACAATTTGAGGCAATATTACTGTAATTGCCTCGCCACCAGCTTCCCCTGGGTTATCATGTGGTAAGCCGGTGCTTTGTAGCTCTTCCAGTTAAAAGAGAACATTTCTTAATACATTTACTGGAGCCATGTTTACTAGCGTTTTATCAGCTTTGTTTGGTGCTGACTGCTGGTTTTGTAATGTTTCTACCTTGGTTGTCTTCACTTTCATTCGTGGCCTGGCCCTCATTCAAAATGCCACTACTTTCACCATTGGCAACGATTTTTACTAGAAAGTTGTGGCAATCGGTCCCTACACACTAATTCACAAATTAGGGCCTGGCACCCATAGACCAAATGGAGCAATTACTTAAAATGTCAATTTCTACATTAAGTTCACTTAGGATGAGTGTTTGGGCTTTCACTTCATCCCGATTGTTATCATATAGTGCGACTGATATGCTAAAAAGTTGGTTCAAAACGGAACCAAAACTGAATCAGCCAACCACCAACATGACAGCTTCATTTGTTTGTCAGCTTCTTTTAATGTATGATGAAGAGGATAGGATTTGAATACCCCTGCATCATATTCAGAGTTATTAAATTGACATGAGTTCAAATAACTGTGAAGGAGAACCATGACTGCCCATGTAAGAATCACACTCTATTGCAGACCTCCAGGGCTGGAACGCCCAGTTGACTGGCCACATTTTGATCTTCATTGAAATCACTTGTCTCCAAGGATTCTGCCTCGATAGCAAAGCATCCTGTGTTCCCAGTGCATTACAGGATACTACAATCTGTCAGAATCTCGTTGCCCTCACGCAATCTTGCCAGTAGTAATTACAGGCATCTAATTTATGTACTAGTATGGTCCCGAGGAAGAAAGTCTGTATTCATTGTCTATTAGTGTTCTGTTTAGGGCCGATGGTTGTTTTTCTGTCAAGTATGGACTTTTTTTTTAGATGCAATTGCTTGATTTACAGACAACAAGGTGTGTGTTTGTTTTGGCAGTAAGGGGAATCCTCATAATTCCAAGGTCAGCCCATATGATCTTTACCAAACCATGCTCACCGTGATGAAGAGAGGCTGAATTATCCCCCTGAATACTTTCCTGTGCACCCATTGATATTGCAATTTCTGTGCCGATATCTGCAGTATTGTCCTTAGCTGATTTTGCAGCATTAGTTCTCAATAAGCCACGGCCTCTTGACTAACCCCAGTAATGTCAGGAGCTGATTGCTAAGTTGAGCTTGGGACAGAATAGCTTTGCAGCATTCCACGTAGGCAACTCAAGACATGTTCAGACAGTTTTACTGCACAATAACACTTTAAGTGTCTAGAATAGCAAGGCCCAGATAAACAATAACGATAGTCACATGGACTGTTGCCATTGCCAAGAAAGCTCAATCAGCAAAGGATTGGGCCACCACGATCACCTTGTCTGCCAAGAACCACTGCAGACCACTCTCTGCTTCCGAGCTTTTCACTCTGTGCGACTAAACAGTTCATGAAAGCTTCTTTGGGAGTCTCCATGTAACCCTGCCTCCAATGTTAGAGATATAGAGAAACCAGTCTCTGCTTCAGCTCTCCGTGCCACACTCTGCACGGCTAAACAGTTTATGAAGGCTTCTTTGGGAGTCTGCCAAGAAGGCTTCTTTGGGAGTCTGCGCGTAGCACTGCCTCCAATGTTAGAGATAGAGAAAAGACTCTATAGCAAAGTCACTTGACCACAGCAAACCACTCTCTGCTTCCGCTCTCCATGGAAATCAAATAAATGAAATCAAATTGGCTATTAGCAAATTAAAAAAAAAGGTGCTGGGCATGGAGATTTACCTATCAAGTTCTACAAGTACCTTATTAAAATCATAGCCCTTAAATGGCAAGTATTTTTTGTTGCCTATAAAGAGCACATGTTATGAGGCCATGATACATGTAATTCCCAAACCAGGGAAAGACCTGCGAGATAGGCAAGACCATGGACCCATCTCATTGATTAATATGGAAGCTAAAATCTTTGGAAAGCTTTTGGCCCCAAGGCTAGAATCTCTTCTCCCTAAATTGCTTCATAAATATCAAACTGGGGGGAGGGGGATGTTGAGCAGCCCAGGAAATGGCTGCTTAGCCTGTGTGCTCTGTTCCTGCCCACCAGAATCCATCTGAAATCGACACTCATCCTTAATATTCCTTAAAAACTTTGCCACAATTTGTCTACTGACACTCTCGTCTGTGTGTGGCTGAGGTTTTGAGAAGAATCAGTGCCTGGAAGCCACCTGATTCCACAGCGGATTGCGGCCTCCCTTCCGGCCCTTGCCATTGCCGTCGCACGGCTGCCTGCTGCGCTCCCTGCCTGTTGGCACCGCGTTGCCGGATACACGGAGCCGTCTGCCATAAATATCCTGAGGTGCTCTGTGATTGTGGGAATCTGGTTCCCTGCTGGTGGCTACCGGAGCGGGCACCCCTGGCTGTTCGCCACCCCAGCATCGGCCGGATCTGAACTGGAGGCACACGAGCTCCGCATCCATAAACGCGGCCCCTGTGACTGGAGGGGCGGGTGCTGGCTCATGTGGCGCCACTGAGCTGCACTACATATGGCCTGCTGATAGAAAAAGAGCTGCTGACAACATACGAGCAGGGTTGCTCTCCCTTCCCAGCACCTCAAGTGCATGGGCAGCGGCGTCGACGACCTGCATCGGCCCAGAGGCGCGGGCGTTGCCCCCCCGCGTCTCTCTGCATGCACCGACCTACGGCCTACCTGGGATCTTCCAGCGCAGCCCCCCGGCGGCGCTCTTCACCTGGGGAGGTGCATGGCCGCCGGCGCGGACATCTGCTGTGGGGCCCGAGGCACTGCCCTGCCTCCAGCATCCCATCTGCCCATGGTCTGGGCCCGACCTCAGTGGGGGGGGGCACTGCCTTCCTGGTGGACTATCCTAAATCAGAGGACACACGGTCCAGCCACCCTAAAGGCTACAAGGTGGGTGCTGAAGGCCTCATTATACCTTCCTGCTTCATCCCGCTGGGGCCCCCTCACCTACCCAGCTCCTCGCACTTCGCCCAGTGAGCCCTGGTACAACTAAAGTGAGATTGCCTACACGGGGGCCCACCTTGCTCCCACCAGCTTTCCTACCCACTGTGCCTGGGGCAGCAGTAGCCCATCTGCCGGGGCCTGCCATTGCACAACCCCCTTGGCCCTTCTCTGGATCTCCCAGCCAATGCGCTGCCTGCCCGCTCCCGAGCTCCGCTGATTAGGAGCTTATCAAGCCAACAGTGTGTGCAACTGTGACAGCGGGCTGAGCTGCCACCTTCACTGCCCCAATTAACATCTCCCACGGCCACCCTCGCTTCGAGGGGCTCCCCATATCCAGGAGCTGTGAATCTCCCAATGCTGAACTGACACTGGAGGGGTGCCACCGAGGGGGGAAGCGCCTCATTCTATCAATATACATAGCCGTAAAAAATGCCATCTCTTCGCCCTGGTGTGCCCCCCCAACCCAACCTACTAACAGCTCAAGCCCAGTGCGCCCAAACATACCTTTAAGCAGCACTGCTGCACAGGAGCTTGCCTGACTCCCCCAGCTCTCTCAACCCATTGTGTTTGCGACTGCAACAGTGAGCCTGCAGAGTCCATCGCCATATAGCCCGCAGGCTGCTCCTTGCCCACAGCCGCTCTGCTATCACTGCCCAACCACAGACTGATCACCTCCAACCTTCTGGGCAAATACCAGTACCACCAAACTTAAGCTATCTACACATCGCATCTTCTTACCTGTTACCACCCCCTGTACGGGACGCCTGGCTCACGGCCGCCACCAACCCATCAAGCTAGGTGCTGCTCCCCACCACAGCAATGTCCAACAGATCGCGGGGGGCTAGCAAGGTAGGCACCATGGACAAGCTCACCAAGGCGGCGCCCAAGGCGGACCAGGCATCCCCCTCCGCAACACAAGAAGATGGCGATGTTATGCGGGACCCCCCACACCTGGACTTGACCGCGATGATGGAGTCCATGGCCAAAACCTTTGCAGCTTTCCATGAAAAGCTGGATGATATCAATGCGAATCTAGCCTCCTTAAGAGCTAAACTCGACCAACATGGGTCCAGGATTGCTGAGGCGGAGCAAAGAATAGGAACCAATGAGGACAATGTTCATACCCTACAAAACACAGTCACTGAGCTTGTCCGTGACATGAAACAGGTCAAAGTTAAGTGCGATGACCTTGAATCAAGGTCGCCCAGAAATAACATTCGCATAGTGGGGGTCCCTGAATCTGCGCTAAACGGTTGTATGGAATTAGCGGTCGAACAACTTCTCAAAGACCTCCTGGACAACCCCGAGCTCTCACTGTTCTTCACAATTGAAAGAGCACATCGCTCACTGGCACCCCGGCCTAAACCAGGTGACTTCCCCAGACCAATAATTGCTAAACTGCTGAGTTATAAAGACCGAGATCACATACTCTGTCTGGCCAGAGAGAAAGGGGAGTTAAGGCTGGACTCACAAATCATTAGGATTTTCCCTGACTTTTCGGTAGGGGTGCAGATGGAGCGACGCCAATTCAGAGGTGTGAAAAAAATGCTAAGAGACAGGAAAATTGATTAGGCTATGCTATTTCCGGCTCGCCTAAAATTTACCCACCGCAACAAACTGTACTTTTGCATGGTCCCAGAAGAGGCGGTCAAATTTATTGAGGCACACATCCCACTGGTGGATCTCTCAGAGGAACCTATGGACGGCGACTAATACCAGGACTCCCGACCCCCTCAGCGGCTGTGGCCAACCTATCGTCTCCCTCCCCGGTAGGTCGATGACCCCCCCTTCTCCGTCCTTGTTTGGGCCTAACATTGCCCATACATCAGCATATCAAGGACACAACTTTTGTGAGGGGATACATCCTCAATTCCCCAGACTATAACATTGCACGCTGGGCCCGAACTTCGAAAAACCAAGCCTCACTGCAATACGCCAGCCTATGGCAATATCTGCTTAGTTCTCTCTACCTAAGAACATAATTGTTCATCTTTGTAACGTAAGTTTCATCAGCCGTTCAAAAGATTACTGATGTTTCATCATAATATGTCTCAACGAATGTGGGTCAGACAGCAGCGGGAGCCCCCACTGCAGCTGCAATGCCTTTTAAGGTGGAGTGTTTACGTTTAAGCCCCTGTTCGGCTATGGTTCAAGCATCGCCAAGTTGGGGATGGCACGCAGTTGGTTGCTCCAGGGTGGGTATTATCACACTGCTAGTTTGCACCGGGCGGTGAGGGTGGGGGGTGATCAGGTTGGGGAATGTTGCACAAAAAGTGGCAGGAGGGTAATGAGGGGTTTTAAGGAGAGGCGTTTCTCGCCATTGAAGCACAGATGGCGCTAGACAGACAGAAATCCTGGGATGTTCCATAAATGTTCAGCATGGCTATTAAAATGATGACTTGGAACGTTCGGGGATTGTCGAATTTCACAAAGTCCCGTAGGAATTTATTTATTTATGTATTTATTTATTTATATTTATATAGCACGCAAGCAGCCCAAGGGCATTGAGGCACTGTTACTTGCAAGAACTTAGTTACACAGGTACAGGCATAGTAGCGATCGTTGATACATTATGGATATTACAGAGCATAATGCTGTTGTTACAGACATTGCACTTGGTCATTGTGTTACAGCTTATGCATTGGATCACGGCATATGCACAAAGGCATGGGATAAAGGTACTCCTATTGCAGGAGACACACACTCTGAAACTCCTATCATCAAACCTAGCTCAGAACTGGGGCCCCAACAGGTTCTATACCCACTCAAGCCAGGGGAGTCCTCACTCTTATCCATAAGTCGATAAAATTCAAACTCCTCACATCTCACATTGACACAGAAGGTAGACATGTGATTCTCCACTGAACTCTGGCTAACAAAGAATGCTTGCTCGTTAACACATATGCACCCAACACCGATTCCCCTGAATTAATTGACGCTGTGACCGCTATCCTCATGAGATATGTGGAAGTCCCCATCATATAGGGGGGAGACATGAACCTTATACTTGACAACGTCCTGGACAGAACAACCACTACCCACAGGGTCACAATTCGAGCTGCCAAGGGACTCCATACACACATGAGCTCCCTAAATCTACATGATGTGTGGAGAACGCTTCATCTCCAAGTAAGAGACTATACTTTCTACTCGACAGTGCATGATAGCTCCTCAAGAATAGATATGTTCCTCCTATCGGGCTGCCGGGTGGGCAGGGTTTCCGAGGCCAAGATCCTCGCACGCACACTCTCTGACTACTCACCTGTGCTGATAAAGATCCAACTGGGTAATACACTGACGGTTCGACCCGCCTGGTGCTTTAAATCTGAAGATCTATCTGACATTGTCTTTAAGACTGAGATCCTGGTGGACATAAACTCGTTCTTTGAGAATAACAAAACGTCTGACACACCCGAAGGGACCCGATGGGAGGCATTTACATCAGAGGGATGTGCATCTCGAGGTAGGCGGGGGTCCTCAAAGCCATCAGGCAGGCCCTAAGCAACTCCGAAACCAAGCTGAAAACCCTAGAACAGGAGTACGCTTCCACACCGGCTCCGGCAACCGTAGCAAAGATCAGAACAGAACTCTAGCTATTTGAGTCCCATGCCCTGAGCGAGGTGCGATATTATGCCCGTCCCATGGCTGCCCATAGGTATGGTGAGGGGGATAGACCTGGTAGAACCTGGCTAAATTGGTGCGCGTGGAGGGAGGCAGGACCCGAATAGATGGCATTGTAGATGGGCAGGGCATAAAACACTGGTCGGACCAAGCTATCATTGACACCTTCGCTAGCTTTTATGCCAATCTTTATGGCCCCCAGCCTCAACACAGAGCCCATGACCTGGACAACCTGCTAGAACACATTCCTATGACCCTCATCTCCCAGAACTCGATGGCCCGTTCACCTTAGATTACATAGTCCAGGTAATTTCAGACCTTTCAAAGAACAAGGCCCCGGGGCCGGATCGGCTCACATCTGAGTTCTACCAGGAACATGGTGCCATTTTAGCACCGATATTGTATGGGATCTGGATTGAATCACTTTGGTTAACCACCCGCCCTCCCTCCTTAAGGGAAGCCCTTATGACCGTCCTCCCCAAACCAGGGAAACCCCCAGACGAATGTGGGTCCCACAGGCCCCTATCGCTCATCAACACAGACATGAAAATCTTTGCTAAGATAATCACTAACAGGTTCCTCCCATTCATGCCCCATCTGGTCCACGCTGACCAAAGTGGATTGGTCCCCGGTCGTTCTACTACACTTAATATCCGCTGTCTATTCAATGTGATGTCCTGAATAGATCCAAAGGCTGACGCAGTGGCGGTCACACTAGACGCCCAGAAAGCATTAGACATGGTCTCTTGGCAATACTTATGGGCCATGCTGGAGAAGATGGGATTAGGACCAAATATGATCTCCTATATAAAACTACTGTATAAAAATACTGTATACAGGAGCAACGGCCAGGGTGCTGGTCAACATTGAACCCATGGCAGACCACATCCGGGATCATCACACCTGCAAAGGTACCCATTTACAAGACACACCAGAAATCATCTCACTGTATGCTGAAGATGTACTCCTATATGTCAGAAACCCCTCTACATTCCTAGACCTGATTATTCGTGACATAACCAAAATAGGTACATACTCTGGTTTCACCATTAATTATTCTAAATCAGAAATATTCCCTCTCACTACAGCAACCCAGCAACCGTCGTGCGAATTCCCCCTGCACTGGTCCCGGGTGGAATCAGGTACCTCGGGGTGCAAGTGTCACTAACCAAAGCTTCATTGCTGGCAGACAACTACGAGACAACGGCACGGCTCATTGAATCCAAGATGCTCAAATGGCAATCCTTGACCATTAGGGACTTAATGATAAAGTGACATACAGATGCTTGCATGTTTGCCCAAAGCCTGATCCAAAACATCATAGGGGCCAAAGCCCACTGGTCCTCCCAAAATTCCACTCCTAGTTCTCTATGAAGAGAGATACAAGGAGTTACTCCAGGAAGTCCGAATAGCCTTCTCAAAAATGAATTCTCTTTCACCTGAATCTCAGTGGCTGTCTGGAAGTCCCAGAGTGGTGCTCCATACAAGGTTACTGCTTTCGTGTGGGCGGAGTACATTTTTAGGACAACATCCAAGGGTTGTGCTTTACAGCGGGACAAAAATCGAGAAATCCCTCCCAATTGTTTGCTAAACTTGGCAGATTGTCGCTTAAAATGTGCCATACCCGTGGTTGACTCTGAGAATTTGACCCCCAGATAGTCAAATTCCTCCACTCTGGGAATAATATCTCTGTTACAATTAATTGGGAGCATCTTCGCCGGCCTCCTTCACCCTGTACATCCCACTAACATGGATTTTTTTGTGTTAATTTTAAGCCCTAGATCTTCCATAAAGGCTGCATAAGCGGAGATCAGCACCTGAAGGGCCCTTGGGGTTCTGGCAATTAGCAAAGTGTCATCTGCATATGCCAGAACAGGAAAAGTCCTAGCCCCCAGGTATGTAAAATCTGCACTCGTGTCCAACAAAGCTTTTAAAAGGCCATTTATATAGAGGGTAAAAAGGATCAGAGTTAGGACACACCCTTGGCGGACACCACAACTAACCGAGAAACATGTGGTGCATTGGTCCTCCACTCCACTACGCACAAACGCCTCATTGTCACTGTACAGTTCCTGCAATACCACCAAGATATTCTCCGGACAGCCCATGGAGCCGAGCATAGCCCACAATCTTGATCTATCCACTTTGTCAAAGGCCGTGCTCAAGATCCATGAAGGCAAGATACACTCCCTCGCTCCTGCAGAACACTGAATTAAAAACAAGCAAGTAGCTATTGACGCTCTTTTCCATGGTACGCACACATGGGAGAAATCCAAACTGGATGTCCACCAAAACCGACCTCTCCCTCAGCCTGGACTCAATATGCCCCAACAATGCCCTTCCAAAGATTTTAAACAAGGTATCCAATAGTGAGATCGGTCTGTAGGACATGGGGCTAGATGGATCCCCCTTCCTAAAGATGGGAAAAATGATGGCTTCCTTCCATGACATTGGATATAGGCCTGTATCCATGCAGGCATTAAATAACCTAGTCAACAAAGGAGCCCAAAAACCTGGATGATCCTGAAAGATATCTGATCGGATGGAATCAAGGTCAGGTGCTCGATTGTGGGCCTGTTACATAATGGCCAGAGACACCTCCTCTTACCCAAACTGTAATGGAGGGTCACTACTCCCTTGACTTTCTGCTTGAGACCCACCACCAAACAGGTCACCAAAGTACCCCACCCATACCGCGTCTTCCACAAACATTCCACTAGGCCTCTCCCCTTTGGAGTTGGGTGGGCCCCCCTTCCCAAACTCCCAAAATGCCTTCTGGTCATTCCTTCTCGCGGCATCCAGGAAACCCTCCCATAGCTCCCCCTCAATTTCTCTCTTCCTTCTTTTTAACTCCCCACGATAATGTTCCCTGGCCCGGGCGATCTCCTTACTTAAACCCATTGGTGCTTTCAAGGCCCTTAAAAGAGTTATTTTGGGAACAATGCAAGCTTCATCAAACCACCCTCTGTTACAGAGCTTAACCTTCTTCGTGTAGTTAAACATGAATCCCTTGGCCAAAGCCACCTGTAACTTTGTGAATTGTTCTACACTACATGTGCAGTGCTGACTAAAATGTCAATAACAATAGCTAAGTTCTCAGACAAAATGTGTAAATGGAGATTTGTTCCCCGTATGCTTTCTCATTTAATTGTCATGGACATAACTGGGTGCAATGTTACCAAGTATGCTGGGAACTCTTGGTGGCCGACTCCCCATTATACCCTTCAATTTTAGGTATATAGGTTGATGGTCACTATTAACTTCCATCAGCACCCAAAAACTCACAAAACTATTGCACAATTCAAGGGAAATACAAAAATAATCAATTATAGAAGAGCCCTGGTGCTTATTAAATGTGCCAAAAATACATTTGAAGACGATTAACACACACCCAATCATCTTTCATCTTAGGCGAGGGGATATTCAATGTCAAATTCTCCAACAGGTCCAGTATATAATGTGGCACTCCTGGGCCCATTTAAGGTTAAAATCACCTCCCCAGATACAATAATCTTTACCATTCCTTCCATTAATAAGAAGCTCATACAAAAATGGCTTAGCCCTGGATAATTTGTCTACCTCAGCCTTATGAGGGCTACTATAGAAGTTCAAAATGATTATTGTATCCCCCTTTGGGGGTGTGATGCAAAGAACCTGCAGGCTATTCAACTTAGACTCCACCGCCCGAAACCTGCAGGCCAATGATACTTTAATCAAAATAGCCATCCCTCATGGCATCTGCCCATCAGATTCTTTCCCGCTGGCATCCCAGGTGAGGTATATCCCTCCAACCTTGGTGTCTCCAGGTGTCTCCAGGACTCAAGTCTCTTGCAAGAGAATAACATTCTCCACAGTATTCACCTCCTCAAATTTCCCCCTTGCCCCAGCTATATTGCAAGATAACAAACTTGCCACCAGAAGTGGTGTGATCAATGGCATTGGTTCCCCCAAACTCTCCAAACCTATGGGCCTCCCCCACCCCACACAGCCCTTCTGATCAGTAGTGCTGCACCTCTTAACCGTACATGAGTCCAAATCCTCACAAGAGGTTAGGGCCTCGTACCGGTTGGCCAACTCTACCCCACTGGTAATATGCACCTCTCCCCTCTGAAAATGTAACCTCTCTATATTGGGATTATGCCTCCACCCTGACGAGGTTCTTTGTACAAATGGGTGGTACTGGGGCCCCCCTTCATAGGCCTCCCTCAGTATTGCCCCACTCCCAGTTGATACTCCTGGTCCGTGCCCCCATTACCCCCCCACTCTATGGGCAAGAATAGAAAAAGTCCATGGAGAGCAACTTACTATGGAGACTATGGGCATGTAGTCTAAAGTCACTGGACAGGTTGGAATTGACCAAGTGACTAATCGTCATAGGTTCTGAAAAAGAAACCACAATGCAGTCCCCTTCCACACTTTTAGGTTTGTGGTCAACCCATCCCATCCCATCCTTTTTGCCATTAATATGAGGTTTGGATCAGTGCTTGTCCCAATGCTTGTCCCAATGAAATTAGAGTTGATCTAATGTGAAGCTTTGTTCATTAATGAGATAGCAGATGGAAAGCCTCCCTTTGGGGTCCCTGGGGCGCCCATAATAATCCCCACAAAGGGGACTGCTGCAGGTGGTAAATGGAGGCTGCTTTTATCCTACACTCCTGAGCATGTGTCAGTCCCTTTGTCCATTATCAGATGGCCAGTCCTTGAATCAGACCACCCCGACCCCATGTTGTTAGAATCAAAGGTTACTGAGCCTAATGCTGGTGTTGCCTCTTTAGCCTTTACCAGGGTTGTTGGGCTTTTCTGCCCACCCCCGCCCCAGATGCCTGGACCAGGATTCACCCCCACTCTGGAAATCATCTGCCACTGTCGCTTCCCCAACCCGCTCTGTGCCATTTCTGACTCTTTTTCTGTTAGGACTCTAATGGAGTCATCTAAAATCGCCTAAGTGTGCATCACCACAGACTTAAAGGCCTGCAATGACTCCAGTTCTGTCTGGAGAGGCTTGAGCTTGGAATCCAGAAGGCATTCCAACAAAAGCTTGCTCTCATCCCCCCCATGGGTGGAATCTGGGTCCTCGATCGGTGCCCTCTCGGGGCGCCTACCCCTCTAACCACACACCGAGGGATCCACTACTGTCTATGCCACCCTATCCACCATCTCCAACACCTCTTCCATCATCTAGCCCCTCCCCTTCCCTTTGCCCTTCCACTTGGGTTTCCACTTCAACTTCTACTTCTACTTCATGGTCAATTACCATACCCGGGTGGTGAATGTCCTGTGTTTTGGTATACACTCCTGTGCCTGTGGTATCTACCCTTATGGCTTTATCGGCAACCGAGATGCGGTCCGCTATTTTACCAGCCATATCTTTAAGGTACGAATCTAGTGAGCATTCCAGAAGATGAGGCGTACCTTAGGAAGCTCCCGGGCCGCTTTCAGTGATTTGTTTTTTTTTTGCGCCATTTCCCACCACTCCAGGTCTCCCATCCTCCTGTGCCTTCCTTTTTGCCATACTGCTAATATATGTACTATGTGATGGGCAGCAACATGTACTGCACACACGCTACCTTATATACACGGGGCAAAGCATTTTAGTAAAACAGATAATGCAAATAAAATCTGCACCTTTAAAACAATGAAACGACAAAAGAAGAAAATGAGCAGATTATAAAATATTGAAAATGCCAAAGTTCAAAAGATCCTGTAAAATCTTATTCCTAATCTACAGTCCTTAATCTTTAGTCCACAATACGGCTCAAAGAAGTCTGGTTACACACTATGAGCATAAAACAGAACAGGTTTCCGATGATCTTTGCACTAAACGTTGTTTCATTTGGGACAGATTCAAACCCTATGCAGCCTGATTGCTTGCAAAGCTCCTGAAATTGGAACCCAGCGACCAAAGCCCAAAGTCCAAAGTCCAAGAGGCGGGGGCAGGGAACCCCTGGAGGCTCAAGGAGCAGACAAAGCCCATCCCCCTCTATCCCTCTTCCTGTCCCTCACAACAAGTGGGCCCATAAAAGATCAAAGGACTGGCCACCAAAGATATAGAACAGGGTGATAAGGCACCAATCAACACCAGGTGTACAGTCAATCGGTCAACAAAGGATGCCACGCAGCACACAAAGTTTCCAGAGGTTACCTAGAGACCAGAATGTCACGGCTCGGGTATATCCTCTCCCCAGTAAGGTGCTCCTGCGGCTCCAAGGAACACTCCACAACACCCCCGCGATGCTCCCACATCCGGGGTGTAGATTTTAAAGTGGATACCCCTCCTTAGGAGTAGAAAGGAAGAACAGACTGTAGGGCCTCCCAGCCACAAGAAATACTCTGCAACACTCCTGTGATTCTCCCACACCCAGGCTGTAGATTTTAAAGTGGATATGCCTCCTTAGGAGTAGAAAGGAAGAACATACTGTAGGGCCTCCCAGCCACAACGCACGCTCCTGATAGGCTGGAATGGTCTTTTTTGGAAGAGGTCTTACGATGGCATGGTATGGGCTATAGGATAATATCATTGATCATGACATTATATCAATAACCCAGAGCCATGGCATATGTCAATGGTATGTTCTCCTGATATTTCTCCCTGGCTAGAAGAACTAAACAAGGATGCCCCTCTCCCCACTCCTGTTTGCCTTGTCCTTAGAGCCCCTCCTGCCACAGGTGTATACCAATGACTCCATTCTTGGGGTGGCAACCCAGGCGGTCAGTGTCAAGGTTTTGGCATATGCAGATAATATAATATCTTATTTGGAGAGCACAGCCACATGTTTGCTGTACTACATGAGTGAAATAGTGCCATATGCAAAAGTGTTGAGACACCTATTTCACCAGGATTAATAAGGTATTTCTAGAATTCTTGTGGAAGGCAAACGTCCCAAAATACTTGCCTTTTTCCAGATATATGTACTCTTTTGACATCAACCAAGGTGTGGGGTGCTTCTCTTAAGCAGACTCTTATTGCTCCCAGTGTGCTCCGATATGGAAGAGAATCTGGCAGGTTATTCCATGCATATTGGCCAAACATACACTGCAAAAAGTAGGCCAAGTTCCATGTATCTGTAAAGTGCTATGACATTGAGAGACGGCCAAGGGCTATCCAACTAGGGGCTAGCATGAGATTCCACTGTGATTTAATAATAAGATGTAATGTTATTTATATGATTGGTTAAAAACATTTTGAAATTCTTAATAATAACGTATACATGTTTACAAAAGTCACACTGTGCATATGCTTACTGTGTTGTTGATGTAAACTTATGTGGCTCTTTTGGATATGCAGATAGTATGTGTTAGTAAATATTTACAGCTTTATTTGCAGTGGAAGCTCTGAGAGAGTGCATTTGTTGTGTTATTTAGAGCTTGCTTTTTGATAAAAGTATGTTTTACCCTCTTGCAGATTTCTATTTGCAGATTTAAGAACATCTCTATTATTAACTATTTTTTTTAAGCGTATTAATTGTCAATAAAAAAGAAAAACAGGTAAAGAAATTAATGTACACACGGGTTTGGGCAATTACTGTCTTTTCAGTCGAATTGTGTAATATATTGCACATTTGTGTTGCAGAAAATTATTATTTAACGATAAGCTCTGAGCCGGGTGGCATTATGGTGTTAGCTAATGCCCTGGGGCCCATAGTTACACGGCCAACCGAGAGGTTCAGAGAGGAGGCTTTATTAATGGTGGAATTGAGCTTCATCACGAGCCTGGCGGTAACCCTGCCGGTGCTACCGGCGGGCTTCCCGCCGGACTTGTAATGATTTAAAGTGGCATTGAAGTCACATGCTGTTAAAAAACTGTAAGTCCCCATTTCCATAGAGTGCAATAGCACTCTATGGGAGTGGGGACATTAAAGCCATTGCTAACGGTGCCAGTGCTTCTTTCACCAGACCTTTTGGGCACAGCAGCCACGGCAGGCAGACTCGTAGTTTTCCGGTCCGGACCGGCAAAATTCAAATGAGGCCTATTGTCTTTTTAGAGTTGTCATTGTTGTTATTTTATATTTTGTAAATCAGTTGGAAATTTGAATGTCTAACCATGAGAATAGCAGCAGCAGTGATGCTTTTTTTACAGTAGATGCCTTTGGGCAGATTATAGGTCATGGGTTTGTACATTTTGATGAAAACTAGCCTTGGTATAGGTTTTCTCTATATTGATGTAATGGTACTGGATGAGGTGATTAATCAAATTATTGGTTGAAAATTTCAGGAAGGTGTATTGGATGCAACCATTTGCAATAGCTTTCAATTGGAAACATACATCACGTTTTTTAATGTCTTTCTTTCTCCAATTCTGCCAGCTGTTAGTGAAGGTTTTGTGGGCACACTTATTCTTTCTTGGAATTAAGGCTAATATTTAGCATACCCATGGACATCTCCATACCTTTCTTTAATTTATTTTTCCTCTTTGTGCTCAGCAGTTTTCCTGTAAGGTTTGAGCAAGTGATTTGCAAATTCCCTACGAAAGTAGAAATGTCCAATGGAATTTAAAGATAGCCCTGGTGTTTATTTTATTGATATCACTGGTGAAGGACGAAGTATATGGTTGGTGGCATGTTATTGTTTTAAAATATACAGTGCACATGTTTGAAGTGATTGCATTGCAAACTGTTCATCCATTCCAAGTAATTGTTCGATTGCAAACAAAGATGTGAAACCTGCTGAAAAAAATCATTAGTGTAAGTTGTGAGAGGCAAAGTTGTTTACCTCACTATTTGGAAGAAAATCTCAACACTCTAGGAGTGAAGTATGACACTGCAGATTCTTTGTTTGTTTTAATAAATAGTGTTGCCACTAAAGATAAGAACATTTTGCAACAGCGTATAGATATTGGAAAGATGAACAGCACATTGGTGTTTCTATTGAAGTACAATGATTTGTACAAAGGCAGTTTTACTGTGCCATTCTGTGTATTCTTGATGTTGAGCTCACACACAAAAGCTATTTTTGTTGGTGTTTTCCATTCTGATGACCAGGGATGAATGAGAGTGTCTGGGTCCGATGTTATCTTTGTAATTAGTTCCAGCACATCCGGTAGCAATGTACTGGTACCCTTTCCAGACCAACAAACTAAGAGTTTGCTGGTAAGGGCACAGACCTCTCAGCATGCCTGATCTGCATGATCTGGGGTGTTGTGGGTGGCTTCAGATTTGACCAATACGGAAGAAGCAATATGCACAAAAAAATGTTTTGACAGTCGGCAATATGTCCATGTAACGGACCAACACAGCAAAATAGAGATTGAGGAGGTTATGTGCAATTTGTGTTGAAAGGGTTTGCTCAATGGACCTTCACAGAAGCCGTTGCGAGCTTGGAAACATCCACATTAATTCAACAACTTGTCCGCGTTCATTGGAATGAAGTGGATGATTTATATAGGAAGGCTCATGTGACACATAACATCAAAGCACATCGAGCAACATCAGCACAGCAGTATGGATCATCTGTGCCACAGATTTCCAACACAATTACTAGCTATATTTCACCAACTAACAGCCAACCTCAGTCCATTGTTTGTGCACCTGATCCTTCTAACTTTATTGACCTGTTACACCTTGATTGAGGTGGGAAGTTGTACCTTAGACCGTTTGGGCAAGGCTCTTTCAGATCATACAGCTTATTGACAATGCTAGGTCTATTTTAAGTGTCAATTGTATTTTACCTTATTCTTTAGACAAAAAAACACAAACACATATATTAACAGTGGTTGAAGTGAGCGGGAGCAGTTGAAAGCGGTGCTCCCCTACTTTTTTAAACGAAGTTTTACCGTTCCTATACTTTTATTTTAAAAATAAACCATTTCAGAATGGTTTCGTTTTAAAATAAAAGTGTAGGAAGAAGATGAAACTTGCACTTTCAGTGCAACACAATGAACGTTTCCTTAAACAGCAGATGCATGTTTTTGGGGGTTTGTATTGTGCGTGGGAGGGGGCGCAGTGATGGGGTTTGTGGGGAGTGGGTGCAGGCCAGCAGCGAACATATTTCCACTACTTCGTTTTGTACACTTTGACCACTGTGTATTAAATATAAAAATATGTGTTTATTTGTATGAATCCGAATGTGTTTCCCTTTTCCAGCTCCTACCAATTTTTTCCTTATCTACTAAAACGGTCCTTTTTAGGGCCAACTTTACAATTATAAAAATAGATAATAAAAACACATACTGCATATATGGATCAAAGACCTTTAATTGATCCTTCAATACAGTGTTTGTTTAAAAAACGACATTTCCTTATGTATTTCATTATACCCACTTTTATCCCCTGTGAAAGCCATGGGTAAAACTGCACAGTCGTCGCCCAATTTAGACACACATGCATCGTTGGCAGATGCGGCTATAAAACTGTTTAAAAAAAAAAAAAAACATATGTACAAGTATATCTGTGGGCAGTCAGTAGTTTAGTAGTATACATTCTGTGCAGTCTTTGTGCACAGTTACTGTAACACTTTAAT
Source organism: Ambystoma mexicanum (assembly GCF_040938575.1). Lineage (NCBI taxonomy): Eukaryota > Metazoa > Chordata > Amphibia > Caudata > Ambystomatidae > Ambystoma > Ambystoma mexicanum. The sequence continues at coordinate 481,694,888 of NC_090926.1, forward strand.
AACTTTATTCATCAACAGTACATATGTATGTAAACACTTTAAACATGTAAGTAAATATGCAAACAAAGTTTTTTAAGAACAGGTTTATTTGGGGGTATGTGGTTGCACAATTTCTTTTTTATTTTACCTTCTACACATGAAACATTGGGGGTCATTACGAGTCAGGCGGTAAGGGATGCCGGGCACCGGTAAGGAGACTGGTGCCGGTAATCCCTTACCGCTCGATTCCGAGTTCCCATGGAGGGAACCGTAAGGAATGTGTTGTCTGACCATACATCCCTTACGGGTCCTGCTAAGGGACCAGGGCACTAATAACGGGCTTGCCATTTGTGAGCCCATTATTAGCACCCTCCCCATTCCCAATGAGCCCTATGGGGGCTCAAATTGGAATGGGGAATGGTTTGTTCAATGGGGACTTACCGGTCCCGCCAGGGTCGGAATGCACCCTTAAATCCCCATTGAACAAGACCGGACTCGGACACGGTATGGGAGGCAGCCCATCTCGTAATGAGGCCTATTGTTTTCTTTAGCCCAGTGGTCTGTATTATTAATGTCAACTGTGAATGGCATAAAAAAACATTGAAATTCAAGAAAAGAACTTTAGTTGTAGGGACGCTAAGGCGAATAATACATTGTAATGCTTAATGCCAGTTACTGTTGTAATGTAATTATTGATGTCATCATTGATGTGATATGTGATGACATCATTGGGGTCACAGGCTATGCAACAGGGGGCATGTTAAGGTGGCTTTAGTTGAATTTCAGGGATTCTGTAGCATTATGTTCTCATCTTAATGTCCCTGCAACTAAAGTGTATATATATAGTGAAAAAACTTTGTTGAAAGAACATTATGATTAAGTTGCACTAACAAAAATCCATGAAATTCAGTGAAAAGGCTTGGTTAAAGGGACACAGAGTGGTGTGTTGCAGTATATACAGAGTGCTGTTGTCTTCGAAAAATATGGATCAACAGTCTCTTTTATCACTTGCACAGTAGCTGATGGGATGTTGTGTCGCACAGAAGTAGGCTGTGTGGTAATAGTACCGATTGAGGAAGATGAGGTGGAGGAAGAAGACAGCCTACTACTTGCTAAGAAAGAAACAGACTTTCTGAGAACATTGCAGTGGTTGGATTTGGCATGGCGGCACATGGAGTTGGTCCGGTAGTCCACGACTGAGTACAGTGCATTTCACTTTGGTAGCTTTATCATTTGGTACTTTCCCAACAAGTGGTAAAGAACTGCCACACGCATGATTCCCTCTTGGTGCTAGAGGTAGGCAATTCCTCTACCTCATCTTCTTGGTCCGTTTCATTGTCTTTGGAAGTACTGTGCTTTATTTGTTGTATAGGTCCTGCAGCGGGTGGTGGCTTTTAGGGGGGAGGGGTGGCACCATTTTTAAGTTAAATAGCAGTTTTGCTAATATTCCTCCAAGTATGTGTTTTGTACTAGATTGATAATGGATAATGACTAAGACTAGGTTTAGGAACTGTGCAAGGGTACATTTTGAGCTTTAAAGTTCCTAGCTCAGTAGAAAGTGTAGTCCATCACCGTTTGCAAAGCACGGAACCAATCATGGAGTGCGGACGCCTTCTCAGACACGTCTTCATGCCATGACCATGCATGCAGTCACATGACACTGTCCGGAAGACTCGCGATGACATCAGATGTTTGAGAACATCGACAGACACAAAAAATAGTGAAGAAGTTGCAAAAAGTGAATGGAAGTGTTAAAAAATGATGCTTGAAAAGTGGGACATGGCAGAGATTTAAGGGTAAACTTTGTAAATTGGACAAATATGTTGGTATAGTGGGGTAAGTATGACTGTAGGAAATTAGCATTTACTGGTAAAACCCCATGACATTCACTAAAATCTGTTAAAGGGACGTTATGGTTAAGTTGCACTAATAAAAACCGATGCAATTCAATTAAAACACTGTTAAAGGAACGTTATGGTTACAAGTAAAACCAAAAAACCCTTTTAATTCACCAGTTATGGTACGCTAAGCAACTTCTCATTCTCAATCTGGCTATCCAGGAGAGAGTAGATCTGTTTTGCAGAATGTATTGGAGACCATCATGCATCTGTTATGGCCATCGCTCCTTACCATCCAGCCCCACTACCTCCACCACCTCAATAACTTGGAGGACCTGGCTAGGGGAACAGGCAGGGTGATGCAGATGAGGAGGATGAAGAAGTAGAAGAGGAAGAAGTTGAGGAGGTACCTGTCACCAGTACTCGAAGTGAGTCCTTGGTGTGGCAATTTTTCACGATCATTCAAAATGTCCCAAAGGCTTGTGCAAGTAAGGTTCAATGCACTTAGTGCAATGCTGTACTCAGTCATGGGAAACCAGGCTTGTATTCCTACTGGACTATTTTCATGAGCCACCACACCAAATCGGCCCACCAGAGTGCTCTGAGGAAGAAAACAACTTTCTCAAGTAAGAGCATGGTGACTTCCTCCACTCCATCATCTTCATCTGCTCCTATCACCACAAAGGATACTCCTTTGGGGCAGAAAATCCTTGCACGGCTTCACATGCCATACAGCATTCTGTTGACACTTACCTTTCGAGGGTCACAGTGCTATGCATGTACTGTGAAGCACCTGTCTGTAGAGGGGAGCAGTTTTGAGTGCTTTCAAGGCTGCAGTCAAGAAGCATGAGAAACACTGCCAGCTACCTGATTAAGGCCTGCCCAACATATTCCTATCTCCACCTGCCCGTAAATCCCTGTGGTTTTTGCCCCTTCACTCTCCTGAGAAAAAAATCCCAAAAAATGCTAATTGAAAAATACAAAAAAAGGTTCCTTTAGCAGCCACCTTTCACGGTTAAAAAATAGAAGTACGAAAAAAGGTTGCAAGCCCCTGTGCACCTTGCATAGTCTGAGGACAGCGAGGTAATGTGGGGACATCTAAACATTTCAACCCTGGGACAATTGCAATTGTTGTAATTGTTTTTGTGTTAAAAAAGGGTGGCTCTTAAAAGAACTGTTGTTTTGGGGTTTTTGGCTTTTATATTTTTTTTGCAATTTTTGAGTTTATAAACTGAACCAAGAAAGCATTTCACCGATTTTCATTATTTCTTCTCACTTTCCCAAAAACTGCTTCAAATCATTTTGAAGGTTTTTACGAAAATCTGGCTACCCATATCAGTTAGATGGAATCCATCCAAATGCTGGCCCTATCAAATTTAATGTTCTCATTATGTAACATGTCAACATCAAAAACAAAAGACAGCTTTATTGATGTTGCGCCTCACTTTTTCCAATCATGGAGGAAATGAACTGGAACGCATCCACATCTGTCCCTGTGTAATGCGTGAAAAAATGATTTGGGAATTAACAAACATTTCCTTCAACTTTCCCACTGTCTCTGTCATTGCAAACTGCAAAGACATTCCAGTCATGTTCCCTTAACTGTTCCCACCGCTATGAATGATAATAATGCCCTGCTGCTTCAATTAAAACATATTTGCACAAAATGGCTGCAAATCCACCAACTTCATACCAGGCACGCCATACTAGAACACTTCCAATTCAGAGAATCTAAGATTTGTGGCTATTCCACAATTTTCAGCATATACCTTCACCCAGTGGACCCAAGAGTCCCCCAACATCGAAACACTCTGCCTGCTGAAAGACATTGGCATGGCCATTTTTAATCCTCTCAGAACTCTTACTAACACATCTCCTGCTTTCCTCCCTTCCTGTACATCACACCCAGAAAGCCTGATTGGCTGTTCCTCTGATGTCTGCGGACACCCACGATTGTCCTTGGTCTCCGTAGTCCCCTTTCCATGCCACGCTTCCACAATAGACTGGATGTGGCACGTGCCGTCTGCGGACTACTGCGGAATCCGTGGACCGATCATCAGATTAGAGGGAGTGGGGAGGTTCACACTATTTTAAACACTGTTTCAATGTATCATACACTGGCGACTCTTAAAAGAGCCTTGGTTTGTTTTAATCAGTTTTTCTTTTTTTTTTGCTTTTCTGATTTGTATTTCCTAAAACTACGTACACATGTTTTCATGTGCACTGTACATCTTTTGCACATAATCATTCTCAGTGCATTTGTACTATTTACAAGGAACATCTGATTCCCATAATCAGTAAAATTCACTCCATCACTCAGAAAATGGTTTGCAGCATCCACCTTGATGTTTTGATTTTCAAAAGATGTCATGCCCATACCATTCAAAAAATCACATACACCTTTATTTACAAGGTGCCTACTTTGTTCTCATAGTGCACAACAGACAGTTGGGTATCTCACACTTCCCTTGCATGTATTACTGAAAGAATAACCTTTGCTAATGGAAACATTTTCAATAAGTCTCGGAACATATCTTTTAATGCAATCCGCACATACAGTGGAGTAACATGCCCCAAACTATTTCTTTCACAATGAAGAACCATAATATGATGGAATTGAAGGTGAGCCATAGTCTTACAAAATGATAGTAGACACACCCAGTTTAACCCAGATACTGTATACCAGCAAACCTCCACTCCCTCCAAAACAATACCATATATGCCACACAACTCAGTGTACCTTTCTCAAATTATTCACCCAACAATCTCCCACCATGCACACAGTGAGCTTTTCTTGAGCACTAGCCACATCCATCTTCCCTACACACAACAATCAAAACACCTACTACACTCTCTTCCTGTAAACCACAAGTAAAATACTCATTGGCTAATCTCCACAGTCCCCTTTCCATGCCAGGCAACCTTAAAACTCCAGGATATGGCATGTGCCATTCGCGGACTAACGCAGTGTCTGCGGACACCCTGGCCAATCAAAAGGAAGGGGGTGAAATTAAACACAATTTAAGTTATTTAATCCTTAGTGGTGGCTCTGAAAAGAACCCTTTTGGGGTAGGGCTTAACAAGCCCCTTTTTTTCCTAGTTTTTGCTTTTATGTACAATAGTACTGTGCACTCCAATTAACTGTTGTTAACTTTTTAATGGTGGTATCACACTTAATCCAAGTAGCAATAGAATAAGTTGGTCATCTGCCAAGTTAAACCATTTGAAAATGTACCTCTCTGATTGTATTGTTCTTACTTCTCTCACTAAGTTTGAGTATACAGACACTCTCATGTTAATTGTAGAAAATTCTAGTTATCACAATCGCTCAACTTTTAAATATCGGCATCTTTTTGATCCAGACATTCATCTGTTAAAATCTAAACTCTGTAAAGACCTAAGGAAGTGCTGAACTTTTGATCATAAAAAAGCAAGATCAAACATTTGTACCCAGTACAAAAATGCAATTCGTCAAATAAAATCCTATCAAAGGCAGAACAATGGTGAAAGAATGCTGACTGCGATAGCAAGTAAATCTACAGCCAACATTTGGGGCATTCTGAAAGAGGAGCCTACTTCTGCATCATCAACCTTATTGCTGAACTCGTTGAGTGAGCAAGCATGTGTCACTCACTTCTCACTGTTGTTTGCCAGAGGGCCAATTCAAGCCCCACCAATAGTTATACTGAATTTGGATCCCATAACTATTTTTTTTACCACTTAGATATCATGTTACTGTAGAGATATAAATGCAACTATGCCGTCTGATTATATGTTGGCCTAAGCCACTCGTATCACTTTTCGCCTCATGAAACAATGTTGCACCATGTGAACCTGAAAATCATTGCTTGAGAAGCCATTTTGTGTAAGGAGGCCATTTTGAGTTTTTGTTCTGCTCGCTGCTCATTGCATATATATATATATATATATATATATATATATATATTGAACCTTGAGTTGCTTACATAGTTAAGAATGCCAGGCTGCCACATGATGTGTTTTGTCTTATAATGAGAGAACCTTGAAGCTGTACATAAACATAAATAATCTACAAAACCAGATTCCGTTCTGTCTAGTTAGGCCTTTATAGCAGGCAGCTAGTAAGAATTATACATGGCTGTATGTGCTCCCCCGCAGGAGTTGTTATTCATTTATGCTTGAGGACTGTCTGACCTTAGCACAGAGAGATAACATTGGATGGCAAGACAAGGAATGCCACCACATTATAGGGAACATTATATGTTTTCCTCCATCCAGATGCACCTGGCTCTCAGATGGTAAATTGTCTTGGCACTTGTAGTAAGAGTGAAGAATATTTTGGTAAAATGAATTATGCAGTAACCCCTTGACACCTAGCCTGATGATGTCTGGACAAAGGGGGCTGGGCATTTCCTTCTAATGCTGCGAAGTTTGCTATAGCCGGTCAAGTGGCACAGCGAGTAGAGCGATCGCTTTGACATCAGTGCAGAGCCGGCGAACGCAGGTTTGAATCCCGGCAGCGCCAAACTCAGCGTTTCATCCTTCCAAGGTCGATAAATGAGCACCACACACCGTGGGTAATAATAAGCAGCGCTCAGATACCTGAGGGTTTGTAGCGCTATATAAATGCCAAATTATTATTATTTTATTATTATTATTATATATGTTTTGTTGTACTTGTGCGCTCTCTCTCTCTCTCTCCTCACTGTGTCCTTTACATGGTGGGGCACTGAGATCCATTTGATCAAATGCTAATGTTAAATAAATATATTTGACTTTGGATCCTCGTGACTGGCGTGTCATTAGTATATGGTTGGATGACTTAATTCCGGCTTTTTGATCTGTCATTAACTATTAATAAACTTAGCATTTCTTAGCATTTCTCAAGCTTCAGGCCCATATGGCCTGTCGAATGCAATTCTTACAAAATGCCTCAATTTTAGAAATAATTTTTAACTATGTACTTAAAACGGGCGTCATTCCAAGATCTTGGAAGGAGTCTATTGTAATTCTAATTTTCAAGAAAGGCAACCGCAATGAACCAGCTAACTATCGACCCATACCACTCCTGGACATTCCAGGTAAGATCTTTGCAAGACTAATTTTAAAAGATCTACTGGAATGGATGAGAATGGCTGACCTAATTTATCACCACCAGTCTAGATTTGTTAAAGGAATAGAAACATCCTTAAATCTACTCCACTTATCAACAATCAAAAAACAAGCCATTCCCACAAGACAACCCATTTTTTTACCCTTCACAGATTTCAAACAAGCTTTCGACATGGTCTCCCATGAGCAGTGGTCAAAGTGAGCAGGAGCGGTCTGGAGCGGTGCTCCTCTACTTTTTTAATTTACCTTTTACAGCTCCTATACTTTTATTTTAAGAATAAACCTTTTCGGAATGGTTTCGTTTTTTATAATAAAAGTGTAGGAAGAAAATGAAACTTGCTCTTTCAGTGCACTGCACTGAACGTTCCCTTAAACATCAGGTGCAAGTGTTGGGGGTGTGTATGGTGTGTGGGAGGGAATGTCGTGATGGGGTTTGTGGGTAGCGGGGGAAAGCCAGCAGGAAACATAGTTCCACTACTTCTTTTCGTACACTTCTACCACTGCCCATGTGCTACTATGGTCTAAACTAATGAAGGCAGGTTGTCCTCCTTACATTTTAAATTTGATAAACCATTTTTACGCTGACACGTTTAGCTCACGAAGAATGGATTATTATCAGCAGCAATCCCAACTCATTCTGCACTTAAACAAGGCTGCATTTTAGCTTCCATCCTTTTGTACTTTTATATTGACGATATTAAACTTGTTTAGATCAGACACATTCCTTCCACCCTAAAATTGGCAATAGACAAGGATCTTGGTTCCTATACACTGACGACTTGGTTTTAATCGATCAAACACCTATGGGACTCCAATGAAAAAGGAATGCTTGTGTTAGTTATGCACAAACTAATGGTCTAACTAGCAACACCCAGAAATCTAATACCTTGATATTGCATTCCACCCCTAACAAATCCAATTGCAAATTCCGATGGTCACTTGCCAACACTCCTCTTTGTCTCGTAACCGAATATAGGTACTTGGGCCAGAGCATTAGTTATAGCATTGCAGATCTTCCATACAAAATGAAATAAAATCAAAAAAGCAAACATTCACAGCACAAGGTAGAATCATTCAGAAGAATTTGGTAGGTTTTCTCATGTCCCCGTATTTAGTTTTCATAAACAGAAAGTCGTCCCAGTAATTACATATGGAGCCCAAGAAGCAACCAGAAAACCATCCAAACGAGGACCTTATAGAAAGCATATATTGGAAAAAATATGTTGTCTTTACCAAAGTGTCTGCCAATTGCTATCCTACTCTATGAGCTGGGACTATTATATGTGTCTACTATGTTCGCCTGCCAAGCTTTGACTCTTTACAGGAAATATATAAGTAGCCCTACTAAGGTTATGACCTTGCTCCCGTTACTAGCCGCTGCCCCCAATGGCCAGCCAGGCAGCCCCTTCGTTACATGCTTGGGAAACTTACTGTAAACAGATTTTAATAAAAGCTGATACAGATCATATGGTTGTGTCAAATTTTCAGAACATTTATTTATTTTGGTTTTGTCTCAATCTGGTACTCATGTAATCAAGATAGCAAAACGTTGGACTCTAGCAAGAGACATTTTACATGTTATTCCACATAATGTGAATATGGTTTCATCTTTTAATGACAAAGCTTTTATATAGTTTTAGGAGTTTTATTATGATGACCCTTTTGCACATAAAGGTACAGCATAATTTGTACATTTGCTATGTTGCACTTAAGTTATTTGATTGATTGATTGATTGATTGATTGTTTATTTCTATAGCGCCAATGTGTTTTAAACCGCTTGAAGACAGGGAGGGAGCATGAGAAAATGCAGTGACTTTCTTGATACATTCAGAATGTGAAAAAGAACTATCATAATCAGCCTGATGACATTTCAGATAGTACTGGAGGGGGAGAGGGAGGAGAAAACAAATGGGGGATGGAGGGGAGAGACACAAAGCTGCTATCAAATAGGTCAGGAGACATAAGTGATAGAGTAAGAGCTATTGACAGTGATAGGGAGGGAAGGAGGTGTGGGCAGGAGAATGAGACAGACAAGCGGCTACATTACTATGCGTGACGACAATTGAGGTAGTGTCGGAATTTAACAAGAGGAAGGGGGATTAGAGTAAGGGAGAGGAGAAGAGCAAATCAAGTGGCTATCATACTAGGCCTGATGACATTTCTGATAGTGCTGGATGGAGCCAGTTAGGAGAAAAAATGGGGGGACAAACAAGGAGCTAACAAACAGGTCAGACAACATATCTGGATAGCATAAGTGCTAAGGATACAATGAGGGGGTGGGGAGGAGAAGGGAGAGGGTGGGACAGCAAGAAGAGGAAATTTGAGTTAGCAGACATCTCACGCCGATGAGGGACAAAGGGGTGGTGGGAGGGGGTCACAAGGACATCACAGGGGACAAGAGGGGGTGTGTGGAGAGAGGAGGAGAAACAAGAGGGGAGAGTGAATACAGTTGTAGTATTCCAAATTAACACATACTGTTGCAGGAGAACAATCAAATGCAACCAGGATTCAAGATGTGGAAGGTCACAGCAAGATTCAGGGCCACCATGAGTACGAGATGGAGCGGAAGTCCAGCATGAAAGTTGAAAGAGGGTGAAGCACCATGAATCCATGAGTCCATAAAAAGTCAGAAATCCCAGTATTGGCCACAAGACGGTGGTGGTGAACAAAATATATCAAGACAGCTCCTGCAGTAGGGGGGGCAAAGAGGAACAGCATGGGGGCCGGGGGGAGGGGGCACTGAGAGACCAAACATGGGGCCAGAGGGGGCTGGGGGAACTGAGAGAGCAAACAGGGGCCTGAAGGGGTGGGGGCACTGATAGACTAAACAGGGGGTTGGGGGGGCTGGGGGCACTGAGAGACCAAATAGGGGGCCAGAGGGGGTGGGGTTCACTGAGGGACCAAACAGGGGGCATGAGGGGCACTGAGAGACAACACTGGGGGCCGGAGGGGGTTGGGGGCACTGAGAAACCAGATAGGGGGCCAAAGGGGGGCAGAGGGGTGTGGGGACACTGAGAGACCAAACAGGGGGCTAGAGGGGCACTGAGCAACCAAACGGAGGGCCAGAGGGGGTCACTGAGAGACCAGAGTGGGGCCCAGAGGGGGGTGGGCTGCATTGAGAGACCAAACAGGGGCCAGAGGGTGATTGGGGGTACTGAGAGCTAAAATGGGGGACCAGAGGGGTCCGGGGGGCACTGAGACACCAAACAGGGGGCCGAGGGGGGAACTGAGAGACCAAACAGGGGACCATAGGGTGTGGGGGGCAGAGGAGGGGCACTGAGAGACCAAACAGGGAGACAGAGGGGGTGGGAAGGGTACCTGAGGCAGACAGGGAGCTGACAGCGGCCTTTGATGTGAGCCTTCGTATACGGGCCGGGCTCCCAACTGAGAGAAATTTGCACACTATAAAATGTCTCAGGGACCCATTGGCTGAACTGTAATTCTCACATTCTATGGGAGTTATGCTTTGAAGCTTGAAAATTGAAAATTGAAATTGTAAATGATGTGCTGTTTAGATGTTTGTAAAGGTTTGTGCATCTGTCTATAAACCAAATACAAATAAAAACATAAATAAAGATAAAAGCTGATATTTCCCTGCAAGTCCTAGTAGATCAACCAGACAAAGCAAAATCCAAACTATAGAGCTGGGACTGGTGAGTGACATGGGAAGGTCTCCACACAACTGGGCATGGAGCCTGACAACTTTTTTTGATTCTCAGAAAGAGAGTGAAGTGCATTGAGTCTCACCCAAGCTTAATGTGCTTTTAAGAAAACAAAATGATATAAACAGAATCATTGATGTATTACAGTGTTAAACCTGGTAAGCCATCTTGATGGGCTTCCCTTTGTCACCATCCCTTTGACGCATATGGCAAATTAGCCTTAGGCAATGAATACTGAAAACAGGGCACTCTGTACTTTTGTCAGATAATGACAAATCCAAGACATAGGTAATCCAGAAAATGCATTTCTTTTTCCAAATATGTCTAATGAAGTTCAGCAGAAAAGAAACACCTAAAAAGGAGTCTTCTGTTGGTAAACGTCTCATGAGTTAATGCATGAGATTCTCTGGCAGTAGCTCAATGTAATACAGATTGTTTCTAAAAATAGTTGTGTGTTCCTACTGTTTATTAGTAATCTGTGGGACATCTGTGGATATGTCTGTGTGTCTATTTCAAAATGTTCAGCATACTTCCCAACATGTTACAAACCTCAAATTTGGTGTGGTGTAGAAAATGTAAAATGTATAAAATATACATTTGTCTATTTTATATTTTTGTAAGCATTTTTTTCTTAAGTGGTGGTACACATGCTAGTATATATATATATATATATATATATATATATTAGGGCTGAGACGTGTAAACTTGAAGTGCCGAACCCGCACGTAGCTGAAGCATTCATCAACTTCCATGAGAAATGAAGCTCCTGTAATTAACATGAGAGATTTGCCACGTTGTGATGGACAAGGTCATTGTGGAGACTAATGTAGAGACATGCACCATTGACTGTCACCTGCATTACTGCAAAAGCAGTGTTTTATGTTATCCGCATGACTTCAAAAGTGAGTGCTGCTAATGTCATTTAGAATGCTGATAGTGTGGCAAGTTTAGGGACAATGAACTGGTGAGGTTTTCATGAACTGCTGAACTTTAGGAACAATGCACTTAGAAGTACAGCAGAACTGTGGCGCAAAGAGCCATATGGCAGGGGTAAGCATTGCAGACGGCTTAAAACAAACTGTAGAAAAAAGTACATTTTATACTTTTTACATTGTCTAAAAACCATAGAACCTACCGACATGCCAAATTTCATGTTTGTAGCATGTTGGGAAGTATGCAGAACATTTTGAACAGACAAACACATATCCACACATTCCCCTTTTATATGTAGATAAATCGATAGATGGATTGCTAAGTAGATAGATAGATAGATAGATAGATAGATAGATAGATAGATAGATAGATAGATAGATAGATAGATAGATAGATTTCCACATATTCTGTCCACTTTATAGATGGGTGCACTTCTTTGACTAACCAATAATCGATTGGTGAACTTCCGCTGTAAATTGCCATCTTAATGAGGGAAGAACATGCACCTGTTTGTGGTTTTGACAACCGATCAGATGGAAGAAATGCCAGTGCGTCAGCTTTAGCTCCAGAAAGGAAACAGACGAGAACTTGCAAATGTGATGAACTGTGATGCAACATAGTTTATTTGGCAAAGCAGCAGGCTTGAGATATAGGCAGGCCATCGCCTTTCTGGCAGCAGCCGGCTTTATTTACAGCTAAATACAGTGTACTTAACAACACGCCACTGCAGACAACAGGCTGTTTTACTACTGCCTCTTAATCGAAATTACGGATGGAACGAGTCTCCCGAGGCAGGAGCCAGTGATAAAGGTAAATATTGGCTTAAAAGAGTGTCACACAAGCCATTATACCTAAAGATCCCAAACAAGCCATGAAGTTTATTAGCCATTATCGTTTTACAGCCTATTATGTTGTTGTCCGCAAAGATCGAGTTATTTATGTTGCCACAATCCGCTGCTGTCAGGACAAATTAGCCGTCGGTGGTCTTGGCCCAATCAATTATGAAACTCGCAGATATATCTTTTCGACATCCGCAGAGGCAGAAGGGAATCAGAGATCCCGAGAGTCGCCCCCTCCTCTCCTCTTCCGCATTGACTACTGAGCTTTAGGACAGGCGTGATTACATCGAGTTTAGGGCATGTGTCCGCCTGATACAAGTGCATAACTCACAGAATGCTACCAGATGATTGAATGACTGGGTTGGTGTGTGTGATGGTCTAATACAGCACGTTTTACCCTTTCTGTAGCTGTCCTCCTGGAATGGGAGTTGCATCGATAGTACTCGTGCATTAAGGCATCCACTGCACAGCACAAAATGTTACAGTACTAATGACCCACCACGCTATCCAAACAACTGCCCTACTACCAAGAAGTGGCATTCACGTTTTACACAGTTCTCTAGCATGTTTTAAGTTTCATACCTATAATGCTGTAGAACATCAATCATTTCTTACAAGTGTGTAAAAAGGGTCGCGTGATATAAAGTCCAAATATCATTTTTACATCCCTTGGCATGTAAGAGCCATTGTGCTTTAACCCTTCGATGGAAGATACGAAGGTTGCCAGACTTTGTACCAAGTTGTGTATAAACCAAATAACCACGAGCAACACTTTCGTCTAGATTCCGAATAAAACCGAATATTGGGTGTTTTGATAGAATAGGGACTTCGCTAACTTAATGCGCGTGGGAGCAGGGAATGTGGTTGAGCAGGGTGTTTGGCTGGTTCGCCCTAAAATGCTATAAGTAGGGCACATGTTCTTTAATTTTTAGAACAATCTTGTGTAGGCAAAGACAGGAGTTTGCTGAGAGGGAGAAGCATGATTTGATTCTGGACAACCACTGGTCATCATATCCATCCAGCAACACGCTTTTTGGCGCCAAAGTATGTGGACTCGGAAAAGACAGTCCTAGCCCCACCATCTGGCTCACACACACAGAGCCCCATTGCACGCGAAAGCCACAGTTTTCTTGGGAAGGGCATTTGGGTATAAGGCATTTTCTGACCTGAGAAGGCAAGAAGAAGACAAATGAATTATTTGGCCAAAGAACAACTGAACAATCTCACGGCACGGCCATCTAAGGGTGCTAGCAACGTCTAGTAGCCATTTGTGGTAAATGCAAAAGTGCATGAGTAAAATATTCCAAAAATGGTAAGGATTGCACAGCTGCCGTAGCTTGTCTTAGGCGCAATGTGAAAGTAGCAACAGGGACATTATAATGAAAGTTAGCCTAACTACACTTCACAGGGATGTATGTAATTGTAAAAATACACACGTTCATGAAAAGTGACATAGGCCCTGATTTACGAAGTATTTTTTAATGGGTTTTCCCATAGGAAATCACTTTTGAAATCAGGCCAAAATTGTCTCATTACTGACCGCCTTGTCGGCTAGTCAGTTTCCCCACCAGAATGATTAAAACAAGCAAGCAAATTAAATCAGAAGTCTTTACTGACATTCAGAAAGTCAGGACAGGGTTAAAAAACAAGCAAAAAGAATGGTGTTAAATAGAAATAGGTGTCAGATCCGTGGAAGTTGTCGGAAGTGGCTGATCTCGGACTTGCTTGTCTCGTGAGATTCAGTGCGGCTTGACGACTCTCCCAGTCTTTCCTGCTTGCTGCTCGCGCTCAATGCATCGTGTGCTTGTGCCGAGGGACGCTGAGAGATGCTGAGGGACGCTGAGAGATCGGAGCTGTGCGGTTCCTTTTTCAAACTCCGGAGGACCGTGCCAGAGGCAGTGAAACAGTGTGGCGGAACCTGGGAGTGGCAGAGAAGCTCCAAAAAACGGGAGGCAGCTGATGCGGGATCGTGGTGATTGTGAATCCGTATTGGGCTCGGCTTGGGCTTAGCGTCTTTCTTTGGGCGCACTGGGGCATTTGTGACTCAACTGTGCCCTTGACCCTTGCCCCCTTTAAGTACGGGAAGCCCTGTTGAAAGTGCTGAATGTGTACGGGTGGGTCACTGTTCAATGAGTTACGGTCTGTCACAGTGAGCTACGGCTTCCGCGTTTTGTGCAGTGCGTATTAATCACTGTTAACTATAAGTGTCTATATATGTGAGTTTAGGTGCCTACCTGATAATATTTAAAATCGGACCTTCCTTTAGGAATTAACCAGAGCTGGATAATCCAAGATTTTCAATTGCTCCCAAAGCCACTTAAATTGGGAGCATTATGGCCAGTAGGTATTCTTTAATGCAGAGACTGCGGGGCATGAGCCCTTGGATCTGTAAGCTTCAGTAACACTATTCTATAGTGTGGTAGCGGTTTACCAAACTTGTGGGCAGTAACGACTGTGGATTTACAAACCTCCACAACAATCCTATGTCGGGGGTTTTCCCGCGGGTTCGGCTGGCCTTCCGCGGACCTCCGGGCTGGGAGGCCCCAACTCCTCCCGCGTATCCCAAAAATGAGTATGAGACACACACAAGAAGCAAGGTGTTTCTGCTGTTTATTGAATAACGGCAGGGATGGGTCTAGGATCATACGTGTCCGTCCAGACTCTCGAAATTCGTGGGGCTCGCAGGCCCCTTTTTGCCTCAGTATGACGCGCTACTTGCGTCACCTGGGAAAGGTAGCAAAAAACCTATCGCCACTCTGTATTGGTTCCTAGAGTGGTAGGGTTAGTATAGCATAAGTATAGAGAACGCTGTTAGTGGTTAAGGGTCAGTCAGGTGGTATACTTGGGTTGTCCCTTCTATTAGATACTTGAAAATTGTTACACAAAGACCCCTAATGATTGGTTAATGTTAGTGGCGTCAGTGATGAGTGCCCCATGTCCTGATTGGTCGACTCGCGAGCCCCCCAGCCTGGGTCCATCGTTGTTCCCAGCTCGCGGTGTAACTGTCATTTGCAACAATATGTAATTATGTGTTCGTGCAGACAATGCGTGGATTTGCTCATATGCCTGAGAGCAGACCATTCCCATTGCTGTAGGTGTCCATTGGGTAATTTCATTGTTGCCGCCTGTGTCTCAAACGTGGGACCCAGGCGGCTTCTCCCTTCTGGGTCTGGCACCCTGTCAGGTTTGGCTTGGTCACGTGAGGAGGGACCGTGGTTGAGGCAGAATTCTGCACATTTAAAGTTGTATTTTCCACTGTGTATCTGGCTTAGCTTGCAGGTGTGACCTTGGCGTCGGCTGGTGGTATGCGAGTTGCAACACCGCTACCTTGGCTGTCAGTTCTCGCTGGGCGCATTCTGCAGGGTTAGCAATTGTACTCTTGCTCGTCCAATGTTCGTGGAGGCTCTTGCTTGCGGCCTACTTGGGCCTGGTGCATTGGTGGGGATGTTTAATGCACGGCACTTTAAGTTGCGGTATCACATTGCTTCATAGGCGGGATCATGTCTTCGTGGTATTTTCATCACAATGCAAGGGTTAGGAGAAGCGTCTGCAAGCATTTAGATGAATGCTTTGTGCGTCTTGCGTTTCTGCATTTCGAAAAACCTATGTGAAAAATAATAAAGATGCGCGTCAGTGGGTGAGTCCGTCACCTACGTTATAGCACTGAGTATGTTCTTCATGTGGATTGGTGTGGGGGTCTACAGTGTGCATGGTTGCACGGGTGTTCTGACAGTTGGCTAGGTCGTCATGGCATCTCTAACGATGTGTTTATTTACTGTTGAAGGGTTTAGTCGAGTTCATCCATGCCGCAGGTGTCGGCTTGAGCAGGGCAGGCTGGTGGGAAGGCTGATGGGCACATCTGTATGTTCCTGTACCAGGGTATTTGGTCGTCTGGTAGATAGGCAAATTCATCTCGTGGTGGGTGTCTAGGTCACGATCCTCTAGGCCAGGGGCGCGAGGAGATTGGGGGGAGTCTTTTCTCCCATTCTCCCACTTCAGTCCCCCCTCTGGTCGACTTGTCGACCACAAACATATCCTTTTCCTTATCTCCTCTTACTCTCCATATTTTAGTTACTCCTCCCAGGTGTCCATAGTGGTTGACATGGTCCTCAAACGACCAATACATATACACACAACTTCCTCCCGTTGTGCAGTATACCCATTTCCCGATGTAGCTCCTCGGGTTTCTTGGGTTTTCGAGCTTCACTGATGGCGTGTCCAGGTGGTTGGTGATGATCTGCTTGCGCAGTTTTTCTCTTTCCTTTATTATTGTGTCTGTGTGCTGGTCATCATCAGTTGGCATCAAGGGGTGCATACCAACCATTTCAATCATTTCGTCTGTAGTGCGTGCTTTCCGGGCTTTCCAGAAACTTATTATAATCAATGCAGCCCCAGCCAGTATTATACATCCAACTATAATCTTCAGCCCGTCTGCCAGCCATGATGGCATCCATGACCATAGCAATGAAAACCAGCTGTCATCCTTCTTCACTCCTTTACTTTCTTCCATCATTTTGGAGTGCATCTGGGCCAGTTGTGATACTGCTTCGGTGAGCGTACCGTTGTCGGCATCGTTAGCAGGATTAAATGTGCAGCATGATTGTCCTATCTTTGCGCAAACTCCTCCCTCCATTGCTGTAAGGAGATCCAATACATATCTGTTCTGTAGGGCTACCATCCTCACCACTCGTAGTTCCTCTTTTATTGCGTTGAATACGTTTACTGTTGAATTAATTGTCATCATCAGCTCCCATCGGGTTATCTGGAGCCATTTAGCGTTTGCATAAGCTTGCAGTCCAGGGTGTATTATTGACAAGAAAAACATTGCTGCTCTACTGAATAGTCTGTGTTCTGGTGGGATTGAAGTGAGTGCTGTTTCCGACCTTTCCCATAGGTAATTTCCTGTCAGAGGTTCTCCATGTCTCTTTTTCCTGTTCAGGACATTATTGTTGTTGTTCTCATTGTGTGGCCCCCTCTGAGATTGTACCGATCTCTTCTTCCTCTTGTTTCCTTCATCCATTTTGGGGAAATTCGCCATGTTCACATGTTTTTGGGGCACCACTAGTGATGGTACATTAATGTGTACCATTGTGCATATACCATTCCACAGCGGGGGCAGGTGGTGATATGCCTTATTTCCGCAAGCCCAGTAGTGGTCCATTAACACTGCTGTTCCTGCTCCCCCCTCTGGTAACTCTAACACGCTTGCACAGTTGGTGTTGTATCCTACGTCCACATCTCCTCTGTATTGGTAGCATAACTTAGGTGCAGTCAGCGGCAGTATGCTCATTGGGTCTTCATCCTTCTCCATCCATGTCAGTATGGGTACGTGCTTGCCCCATATTGTCCAACATCTGTTATTGTGTTCATCTCTGGTGGTAATATTTTCTCTCGTCACCATGTTGCTGCCAACCACTCCTATGTCCCATTTATTGTCCATGTATACCTTCCCGGTTATTGCTACCAGTGGTCTTTCCCAACAGCCTTGGGTACCAGGAACTTCAGTGGCATACCAATCACATGGTAGGTATTGTAGTGTTACTTTCTTCGTTTCTCCCTTTTCAGGACCACTTGTCATGTATCTGAACGCTTCAGCATGCAAACTGCTCTTGTGGTAACTCAAATATGACTTGAGGAAGTTGTTTTCGTATGGATATGTGTCTCGCGTTTTCCACACCAGTCTCACCACCGTTCCTTGAAATCGCCCTCTCGTTTGGAATAGTGCCAGATATATTATACATCGTGCCGTCTTCTCTTCTATTTCTGTGGCTACGAATGTTCGAGAAGCGATCATAGCGTATGGGATCAATGAGCAGACATAGCAGCTGTCTTCTGTTGTCTGCTTACCTATTTGCGTCATGTGCTGGTACCACATGTTGTTGAGACGTGTGCTGAATCTGTTATGTAATTATCAATACCTTTATTATCTGAGTATGTACTGCGTTTAACTCTACTTCCCTTATGTGGAGGGTTGCTAGTACCACCTGACGTAACACCTGTTGCAGCCGTGGGTGGGGGTACGTTAGGTTGGGGTGCAGCCATAATATTGATAGCATAACTTTTCTGCCATACAGAGGCAGCCAGAAAACCGTGATGACCAAAACCCCTATCATTTTTATTACAAAAGCTAGTCTCACCGCCATTTGTTCTTACCTTGCTGCAGTCCGGCAGCTTATTCTTGCGACGTTAAAGTTGCCCGCCTGAAAATTCTCAATATGCTTGTTATTATGGTTAGTTGTCGTTATCAAGCCCTCCCTATCAGATAGTCGTTCAGTGCCCAGGCGAAGAGCTGCTCCCACGCCAATCTAAGTGATCTATCTCTTAGAGCAGGTAAGTGCTGGTGAAGATGGGGCATTGATTGTTCTATGGCCAAGATAAATGCGGTGTAGTAAACACGTACCCTCCTTCTTTTTAGGTACTTTGGCCTTTTTATGTGATATGCAAATTGGTGTGATAGGGCTTCAGGGTAGTTTTTGTCTGTGGGTAACATCTACTCCTGGGCAATGTACGCTGTTAGTTACCTACTTTCGTAACAATACAATTACACACGGTACCTGCATGTGCGAGAAAGAATGTGTTTACATGTGTATGTGTGCAAAACAGTGTCCTTCAATTGGGTGGTGGATGTGGTGGGCAGCGGGTTTGGGGCTCAAATGGCGGAAGTCCTTTACTCTTTGATCTTGTGACCATGGGATGGGTGGTGTGCAAATGACCAGTGTTTATTTCAGTACTTGTCTCTGGGGACTCTGGGGGGTGATAGGGTATAGTGACACTAAGGTCGTCAGCTGTGGTAGACGTCTCCTTCTCCGTAGGTGATGCTGTCGCTGTTCTTCCAATGGCCTTGTCGGTAACGCTAGGGCGGGTCTGGAGTTTGCAGATCTTCACATCGTGTAGGTGATTCCAAGCACGCTTATCCTGCAACTTCACCGCTCTTGTAGATACCTCCTCTACCAAGTGGGGACCAGTGAAGCGTGGGCTGTTCCACCTTCTATTGAAGTTGCGGAGTAGCACGTGGTCACCTTTAGCAATTTTGCACAGTCTTTCCTTTTCCAATTCTTTGTCGGCGTCTTCTTGTTGGTAACTCTTAGACCCGCCCCGCGTGCGCTCGAGCTGTTGAGACACAAACGCTACACTAGTAATCAAAGAAGACACATACTGGTACATTTCATCACCAAGAACAGTTGCAGTATTTTCATAGTCTGTGAAGGCTCTTGATGTTGGCGTTAGGGGAAGGCGCATCTGACGTCCGGTCACCACCTCGTGAGGAGTGAGGTGGTGGTCGGACCCTGGCCTATTTCTTAGCTCAAATAGAGCTAGCGGAAGACAATACAGCCAAATCTTCTTTGTTGTTTGCTGTATCTTTGCGATTGCCTCCTTCAATAGACCATTCAGGCGTTCACATAGACCGTTGGCCTGCGGGTGATATGCACACGCAAATTTATGCTTGATGTTCAGTAAGGACGTGATGTGCTGAAACATTTCATTAGCGAAGTTCAGGGTGTTATCTGACTGCAGTACTTCGCACACTCCCCACCTGGGGAAAACCTCCCTCACTAGAAATTTAGCTGCTCTGAAAGCATCCGCATGTGAGCAGGGTCCTGCCTCAATCCACCTGAAGAATGGGCATACCACCACAATCATATACATATTTCCTTGACATACATTGATCATATCAACGTAATCAATATGAATGTGCAGGAAGGGTCCCTCTGGCCGGGGTATAGTACCTTTTATCACTTGCAGCGTGTGACTGGCCGTAAACTGTTGACATGTAAGGCAATTGCTGATAAAATTTGTTACATGAGCATTTAACTCGGGGCAGAACCAGTCTTCCCTAATTCGTGCTGCAATAACTTCCTTCCCTGTGTGAGCTGGGTGATGGAGCTGGCTCAGGGCAGTGTTCAATAGTGCCAACGGCATGACCATTTTTCCAGTGTTACCCTGACGCCATAGTGCATCAGTTGGTGACATTGTACATCCTCTTTTTACCCATATCTCCTTTTCGGCCATTGGTGCGGTCGCTTGTAATTCCATTATCTGTGTGGCTGGGAGATGGGTGTATCCTTCTTTCATCAACATCTCTTTAGCTATCCCCCTCCCTCTCCCTCTCTCTGACTCTGTGGGGTTCCATATTTCACCAAAATACGCAGCATACTTGGCATGTGCGTCTGCTGCTTCATTCCCTTTTGAGATATGATCTTCTCCATTAGTGTGTGCGGGACATTTAACCAAATCTAGTTCCTGGGGATTATTTATTACTTCAATTAATTCCGCTAACAAGAGAGCATGTTGCACTGGGGTGCCGTCAGCTCTCCTAAACCCCCTTTTCCGCCATTTTGTCAATCCCGAGTGAACAGTTGACGTGACATATGCGCTATCAGAATATATAGTAACTCTTTTGTCAAAGCTTTCCTTCAACACCAAGATCAGTGCAACCAATTCTGCTGCTTGAGCAGAATAATGCTGTGGTAACTGTACACATTTCACCGCCATGCACACCAATTCCTCTGTCATTTTTACAACTGCTGCCCCAGTCCTCCTTATCCCATCACTCTGGTCAATTGTCGATGACCCATCAATGAACAAGAGCTCTCCTCCATCTAGCGCATCCTCCTCTACTTTTCTAGTACATGAGTACATTTCAGTAGTCTGGGTACAATCATGAGCATAGTCACCTTCCTCAATAACTTCCGCTATAAACCTTGCAGGGTTAACTGTACTGCATCTAACAATAGATAGTTCTGGTCTAGATAAGATAATCTCATAACCTGACGCTCTCTGTGTGGTTAGTGTTGACTTAGGCTTGTTCAATATTGCAAATAGTGCATGCTCCACAAATAGTGTGGTTGGGCACCCCATTGTAATAGATGATGATTTCTCTACCGCAAAGGCAGCTGCGGCAAGGCCTTGTTCACAAGGGAAGTGACCTAACATAACAGGGTCCAAGTGACTGCTGTAAAATGCTATTGGCTTGTATCCCATGCTTGTTTTCTGAGCCAATACTGCTTTCATTACTGCTGAGTCGCAATGTGAAAAGATAAAGAACTGTCGTTCATAATCTGGGTTGGCCAGTACCGGAGCAGTTGATATTGCGTGTTTCAATTCGTCAAATGCTTCCTTCATTTCCATTGTCCACCCCAATTTTTTCTCCCCTTTGTTTGCTTCTCTCAATGCTTCAAGTAAGGGTCCTATGTATGAGCTGTAATCAAAAACCCATGCTCTGCAGTAATTGCACAATCCTAGGAAAAGCTGCAGCTCCCTCACTGTTTGTGGCAATGGCGTGTTTGATATAGCCTGTGCTCTTTGTGGTGCAATCTTTCTTCCGTGTTGGGATATCAGTTGACCAATGTATAATACCTGTAACTGACAGTACTGTAACTTTTCTTTGTCTACCTTATACCCCTTTTCAGCCAATATTGTCAGCATTTTCAATGAGTCCTCCCTGCACCTTTCTTTGCTTGTGCTGCAAATTATTATGTCATCAACATACTGCAGCACTGTACTTTCCAATTCAATGTTTCCTAAATCCATCTGTATTACTCTGTTGAAAATTGAGGGTGACTCACAGTACCCTTGTGGTAACCTGGTGTGCTTCCATTTTGTGTTTCTGTACGTGAATCTTGTCAGGTCTTGTGAATCTGCATGCAGGGGTATTGAGAAAAAGGCATTTTTGAGGTCAATTACTGTAAATCGTGAGGCCTCTGCTGGAATTCCACATAATATGGTGGCTGGGTTTGCTGCTATGGGGTATTCTGCTTCTACAATGTTGTTCAAGGGCCTGAGGTCCTGGATGAAACGCCAAGACCCTCCTTTAACTTTGCGCACTGGATACACGGCCGTGTTACATGGTGACTCTGATGGTACCAGTATGCCGTTATTTATAAGGGCCGTTATTGTTTCATATATGCCCTCATCTGCCTCTTTTGATAGTGGGTATTGCTTCACTCTAGGGAGTATTGCACCCTTTTTCAGTTTTATTCTTACTCCCCCGATACTTGTTATGCAACCCACGTCATAGGGACTAGTGGTCCACAATGATGTTGGAACTTTTGCCATATCCTCCTCGTAAAAGGGAACTGGGGTAGATGCGGGTGCTTCAAGTGTCATTGCAATTTTCTGTGCCACTTGCTTGTATGTCACTCTTAGCCATATATCTACACTCATCCGTTCCTCCCCTTTCCTCTTTACCAATTGCTCCCCTTTGTGCTGATGTTGTTGCTACTTCTGTGTTCCTGCGTACATATCTCCTTATTTCACTCTCCCCTCTCCTATCTTCTCGTTCCCCTTCTTTTTTCTCTACTATCTCTCCACCCATTTCCTCTCTTTTCTTTTTTAATTCCTCCATTACTTCACTACTCATCTTTTCCAATACCCTTTCATCCTCTCTCCTCCTTTCCCATCTCTCTCTTTCCTGTTCTAATATCCTTTCTATCATCCTCCCTTCTTCGTATTTCTTTGTCGTTTCTGATAGTATTCTCCTCTTCCATATTTCCATTTCCTTTTCCTTCTCTTCTTCCTCCATTTTTTTGTCGCGCTGTGCTGCTCGAGATACCCTTTCTGCTGCCCTTTCTGCTGCTGCCTTCACCCTTTCAGCTTCCCTCTTTCGTTCTTCAGTTCGTTCCCTCATTTTTTCCAACACATTCTTACTTTCTTTCCTTTCTCGTCTTCTCTCTCTTTCCTCCCTCTCAAGCTGTTTGATCAGGGCATTTTGCTCAATCCTTAACTCCGCTAATCGTTCCTCCAAAATCTTTTCTTCTTCTCGTATCACCTCTTCCGCCTTTCTTTTCCCCCCTTCCCCTTTCATCTCGCTCTTGCTTTCATTGTCCTCCTTCATTTTCCTTACTACCTCTGTCTCTTCTACTCTTAATTAACCTCGCAATTTTAATAACACCTGCGCAGCTACCCATTCGTCGTGTCCTATGGCTGCAATTTGTTCTTCGCTAGTCTTCCCTTCCCCAACGGACATCTTCATATAAGTTGACCCTACCGTACTTGTCGCCTCTCCTCCCGTGTAGCCACCTGCAGCTGTATATTGTGGTGGGCTGTATGCTGGGTTCGAATACCCCTCAGCCGCTCTTAATTGTTCTCTCACTATTTCTCGTAGTTCCGTTATAGGATATAAGCCCCCTTCCTCCTTTTTCACTACTTTCGCTAGGGGCATGTTGTCGCCCTGTTCCTTTTTTATTTCTGTTTCATCTGCGTTGCTACTCTTTTCTCCTGCCTCTTGTCCTTTCCCCGCGCACTGTGTGCTTTCACTCTCTTTTTCCCCATTCTGTTCTTCCTCCTTAACCTTCTTCTCCTCCTTTGTTTCCCCCACAGTGAACATTCCGTTCGGTCCTGGTCGGGACCCCTGGAACATCCTTCATAAGTTAAACACCTCCACATGGTGTGACAACTTCTTCCCCTTGTATGTGTTATGTAGATGGGTCAATAGTGAGTGTTGGACATATGGGTCGAAACTGCCATTAGGCGGCCAGGGTGTCGTCATTTTGTTGTCCGTCCCCTGTGTCCATTCTATGCTGTATTTAATAAGTTTCTCCCTATGGGGTAACAGTGTTTTACATATATGCTGTAGCGGGGTAGTGAGGGTGTTCCCCCACCCTCCCGATCCTGTCCCGTATGACATGGTAGCACGGTGTTGTTATCCTCCCTCGATATGGTAGCGGTTATCTTGCTAATAATGAACACTATACAATTTCAGATATTTTACCTAGCCCCGTAATTTTGGGGACTTGCGATCATCCGCTAAAAGAAAATAATAAAATATAGCATTTGCAATCATATATTCTTTTCTGTCTTTTCTCTTTTTTGTTTGTTTTTTTTTTCACCTAACTCCGTTATGGCCCTTGTACGGCCGAGGCGCACGTAGCCCCCTGCGGCTGCGTGCCCTGTGTGACGTGCTTATACAGCCGTCCCACTTTATTTCACCCCTCCTCCTCTTCTCCTCACTCATTGTGGCCAGCGTTCTCCGTGCACGGTCACGTCTCTCTTTCCACAATCGTTACCTTTTATCTCCGTCTCTACTCCCTTACCACTATTCTCTTCCCCACCACCTTCAACAATGCTTTGTGCTTGGGTATCCTATGAAAGCCCTACCGGTGACGTCACCAACCTCTTCCAAAACTACCGGTAAGTTCTTTTCATGTTTCAAAAGTTCAAAATAAGTTTGCTATCTATCCCTGTTAACCCCACAGCTGTCTTCTTGTCACGCCTGGAACATGGTAATCAACAATATAATCAGACTGCGCACACTGCGTCGCCTCGCGTGTGATACGCCCCTCAACAGGAGGGCTTAACCAGCCAATTATCTTCCGTATTAGGCAACCAGCTAGCTACCGCCTACAGGAAAACGTCATCTATCTATCGAGTTTCTCTGCTCGATCAATACGGATCCTCATCTACTCAATGATTAATAATTGCCAATTCGTAGGAAACGCACACACACACACCCTTACAGGTGGTCGCGACCTAGGCCAATCAGTGTCTGCGAGCGGCCGCACGTGATGTTTTCGTGCTCCGCCCACCCTTCTTCGTAGCGTAGCGGACTGCTCTCGCACTTGTCCAACTACCATTCACTTTACCGTCAACAATAATTATCAAATCTTCGCCTCACACCTTGTTAACACCTCCCACCTCCCGTATTCTATTCCTCCCCCCTCCCTCACAATTTCACATTGCTTGTTGGGTGTGGCATACTCACCAAGTTCTCTTGATGCGGTGCCGCTCGACTGCGTGCACCCCTCCAAGCGGCTCGCCACCTCCCCTCCTCCGGACCACGTCTGGACACTCTCGAACCGCGGGCGGGATACTTCTCAACCGGCTCCCGAGGGCCAATATCCAGATTGCGCTGTCCGGTCTTCTCGCAGTTCCGCGATGGTCCTGTAGTCCTCAAAAAGGGGGCAGCGGCAGAGGCGGCCGCGCCACCGGGCCTCCTCGCAACGATAGCACTCGGAAAAATAAAAGGCAGATCTTAAACAGATCTCAGCCGCTACCTTGGCTGTCAGTTCTCGCTGGGCGCATTCTGCAGGGTTAGCAATTGTACTCTTGCTCGTCCAATGTTCGTGGAGGCTCTTGCTTGCGGCCTACTTGGGCCTGGTGCATAGGTGGGGATGTTTAATGCACGGCACTTTAAGTTGCGGTATCACATTGCTTCATAGGTGGGATCATGTCTTCGTGGTATTTTCATCACAATGCAAGGGTTAGGAGAAGCGTCTGCAAGCATTTAGATGAGTACTTTGTGCGTCTTGCATTTCTGCATTTCGAAAAACCTATGTGAAAATAATAAAGATGCGTGTCAGTGGGTGAGTCCGTCACCTACGTCATAGCACTGAGTATGTTCTTCGTGTGGATTGGTGTGGGGGTGTACAGTGTGCATGGTTGCACGGGTGTTCTGACAGTTGGCTGGGTCGTCATGGCATCTCTAACAATGTGTTTATTTACTGTTGAAGGGTTTAGTCGAGTTCATCCATGCCGCAGGTGTCGGCTTGAGCAGGGCAGGCTGGTGGGCAGGCTGATGGGCACATCCGTATGTTCCTGTACCAGGGTATTTGGTCGTCTAGTAGATAGGCAAATTCATCTTGTGGCGGGTGTATGGGTCGCAATCCTCTAGGCCAGGGGCGCGAGGAGATTGGGGGGAGTCTTTTCTCCCATTCTCCCACTTCACCTAATCCGCAAATTGGCTGATAAGAGGAAGCTTGAAATTGGAAAAATGCCTACCTGTAAGAAGAGCGTGGCGTCAAACTACAATTTACGAAGAAAGAATGGCAAAGAATGTGTGACAAATACAGTTAAAAAGGTTGAGGAGAAAAAACTGAGAAATCCATTCTGGTAAATACTGGCTCTATCACTTCTTTCTTTTGCCCAAATCTGGGAACCTTGGGCAAGGAAAAATCTCATCCCCTTGGAGGTGGGAGATGTAATCAGCAACCATGCCAGTGATCGACTGGAGAAATTGAATGAAGAAGCCATTGATAATAGCTCATTGCTAGACTTATGTTTGTCTATGCAAAGATCAATGGCTCCCCCTTTGACCACGGAAGGGGTTTCAATTGATTTGCCGGCTATGGATAAGCGAGTTACAATAGCTCAGGTAGAGCGGCTGTCTGTATCACCAAACTTGGTGGCCTTGGCTGATCACACTAATATTGAAGCAACTGATGAATCCTCCTCGTGCCCCAATGCACTGATGGAATTACAATCATCGGTGGCCTCACTTCAATTTGCCCTAAAAACTTTATTAAAGGTTTGTGGCCTAATATTGGAGAATTCTATTAAACTCTCCCCCACAAAAAATACGAACCAAAGCTTGGTTGATGAGGCAGAGAGCAACTTATCTGAGCCTTTAAGGCTGGCTGCTGAACCGGCTGAACCTGATATTATTCAGCTGCCTGATTACAATGAATATAACAACTGTAATATATTTCTCTCGTAAACACCTAAGGCTAGCCAAAAGAGCTGCGATGAAAAAAAGGCCCTGCACGAACGCCTCTCCTTTGCCGCCCTCGCCGCCAATGGAAATGCAGACGAAGAAAATGGAGAAAAGAGCGGCAAGGGCAAAAAAACACAGCCAGAAGGGAGAAGGCCATCTCACGAGCTGGTTAATACCTGAAAGGGATAAGGTACCAGTGATAGTTGAAGAAATTGAGGATTTTTCTCAGTCTTTACTGGAAGAAGAACATGACAAGATCTTCTCAACACCACTCAGCACATGGCAAATTGAGGCAGCTAGAGACAATATAATTCCTTCCGGAGCAGACAAAGGGGCAGAGGTAGAAGGGTTTAAGAATAATACCCTCCTTGTTAAGAATTTATCTCAAAATAATGATCTTGACTGGCTTACCCGAACCATCTTTATGACCAGATTACATTCAATCCCACAATTGAGAGTATTGCTATTAGCTGATTCTGAATTTGTTGATCCTCTAAATAGTAGGAACACTAATGTATCAGCTATTCACTGTAAATTCCAGTCGACAGCACAACTGATTCAGCTACATAAAGATAATCTGCTGGACATGGATGTGGAAGTGGATGCTGATCCTGATAAAGATTACTTGATCTGCCCAAAGGAGATAAAGACTCTAATTGAGAATAAACCTACTATTCCCCTGATCAACAAGGGGAAATCAGTACAAGTCAAAGACATTCAAAATGTCCTTAAGTGGCTAGCCGAATCTCTTCCTATGGCTTTGAATAAAGAATGAGATTATTCGATATTATCGCTGAACTGTAGAGGGTTTAGTCACTTATTTGCGCCTGATGGCTCTCTCTTTTATATTACCAAGTTCTCATTGATTTGCCTTCAAGAGACATGGCTGACCACTCAAATTGTACTGAATGGATATACTTTATATCAGTCCTGTGCCAAAAAGGGTCTTTGAGGCAGACCATATGGAGGTCTAATTATTGGAATACCACATTGGGTCATCTCTCGTCATATATTTACTAATCTGGACTATTTGATTGTAGCTGTTGAACTAGAAATGTTAATTGAAGGTTTAATCGAGAATGTTTTATTATTGAATGTGTACTGTCCACGGGGTGCCTCCCAGAATGAAGCAATGCAGGAAACATTGCATGGGGTCATGATCAATTGGTCACTAATGAAGGAAAATAAATGTATTATTACCCTAGGGGATTTTAATTGTCATATGACGGGTGGATACTGGCCCACTATAAATCCTAATTTAAGACCAAAATGCAAA
Organism: Ambystoma mexicanum; assembly: GCF_040938575.1. Taxonomy (NCBI): domain Eukaryota; kingdom Metazoa; phylum Chordata; class Amphibia; order Caudata; family Ambystomatidae; genus Ambystoma; species Ambystoma mexicanum. The sequence goes on from NC_090926.1 coordinate 481,722,935, forward strand.
ATGTCACATGCAAAGTATGATTATGTGGGCCTCCAATGGATGAGTTTCTTCAAGCAGTGGGGCATGGAAATGATTAATGGACATACGTTAAGTGATTACCCAGGTGAATCAACATGGGTAAGTGGAAAAGCTAAAAGCACCTTAGATTATATTTTTCTTACTCCTGAAATTGCTATATATGTTAGGGATCTTGAGATTAATAGCAACAGTTGGAGTGACCATGCATCACTCTCACTATTACTCAAGATACAATAATTGATAACTAATCAGAGACAGATGGGAAACATGAAGATCAACCAAGCTGCTACACGTATTTGTTGGTCTAAGAAAAATATAACAAAAGCGGCCAATGCAATAACAGCTGAGCAACACCCTGATATATCTCTTTTTCAAGATATGTCGGCAGACGAAATATAAAAATGGATCTCCTTGTTCTCTCGGGTGTACGCCACTGTGGGAACAGGGATGGTGGTTGGTGGACCAATTAAGGTTAACAGTTACGACCGAGAGGTCAGAGATGCTAAAAGAATACTGAAAGCTGCACTCCGCAGGGCTAAAAAGTCGAGTCTTACATATACTTCTTACTGTTCCACTGCTAAGATGCTCAAGAATAAATATAGAGCATGGATAAAGCAAAGAAGATACTCATGGACTTTAGGTCAATGGCAGGACACGGTACGAAAAATCTGCACTAAAAATACTCGTAATATCTGGTCCTTATTGGGTGAAGCTAGAGGGAATGGGCAACCCCTATGATCAACCCTATTGGAGCACATATATGGGAAAGTTTTTTGATGGAGTGGCACATCTCTGCAGATGAACTTGATAGGAGCAGAGTATATGCCTGCCCGCCGAGCCCTCCATTCAAAATAACTGTAGACCAACTTCTTCTTAAAATAAAAAAAATGAAAATGATCTTGTGCCCCTGGCCCCAAACGGGCTAGCAAATATAGTTATGAAAACTAATCCTACATTTTCGGCAGAGGTTATGAAGATTTTATTTGACAGGGTTTTGGCTGAAGGGAAGATTCCGAGTTCCTGGCAGAAGTCAATTCCTATTCCAATCCACAAAAAAGGTGATAAGCGAGATCCAGATAACTATAGATTGTTATCTATGCTGGACTGCTCTGGCAAACTGTTTGTAGGTTTACAGTTAAAAGAACTCCAGGCCTGGGCAGACAATATAGGGGTTCTTAACCACTTTCAGAGCAGATTTAGGAATGGCTACTCGACTACTTATAACTTATTGATCCTGGATACTTTATTTACTAATGCCATGAAGAAGGGTAATCCTCCCCTTTGTGCCCTTTTCATAGACTTTAAAGCAGCCTTTGATTTAGTTTGCAGAGAGCTGCTGTGGTCGAAATTAGAATATTTGCCATGTCCTCACGGCTTATTATATTACTTAAAACTCCTCCACGTAAATACCACTATCCGGCTAAAGTTAGATTCTCAAACCAATATGACGGCAGAAGTGGAACAGAACTGAGGAGTCAAACAAGGTTGTGTTACGGCTCCCACATTATATAATATGTTTGTCTATGGTCTACCAGATGCAATATGCGTGGCCCAAAATTATCCTCCACTTATAGGCCAAGAAAAGTGCCCAGTACTTGCCTATGCTGATGAGTTGGTCATTCTGGACCATACCACCAACGGGCTACGAAGATCGGCAGAGGCGCTGTGGCAATACGCTAAAATTAATGATCTTTCCATTAATATGGATAAGACCCAAGTAATGATATTTACTACCAAAAGAATTGCCTGGACTAGGGTAAAGATACAAGAACTGGAGATCTAATACACACCCAGCTATAAGTATCTCAGTATTGATGTTGAAAAGGGCAATGGGTACCAACTATATATACAGGTTAGAAGGGTCAGAGCCGCTCAAATTACGGCCCTTGCATACCAATTTACTAAAACACATGGTGATTTTACAATCTGGGCGGCCAGATTATTATATCTACAAGTACTTGCGCCAATGATGTTCTATGGCCTAGAAGCCCTTCAGACAAGTGATTTTAATTGGCTGCACGTAGTAGATGGCAAGTATTGGAGAAAGATCATGGGCCTCCCTGCTTGCATACCTACGGCGGTTCTTAGACTAGAATTAGGACTTTCCTCATTGAAATCTATCATTTTAAAAAGAAGAGCTGAACTATATTTAAAAATAAGGTCTAAATCTAGCAATCAAGTGTTACTATCCATGAGACAACAACTCAGTAAGGAGTCCAAGAAGTCCCCCTTTTAGGCAAACATCGAGAAGTATCTAGATGAAATTAACTGGATTATGAGAGCAGAGGATTATTCGCCGGCAGTTAAATCTGCCATAGCTAAGACAGTTGAATTGGGTGACTGGATAGAAAATTTTGACCGATTAGAAGGCCTAAAAAAATATCAATTTATAAAATGTGTATTGTATACCTATAAAAAAACACAGCCACATTTGGATTTATGTCCTGCGCCAAGACTAAGACTATTTATACTCTTAGTCAGGATTAACCAGCTTCCTGTACTGGCCATTACTGGCGTAATTGATAAGATCCCTAGGGTGGCTCGCTACTGTTGTCTGTGCAAAGATCACAAAAATGTTGAAACCGGGAAACACTTAACGACTAGTTGCCCAAAGATGCTGAATGTGTATAAAAAACATTATGATAAATATGTGTATGACATCAAACACATTGGTGAAAGCATCTTTTGGTGGCAAATTATCAACACCCCTAACTTGAAGAAATGTATTGCAATGTATAATGTCTGGCTTAAACTTGAGAATTTGCTTAAGATATCAATTTAAGTTGTGATGAGGGGTATTTTCTCCTACACACAAATTGCATTCCACGAGTAGGTAAATAATTGATTAGTTAAAATATAATTGATTTTAGTGCATGTTTTAGATGTATATTTTAATTCTTGTTTCTAAAGTAAAATTAGTTTATAATTTTAGTAGGAATGATGAACTAAGATGTTTTTAGATATTTTCTATGTGAATTTATATTTGTATTTGTATTTGATGATACGTATGGATTATAAACGTATTTTATTATGATTATAATATATATATTACGTGAAAAGTTTATTTATAAACTAGTACACATTAATAAATAATATAAATCTATGTAGGGAAAGGTGTACAAGTTAAATGTTTCCTAACAGCCATCATTTTGTGACTACTGAGTACTTATGGGAGAAGAGAACCCCAGTGACGAGCAAGCATGGCATAAACACGTGTGGCTTTTCTTTTCAGAGTGGGAGAAGAACTTCTCCAAATGTTTGGCGGCAAGCAGATTACATTCAGTGATTGTGCTTCTAGTGAAGAAAACATCTAAGAATTGTTTAGATGCAGGATAGTGCATTCAGTAGTGTTAATAAATATGTAATTTTCTATTGAAAAGATAAAGTTCTAGTTACAGAGAAAATGTCTTAGAATTCTTTGGAGGCAGGAGGATATATTTAGTGACTGTAACTCGGTGCACCATCTTTGTAAGGCATTCAAGAGAAAATACTAAAGGCACAACCACAATATTAGAATGTGTTGAGGTAGTTGATCTTTATTGATTACATCTCGGTATTCCCTCTATTTGCAATAAGACAACATAGTAGTTGCAAATGATGAGATGGCAGGAGAGTACATTCTCTGGCTGTCTCAGAGCAAAAAAACATGCCATATTTTTGTGGCTACAGAGAAGTACCCATTTTGAGTGCCAACATGTCTGGTGCAATAAGGTATGTCAGCACAAAGGCAGGGATAGAAGCTATTGTGTGCATCGTGGATGCCAGAAGCAATATTTCTATTTTGTCAAATGTATTTTGTCTCATGGTGCAGCTCCCTAACCCTCGCCCACTGAATCTCATTTACTAATCCTAACTTCAAACTGCCCTGTAGCAGATTAGAATCTCCTGAATCCTCCTTTCAAAATCCAATGCCAACCCCAACTCTACCTCACACTCGTGTACTCACATGCACTGACGCACCTTAATCTGTATCCCATGCAGTGAAAGACAGGAAAGTTTGACCTGCACATTACTCTCTTCATGGTTTCACTCTAGACAGGAATGAAATCCTGGTCTTGGCCCCCATTTCTGGAATCACGGATTATTCATATACACACCATGGCATCAGGCACTTAGTTATTCAAGTACTTTTTCATTCCCACTTCTGAATTCGTAATAGTTATTTGTTGAATGGGGAACTGCTAAAAGGAGGAAAAGACATTAGAAGTGTGCCTGGAAAAATGACAGCATCACTTTGGTATTTAGCCCCTTCACCTTGAACCACACATCACCCTGGTCTGTAATAAGAACGTAGAACATGCTCAGGTATGGCTGCTCTGCCTACTGACTCTGGAAGAGAAAGGGGTGTTGATTTGCCGATTGCATCTTATGATGACACTGGAGAAACAACACAGGGTTTCGAGGTGCATGATGTGTCCAGACTCTGGACTCCCACTCAGTAACCATGCACATACACCTTTGAAACTTACAAAAATGAGGAAGACAATGGTGACTAATCAGATTCTATTCAATAGTACATGATTTACTTACCCAGTGATACAAAGGAGGAGAGCAATGCCACAGTTACAGAGACAGGATGGAAACACTTTATATAGAGTCTTCCACCAACAGCTTGAGATGTGAAATATGTTAAAAACATCAGGGTGTGGTAGCCAAACCACCAATGGCACCAACTTCTTGGCAAGGTGATTGTAAGAGGACATGTATTTTATGCCCCGTAAGCTTAAAAAGAAACATCTGCATCTCATCACCTGCTGCATCTCACCACCTGCACGTTTTGCAAGAAAACTATGTATTGGGGAAAGGCCATTCCAAAGTTTATTACAGGATCATTGTAGTGCCATCTTATCTTTGATGATGGGTGGGAGGGTAGCAATGATGTTTACGATGTCCAGAGTTTTGATGATGAAGTGTGTGGCCAGTGCGTTGCAGAGGAAGAGGGGAGGAGGAGACTGCAGACGGGTTGGCTAGCTCCCTGCAGATTTTAAAGCATTCAGCAGTATCTTGGATGCACCAGATACCCGTGCCTGGATGTGGGCCCTTTTCTTGGCACAGATGGAGAGTCTATATTGCCTTTGGATCAGGTGGCAGGCCATTTCGTCTTGTCAGATTGTGAGCCTAAAGTTTACCACTTCTGGTCCACAGCTTTGCACTTGCATTTCTGGGCTGCATGTTCAGAGTCGTACCAGGTGTTACGATTGGAGGCAGGTTTCAGGTAAATCCTCATGAGTGGGGCAAACATGTCAACGGTGTTGGTAACGGCAAAATGGAAGTTGATGAGGGCAGAGTCGGCGGTAGAGTGTGGGGAGTGGAGAGCGGGAGATGAAGGTGGATGTGACGGCAGCAGCTGACACTCATTTTATCGGGCGGATGTTTGTGAACAAGGTTGGCAGGGCTTTTGGAGATGCAGTCAGAGGGCCAAGGGGATCCACATGCAGGAAGAGGAGAGAATGGTCTGACCAAGAGAGTGGAGTGACAGGGGGAGAATGGGAGTTAGAATGGATGAGGGCATCCAGAGCGTGGCCAGCTGATTAGGTTGGGCCAGAGAAAACTCCTCTTCTTAAGTCAAACGTTGCCCTCGTGCTAATACCATGCAAACTTTGCACTTGCACCACAGCAAAGCTTCGGTAATCTGGTCCCTGCTAATGCTCCTCTGTGCAACTGATAATTTCAGAAAAGTATTGTAATTTTGACACAACAGTCCCCATCGCACTTTCTAAAAATGCTAATCTAGGGTTTTGACACCATGACACACGAAATAGAGCACCACATGTTCTCAAGCGGTGCAGCTGCTTTCAATTCCAGAAAAGAAGTAACATTCTATGCCACTATTTCCGACCAGTCTTGGTGCCCTGAAGCCAGATTACAGAACATTTGTACTTGCACCAGAGCAAAGCTTCTGTAATCTGGCCCCATATATTCACACACAAGGCCATTGTAGATCCAAGGGCTTCTGAGCAGACCTTTGATGGCAGACACATTCATCACTGTATGAACGGGCTAAATGGTCTGTGATGCACACCTGGGGCCAGATTACACAAACCTTGCACCAGTGCAAGTACACAATTGCAAGATATTACCACTAGGGCAACATTTCCCCTATTTGTATAAACACTGCGACATGTAAGACAACTATTTCACCATGAAAAATGCAGTTTGACATGGTATAAGCACCAGGGAAGAAATTCCCATTGTACAAAAAAGATACATTTTCATGCGTTTTTTCACCAGGGCCATTCCGTATTAGCACTACGGCAAATGTTGCCCTGGTGAAATAATACAGTGAACATATATCTTGTTTGCCCTAGGGCAATTTTTGCCCAGGGGCGTATTTCATGCCAAACTGCACTGACATGGTGTAATAATTTTCTAATATGTCCAAATATTTTAAAAAATTGGGCACACTTTTTCCCTAGTGCTACTACCATGCAACTTTGCACTTGCACTAGTGCAAGGTTTCTGTAATCTGGCCCCTGCTCTTTACACTTGCTTATGCACACAACCAAATTTCCACACATGAATCAATGATCTTAAAAAACAGTTGTCTGTCTGCATTATCGAGGCACTAATACAGTGCTGAACATGGCTGCTCGATATGTGTGTAGTAAAACATTGTTACAGAAAAAAATGTGACCATAATTGATTGCATATCTGAATCCCTCCTTAAACACATCTTTGTCAGTTGACTATAGAGATAATGGGACGTAACCTATGCTACACATTTATTGAAGCTAATCACAGAGTACAACATAGCAACTTTGATTTGAAACATGAAGGTGCATGAATACTGATTTTGAAATGGCCATGCCAGTAGTCTGCCAAGAAAATTGTCACAACAAAGCTGTTATTTAATGGGAAGCTCTGTCCTATCTCACATATAACTTACATTAGCTGCTTTTCACTCCAAAAACGTGTCTGTTCTCCAAAATCATGATCAGTGGGCTGAAAATGCAGAAATTGAAATGCCATCTTACAAATTGAGCAGATCACTTTCTGTGTACCCAAAACATCAATCACGTATGAGGTAATACCCTCCTTCTCAGCGTGTGACACGAAGGCAGCAGCAATTCAACATAGCAAATCATCACTCAGAAGGTTTTGGAGTTAGTTTGTGTGTTGCTGAAGAAGTTTTCAAAAGCCTGCATAGGACAGATGTAGCTTTACGGTACACAACTGGGCGGCTTCTGTTGATTTCTTCAATTTGCTCTAAGCTCCGTAATATTACGCTATGTCCAGGCCAGAGTAGTAGCTGCAATTAATGTCCCTGGTGTTCCCCCAGATGGGCATTGGGCTCATGAACCAAACTGGCACAGTGTAGATGGGGTGATGCAAAGAGACAAGACACTCATATTTTTTCAATGATTCAAGATTGCAAATAATATGTATTTTGGCAGAAACATAACTCTACACCCTCCTCATCCTCAACTAACCAATATACTCAAAGAAAATTAGACTCCAATACATGGCTTAAAAAATGAAACTTCAAGCTTGTCTGGGAATGCTAGTCATCATATAGTTAAGATAAAACCTACCATCAAAAGGAAATGTAAACAGTCTCAGTCTAATAACGTTTGAACCATAGGGCAGATCACCACCTTTTTCCAAATTAGATAACTTGTCCAGTACCCCACAAACTCGAAAATTCCATTAAGCTATAAAAGGCCACCATTTGCATTTGCGTTTCCATTGGGTACATGTCAATTTATTGTGCAAGTGCACAGCACAGTCAACTGGACTTTTTTTGTCAAACATGATATATGTTGGGCACAATGCACTAAAAGGATATCCTTTGTTAATTTGAAGTGAAACCCCAGCACAAAAAACGTTATTTAAATTTCTCCTGAGACCTTGCCGGCCCAAGGCTTTCAAATTTATTAAATCTGCCATCTTGCAATTTGAGATTTGCCAGAGGAAAAGAGTCCACATTATTTTTTTTTAAAACATCCCTAGAGTGATATAAGGCGAGTGTGTAGGATAGTGTTGAGACTGGGAAGCATGTGGGCAGGGTGAGAGAAGGATTTTGAAGTTTTGGAATCTGTAGACAGTGTACATAGGTTTGTGTTTATTATTTTGTTTTCTGAGTGTTTCCCGAGATCTAAATTTAAGGACTCGATTCTTGTCATACGGCAAAAGAAAAGAGTAAATCATTCACAAAAATATAACATTCTGATGTGTCAAGCCAATAAATGTTATTAGGGAAAGAGGAGTATTTTAAGTGAATTTGGGAAGTAATACCTGTTTTTATTATTAAAATGAAAATCTGGGGATTGCTTCCAAAAACTGGATTACAATAGGCACGAGGGTGCTATTAAGGGTATGTTATAGGTATGGGCTATTTGATTAGATTTGAAAGCTTTAATTTCTTCCTCGAAAATGTAAAAAATATGCGCCAGACATGCATCGGTGGTTGCAATGCATTTTTTAATTAGCCTTTGTTGTGATTTCAACATTTCATGTGATTTAATAATGAACATCTCGATCTTCATACAGGACAATGCATAGATAATACAGTACTTTGTGATTTAATGAAGGAAGCAAACACTCTCAAGGAGAATCTCTTTATTTGTTTTGAGATTCCATCTGAATCTAAGAAATCCACTCCTTATCTAATGGCTGGGATAAATAGAAATAAACTGTTCTAGAACTCCAAACTTCTTATGAGGTTCTGTCATATATGACAAGGAGGAATAACTATGAATGTCTTCAACTGGTTTAATCCATTTGGATCGTTCCCAGGCTTCTTTTTGTACTATCTTGTTGATGCATGAACTCCTCTCGGCTGGACCCAACATCACTTAACATTGTTGAAGGGTTTCATGAAACAAGCTATACCTCCAATCTGTGAACTGCTCATCATTTCATTTAAATCTCTATAAAGAGTATCTGAAACAGCATTCAGGATGTTCCCACATTAGTAATTCCTGATCCTCCTACTTTTTAAGGACTGCATGCCCAATTCATATTGAATTGCCGCAACCAGCAAAGATTTTGGCAATTTTAACGCTTGTCTCCGGATTAGAACCTCGAGCCAAGACAACAAATTCAGAGCTGAGAGATTGTTTAACTGAATGCCATAGAATCATTTTGGCACAATCTTACCTTCATAAAATTTCAAGGCGCGAAGGATGGACAATTTACAAAATTTTCCATCCACCTTACTAATCTGGTTTAATGTTCCTGCAGTCTTTTTTAACAGATATTCCTTAATATCGACTTTATTCGATCTGCTAAATATGGGAAACCCCAGTTAAATGAAATGATTCACAGATTCCGGTTTTTATTTTCCACTCCACCACGCAAATAGCTTGACTTTTCTTTTTGTAGTACACTGAAAAACCTTTGTTTTCCTTGTATTGATTGATAGACTATATATATATACATATATGTATATATATATATATACCGACAAAATCAATGCATTTCTGTTTACCTAATGGTGTCATATCATGCACCAAAAAGATTATCCACGTAGGAGAGCCATGTTAGCCTTTGATTGTTACATTTTGGAGATTCAAATACCGATTTGGCTAATGACGGTTCCACATCCAAAATATACAAATGAAACAGACAGGGGCCAGGAATACACTGCTGACTAACTGCGTGCATGTTGGGATTTTTTGGGGTCAGGGTTCCCCGATGAGTCATTCTAATTTTGATGTTCGACTCAGAGTGCAGAAACTGCAGATAGATTGATGGTTGCCACATAAATTGCAATAACAGTACCACTCCAAGCAAGCTTCTGGACATATTTAAGTATAAAACCATTTAAGTTTGTACTGTGTTTTTTTGTAAACCTAGTCTGCCACTTGTGTAATCTTCTTGTCTCGCAAGACAATGCCGCGGGATGTTGTAACAGCAAGGCCACAGAAACCTTCCTGTCAGCATCTAGGATCAAAATCAGCTTATCATTGTTTGGGTCATTGTGGTTACCTTTTTTAAATACTGCTATCTCACAGGCAGTATGCCAGGATTTAGGATAAAGGAATGATCTGGGTATCTTGCATACGATTTCCAACATATTTTCAGCATCATTTTTGGTGCAGTTGAGCACAATGTAATCAACACCAATTTTGATAGACTTGTCTTACTTTTTTTTACTTCTTTTATTCTCATAATCTTATCCTCCCCATACTGATTATTAATAACCTTTATTTTTCCTCTCAATTACCACTTTTCCCACTTCATCTTCTCATCGAACTGATGTCGATGTTTGACAGGCTGTTAATTACACTTTAACGGAACCACCATCAGATTGTCATCTAGGAAGTGCTCAAAGCTGTTTACTTTGAATGGATTCAGCTTCCATTCCATTGCGATAGATGTCAAGACATCCATGGATCTGTCATTAAAATGAGCCACTTTACAATGGTTCCAAACAACATGGTTACTTCCCTGACTTATTGATAGCGTAGCCTCAACCTTGGCTGTCTTTGTTCATAGCGGAAGATCAAATTCCATGCTGATCATCTTATGATCACTCCATTGATTGATTGATATTTTATTTCTATCGCGCTCGTACACAAGTGTTTCAGAGCGCGACAAGGCAAAGGAGAGGAACAGGGGAGAACAAAACAGCGATCTTACTAGGCCCAGTGACATTGAGAACCCGCAAGTGCATGGGAGGGGGGGGAAGTGCATGGAAGGGTGGAAAGTGCGAAGCAGAGGAGAAACAGATAAATAACAATACATAAATAATAAAGGCAACAAACAGTGGTAATGCAGCCAGCAATTTGCAAGTGCTAGGTTTAAGGCAGCAGACAGGGTAGGTCCGATAAGTGCAGGAAGAAAAAGGGGGGGCTGTATGGGTACAGATACAGACCACAGTGCAAAGGGTGGCCCGGAGGCAGTGCGGGAGGGTGGCAGGATGAGCAGGTACCTGGGCCCAAAAGACAGAGGGTGGCCAGGTGCACGGTGCCAAGAGAGAACAGATCAGCAGGGGAGAGGGGTAGCGAAGGCAGAAGAAAAGAGGAAAGTCTTGAGGTGCTTCCGGAACAGGAAATGGTTCTCCTCAAGTTTTAGAGTGGCAGGGAGGCTGTTCCAGAGGGAGGCCCCAGCCGAAGACAGAGATCTACCCCCACCTTGTTTCTTAGAAAAACGACTGAGCCTGAGTGAGTTGGAGGTAGAGGAGTGAAGAGCTCGAGAGGGGAGGTATTTGCGGAGGGATAGCTGAAGGTATTTTGGACCCAGACAAAGATCATTGATGGCACACCAATCTTGAATGGCAGTTAGGCAATCAGAGATGAGAGAGGGAGAGGAGGTGGCAGAGGGCAGCCTGAAAATGATTTGAGTGTCGTCAGCGTAGCAATGGAAATTTGAGCAGAAAATGGCAATGCAGTGGGCGAGAGTTGCCAGGTATTGGTTGAAAAGCCAAGGCGAGGGGTTAGACCCCTGGGGAACAACACAGGTAGAGAAGAAGATAGATGAAAGGAAGGGCCCAAGTTGGACCTGGGAGGCTAATACCTTAAACTGTCTAATACCTTAAACTGTTTGCAGCTGTAGTACAAGTCATCATTTGACAACATATAGTCCAGGGTAGATTACCTATGTCCAGTACACCATGTTGGTTGACTCAGACTCTCACCAGTAGTTGTTTGATTCAATCACTGTAGTCCTACGGCAGCAAGGCTTTTTTGAAACCTAGTTAAAATGTTATGCTATTATTCCTAAATCTGTACAGGTAGTGTTTAGGTTGCCGCTTAACAGGATTATACCTCCCTCTGTATCTGAAATCCATTCCAAGACAAACGTTGTCACCATTTTTAAAGTGTTTTCAATACTACAGAGTCATTTATGCCAATACAAATTTAATAATAGCATCTTCATACTTACTCCCGTGAGCTTATTGACATCTGGACAGCTAAACTGCCCTTACCCACCTGAAATTGATGATCAATATCCATTTCCAAAAGTGGTATGAATAAGAGTAAGCAGACCTCCCGAGGGCCATCCCTGATTGCCCTTTTCAACGACTGAAATATCTTGACATAGCCGTCAAATACAGGAACATCGGTGAGCCGTGATTATGGGGCAGCCTTTCAAAATGTTCCCCAGTGTCCGGTTTGTAAAGAAAATGCAAGTTCCCACAACTATTCCAGAACACTACCCTCAGGATAGTTACACCACTAAAGATCGGGAGGTAAATGTGGCCTGTGGCCCGTTTAGAGAACAGGATAAGCAAGTCCAATCCTCTCATTCCTGTTGCTGTCTCCCTTCTTCTCCTGCTCACTGGACTTTATGTTACTTCTTCAGATCTCGACTTACGGAAACCATTAACCTGTTTTTTATGTTACTCCTTCCCGGGTTTCATACTCATAACTAGGTCCTGGAATATCTCACTGATCAACTGTGTATAAATCATATGCATGTCGCCCTAGTGGAGCATATTCTTTTAAAATTAAGTCAAACACACTTTTGGAGAAAATATTCATAATTGCCACATCTATTCTATAAAGAGAGAACGAATCTACTCTCTCCAAGTCTTTAGTACAAATGGCTCTTAATGTGGGAATTTCACCTAAATAGGAGAGAATAATGCCCTGTTCATAACTTTACAGCTATTCTCTGGGAGTATGCATTCCATTGTGCGCTTCCAACAATTCACTTTATTTTTAGTCTTACTTTTACTCTTCTTAGGAACACCTTCCAATCGTTTGACCAGTAATGATTTCCCCCACTAATCACCACCCTTCATTGCCCAGAGATACGGGCCCCTGGCACGCCTCAACAGGCAAAGAGCACCTGTTCTACTGAACCGGCCTGTTTCACCAATACATTCTCTTTCTTACAACATTCTTTTCCCACAATGGGCAGTGGTTGAGAATGTTACCCTGTCTTGTTCACCTTGCAATATTCTTTCACATGATACTTTTTCATTTTTGGCTATCACACTCTCAATTAAATTAGGATTAATACCATGAATTTGCCGTCCCCCTTGACTCTAGTTTTGCTCATGTTATGTCCCCAGTGCACAGATTGTACAACTCCAGATCCCTCACTGCCATACTTCCCCTTCCCATCTGTCCCACAACAGGCCTGCTTGGCTGTTCAGGCAGCTCAAATGCAGACAGCCAGATAAATTGCATTGTGCCTGTTTATTCCAAAAGTATTCCGTTTGTGTCACAGAGTCTACTTGCATTCAGATTCAACTGTCTTGGATAATTCCTCCGGCCCCTCATTGACTTGGTTTTCGTTGCCCAGTCCTTCCACTTCTTTAAGATCTGTAAGGGCAGTGCCAGTCAAATTCTTGTTGACCTATTCTTCCCTCAGAGGGAGGGTCAGGGATGTAAATAAAAAATTGTACTCCCATTAGTTATTTTCTACATGCTTCATGTGTTTTGTCTTTTTTTGCTGCTTCCCCTTTGTTTTTCCATGTTACTTTTTAGAATTGAGAGGCCGCTCTTAACTCTGTATTTTGGGCCCTTTAATTTCACCCAAAATTTGAGCTTCTATATCTTTTCCATTCAATTGAACTGTCTGAGCCATTATGGCAGCTTCAGGCACAGTATGGGTTGTTAGTACCCGGCATGCTCTGTCCACGGGAAATACTACACATGGATTGGCTCTTTTCTGAGCCATACCACACTGTATTCCTGTGGACGTACGTGGCAGCTCCTTAGCCAATGTGGAGGCTCGAAACGGGGCAATCCAGGCTCCGAGCCTCCCCAAAGCTGAAGGCTGCCTTCACCCCCCGCCGGGAACTCAGGTATGTTCTTTTTCCCCTCAACCCCCTTCCTGCAAACTATCCCCTCACCGCCCTCCCAACCCCACTTACCTTCTTTATTCTTTTTCTCAGGAGCAAACACGCTGGGAACATTTCTGTTCCCAGCGCGTCCGCTCCCGATGGCTGCCATGGAAATGGAAAACGGAACACTGTTTTCGCTTTCCCGGCGGCCATTTTATTTGACTTTTTTTTCCTGTTTCGAAATGCGGCAGCATTTTGGAACAGAAAAAAATGCCATTAGTACCCCAGTCTAACGGGCTGGGGAACTAATGGCTATAAGACCCTCTGCAGCGGGGCAATACCTCCCACGGTAATGTCCTCGGGGCCTCGTTAAGGCCCTTGCTAGCTCAGGCCTGTAACTAGGGGCCCAGGGGCGCAAGGGCCTTAACGAGGCCCCAGGGGCATTATCTGGTCAGGTATTGGCCCGCCGCTTTGGGTATTATTGCCACACTACAGCCCTAGCAGAATTTCCACATTGGCTGGTACGCATGTCGTTTAAGCCAATAACCAGTCTAAAGGTTCTGAATGGATTTTTGCATCCTGTTTGTTGGGTATTTTGTAGATATTTGGGGCTTTGCTGTATTTTCTTACCGCCAAAATACCTTTAGCAATAATCACTCTCTGTATTCATATTGGGTCACACATGACAATAATACATTGCATTATTTCAGAATTCAGACCTATTTAGATGGTATGCGCGGTAGTTCGCGTGGTTGGTTGGTATAGTGGTTGGTTTATTTGTGGCCCCAATATCCAACATCCCTTGTTTTTTATCTAGATTGTTCTTGATCACCAGAGAGACCTCAGGCCTACATTTTAGGTATACCACATTTTCAGTGTTAGTGTTGTGTGCCACCATGGGCTATTGTGGTATTTTTGTGGTAATTTCCACTACATTATATACGGTAGGGAACTATGTCCAGAGAGTCTCTCTTCCCGTTGACTCATATACCTCCAACAGGCTATGCTACAAACAGTCACTCACAACTGTCCATACTGAATAGAATCATGCACACATCTGTTTTAAAATGACAATTGCACTGTTTAAAAATCTACCCACGTTTAAACCTTTTCCCATGCAAAATGAAAGAGAGAAATAATACACACTAGCTATCTGTTTTCAAATATTTTTGTATTATAGAAATTCTTTTAAACACAGTTTAACTTTTTTTACAGAAATAAATGAAATGGTACAACATTATTTGTGATAAAATGAACAGAGAGCTGCGAGAATATATTCAATTGGTAACATTAAATATGCTGATAAGAAACTGAGACTCCCTCGAATAAACTGACTGAACAGTTTCGCACACTTTCGCACAGCTCCCACTCACTTCTGTAATTACCTTATATGTTCAGCATGAGTTTTCTCCGGCTGTTCTCTTTCTGAATTTGGCTCCCTTGAAGATTAACCCCAGTGAAAACAAGCGTCTGCCGTTCTCAAACCGGGGTTATTGCCTGGAACTCTCAGCTTTTGCAGCAGGAATCCCCAGCCAGGAAACAGATCCTTCTCCCAGCTCTGCAAGATCTCGATTGTTCTCCCCCTCCCCTCAAGCTTCTCCAGCAAAGTTCTAATCACAGCCTCTAGCATGATACTTGCTATGACGCTGCTCCTATCAGAATCAATCATGTCATCTCCTCCCTCACTACACAATGGCTCATTTCTACAGTGGCAATTGTAACAAACTGATTTCCTGTTCCTTTGAGCTCTTTGCTTCCTGTAGTTATGTGGACAGAGAACAAAATGAATGTGCGTTTAAAAGTTCACTTTCAGAGTAGGCCTAATTCTGCAGCGGAGACACATTTTTATTAGTGGGTTATGTTAAATGAAGTTGTATTAGTCAGGTTAGTTATTAATAAGTTTAGTTATTAATTTTCAAATGTGTCTCTTGCAACATAGGCATTTCAGGTGAAAAATAGTGTGCATTTTGAATGTGCAGATGTGTGCTTTTAACTGTAAAAATGGATTTGCATCTTATATGTAAAAATCGTTTTTGACTGAATAGCCTGTCTTTACTTATATGTCCATGTTACTCTGGCAACACATATAGCAATGCACCACACCCATGTGGTGGTGCTGCATCAAAAAAAAAAATGCTACCTGTGCAGTAGTGCTGTACTCTGTGCTGTAACACGCCAAATATCCTTACATGTTACAGATTTTCATATAAGAACAACAGGGCACTAAGAATTTGGTTAAGTTCCTCGAGTACTGGCTCATGTGAGCAAACTACCATCTGATCGATGTGTCTTATGGTCGAGTACAGTCTTTTATAGTGAGGCGGAGCAGGGGTAGATGAGTAGGAGTTAATCAATGAATCAGTCTGTATCAATCGCTTCTGAAAATATGGGAGGGTTATTTAACTAAAAATCATCAGCTCTCAACACCTCCTTCAGAACTTCAGACACTGCTAATAGTTCCCGTTCTGACGGAAGTGTGCTATTCTTTGCCATTAATGTCCCAGGACGATAGCTCAGTGGCAACGTGCTTGCCTTGGAAACTACAACACAGGTTCAAACCCGGTCCGCGCTTAGAAACCTATGAGTATTAAGTGCGTTTTAAATAACCTTTCATATCATATTTACTGCCTGACCCTCGAGGGGCCTACTTGATGTGAATCATTCATAGCTGTTTTCTGTCCCATGGTAAAATAAGCTACTATTTATTTTTCCCCAGCACTTTTTTCCAATTCAAAATTCTAATTTTTGCATGACTTTGATGTGGAGTCGGTGTTGACTTGATCTGCGGCCACTTCCGTGGTATTTTTCCCCACTTCATGTGAAGACAAGGGAAGAGGCATTTCTATTGCCAAACTCATTGCCACTGATGCATATACTAAGTAGTCCCCCCACGTTTTGCCCCACTACGCAAGTCGTAATTGTTTTATTTTAGATGCATGTCCTTTCTCTTCCATTTTGATTAGTTCCTTTCACAAATTCACGACTGCAATGAAACACACTCAGCTCTCCACGCCTCACTTTGTACCCGTTGTTCAGCCTAATGGGGCTTTGCAGTCAAGGTATGAGCCCTCGGGGGAGAGAAGTAATTCCTCACCTAGCACCAGGGACTGCCGCTGCACCGTTTACCTCTGATTGAAAACTGCTTCCACTTGGCAGATCTCTCTCTTCGGCTGGGGCCTCTAAAAAAAAAATGGCGGAGAACAGAACACAATTTGCAACATTAACGTGTGATTAAGGCACCGGAATCTCCTTTCCTACTCTGACTGAACATTCTCGTACACACTCAGCTCCCACACTGATGTAATTACCTTATCTGTTCAGAGTTTTCTTCAGCTGTTCTCTTTCTGAATGTGGCTCCCTTGAAGATTAACCCCAGTGAAAAGGAGCGCCTTTCCTTCTCAAACCGGGGTCATAGCCTGGAATTCTCAGCTTTTGCAGATAGGAATGCTCCAACCAGGAAAAAGGTCCTTCTCCCAGCTCTGCCAAAAATTGACTGCCTTTCTCTCTCCTCAAACTCCCCCCAGCAAAACTCTGATCACTCCTCTAGCATGATACTTGCTATGACGCTGCTCCAATCAGAATCAATCATGCCATCTCCTCCTTCTCTACACAATGGCTCATTTTTATAGTAATACTTTGTAACCAACTGATTTCCTGTTCTTTCGAGCTCTTTTGCTTCCTGTAATTATGTGGACAGGGCAGCAGAGAAAAAAAAAATGGATGTGCGTTTAAAAGTTCACTTTCAGAATAGGCCTAATTCTGCAGTGGAGACACATTTTTATTAGTGGATTATGTTAACTTTAGTTTCATTAGTCAGATTAGTTATGAGTAATGTTAGTTATTATTTTCAAATGTGTCTCTCGCACCATAGGCATTTCAGGTGAAAAATAGTGTGCATTTTTGAATGTGCACGTGTGCTTTTAACTGTAAAAATAGATTTGCATTTTATATGTTAAAATCGTTTTTGACTGAATAGCCTGTCTTTCCTTGTTAATCTGGTAACACATATAGCAATGCACCGCACCCTTGTGGTGGTGCTGCAAAAAAAAAATTGCTACCTGTGCAGTAGTGCTGTACTCTGTGCTGTTTGCTACCTGTGTAGTAGTGCTGTACTCTGTGCTGTTTGCTACCTGTGCAGTAGTGCTGTACTCTGTGCTGTTTGCTACCTGTGCAGTAGTGCTGTACTCTGTGCTGTAACACGCCAAATATCCTTACATACCCTCCTTTTGTTTTTAGAATCTGGCTACGATCCAATCCAATTCCTAAAAACAATTTGTTCTCTTTCTTCTTTTCACAATATATCAATCCAATAAAATGAATATTCATGTGCATCAATGAAAAAGTTGCAATCAATACAGTATTCATCTGAGTTCATTATTTCACAAAATGTTCTACATTTGCCTTCTCAGTGGAAGTGGCATTACTCTAAGTTTAGATTTTTCAAGTCAATTAAAAACAATGAAATAAAACAACTAACCAAAACAAATAATTAATATAACAAATTAAAATAAATAATTAAAATAATAAATACGTGGAACTCCATATGTCAGCACTCTTGTCTGCCTCTGATATGTCCCGACCAGCGATGTTATTTGGTTCATTCGAGTACACTTTCATCTTGGCAATCTTAGATCCATAGGAGTCATCCTTTTTAGCATTCTGGTTATCTCGTCTTCACCTCCACCTTAAGGCAGGCATCTTTTGGTCTTCATCCAGGGGACTCCAGGACTCCATCGTCTCCCATGGCCTCTGATCCCGGAACCTCTGACCAAATAATGTTAATTTTCTAAATCAAATAGAAAATAAACAAATTAAGTACATAGCACAATACTAACCTCACCCTTTTGCCAAAAATAAAACATGCTTGGTAAAAATATATATATATATTTTTTTTTTTAAATTAAACACAAGTTAAAAGAAAACAAACACACATAAACAGCATTCAATATTTAATACATTTTCTCTCTTCACACCAACCATGAGCTTCCATTATATATTTATTTATTTATTTGTTTATTTTATATTATATATTTTTACATATATTACAGTGTTTATGTGCCATTATAACAATCAACTTTTTAACTTCTTTGTCACTGCCTCCTGATTACACCCATTTATTTTCTCTTTTTGTGTTCAAGGGACTTTATCTGTTTCTACATGCTCAAGCTGCCTGATCTCATGTCTGGGATGGCATGGTTTGATTTGATTTACATGGACAAACTGCTCTATTGCTGTTTCACCTTCATTTTTCAAAATTTTATACACTACAGGAGAGACCTTATCTATAATTCGAAATGGCCCCTGCCAGGCTGCTAGAAATTTAGAATTTTTCTGTTTACTTTTTCCAAAATGAAACTTGTACACCTGATCCCCTACACTGTATTCCTTTACTGATGTCTTTTTATCATAATACGATTTTGCACTGTCAGCAGCTCTTTCCAGATTTCTCTGCACAAAAGCAAATGCGTGTTGCAAATGCCTCCTCAGTTCATCAATATATTCATGAACTGTGGATGCACTCACAAGGGTTTGCTCATGTGTTCTGTATAGTAGGTGTTGTGGTAACACCATTTTCCTACCTGTTAAGATCTCATGGGGGCTAACACCTGTTGCTTTGGCAGGAGTCGACCTGATTGCCATCAAAACCAACGGTAAACGTAAATCCCAGCTGGAACCTGCTTCTGCCACAAATTTCTTTAAAATATCCACAACAGACCTATTGCTTATTTCAACTGTACCTGAAGACGCCGCCCGATATGCGATATGTAGTTTCCTTTTCACACCTAGTATTTGCCATACCTTACTCATTAGAGTACTTGTGAAATGACTTCCTCTGTCTGACTCAATTCTTTGTGGCAACCCAAACCTTGAGAACACATGGTTCACCAGCAATGTGGCTGCTGTTTGCGCACTACAATCTGGTGCATGAATGCATTCAATCCACTTCGACATCAAACATACCACACTCAAAATATAACGGTGTCCTCTGCTCGACCTTTTTAAAGGACCTACATAGTCTATTTGCAAATCTGACCATGGGAGAGTTAGGCCTCTTTTCATCAATGGTGCTCTATGCATTGGTGAAGCAGGTTTAAATTGGGCGCATACTAGACATACTCTTGTATATAATTCCACATCTTGGGACATATGTGGCCAGTAAGCATAATCTTTTAGTATTTCTAATGTTTTTTGTGAACCTCTATGGCCTGCAGTTATGGCATCATGTGCATGGTGTAGCATTAGTCCTCTGAATAAAAGGGGTACTACCCACTGTATTTGTCCTGTTATGGACTCTCTAATCATGAGTCCATCCTGTAATCTAATTCGTGTTTTGTTCTTTAATAACACCCTCAACTCTTCTTTTCCCATACAATCATTTTCTGTTAAAGGATTTTGTTCGGGGTCTATCAAATGATTATAATAGATTCCCAAAATTTGATCATTCTTTTGTGCCTCAAGCAAATCTTGGTCTGGCGTGTCATGACTCCACTGCACCACCGGTTGATCTACCTCCTTTGGTGCTTTAGAACGTGTGACTGCATCAATTTGTATTTCACCCATTAAATAATCAATAGGTAGCAATTCTCCCATCACAGCCCCAATCTTAGCCAGGTGGTCTGCCTTATCATTTCCCTCCTTATCCTCTCCTGGTGTTTTTAAATGCCCCCGAATTTTTCTCCAGTATATTGTTAACTTATTCTCTGACACCAATTTGTCTATGGCTTGTATCATTTTTCCATGCTTAAGTGGCTTTTTGTTATATGTAACCATGCCTCTTGCTTTCCAACCAGGCAAATACTCCACAAAGCTATTCCGTGCATAGTCAGAATCAGTCACCAGGACAATTTCACTGAACTTTTTATCAACTGCAGTAGCAATTGCTTTGTAAATGGCTGCCAATTCCGCCACCTGACTGCTCCTATCTCCAATCCTCATCCCTATACTGGGGACACCTTCACATTTCAACCAGACATTTCCTATTCCTGCCACTAACTGTTTATTACTGTCATTTTCAATGTGAAAAGCACAACCATCCACATATACAGTTGGCAAATCCTTGCATGTTTTTTCATCAAAAGCTTTGTGTGGTGATTGTTCAAATTCCTGCAAACTAGTTTCTACTTCCATTTCATTTGGTATTTGTTCAGCTGCACAGTCATGTAAGTCAGCTAACCCTTGAGCAATTGGGTTCTTTTTATTTTGTCCATATCTCACTTCTACGGGAAAACCTTGTAATGCCAGCGTCCATGAAGTGATTCTGGATTGCGCTAGATTACCTGATCTAATTCTTTTACTCTCTAAAAATTGCAAAGGTTGATGATTTGTTTCAATAATTACCTTTTCTCCGTGAACAATGGGGCGGAAATGTTGTAGCGCCCACACAGTGGTTAATAGGGCCTTTTCACATTCATTAAATTTCATTTCAACTTGGGAAAATGCCTTACTTGCATATGCAATGGTTTTGTGATTCAAATCGTGTTTTTGTGATAACACTGCTGACATACAATGTTCAGAAAAACCTATTTCTATAAAGAAATCCCTGTCCTTTATGGGGTATGCTAAACATGGTGCCTTTACAAGACATTCCTTTAATTTAGCCACTGCATCAGACTGCCCTTTTTCCCATTTCCAGGGAGTATTAAGCAGTTTAGTCAATTGTTGAGTGATTTCTGCATAATTTTCAATGAACTTTCTGTTATAGCCTGTCATCCCTAATAAACTTTTTACTCCTTTCACATTTTTAGGATCTTTTAATCTTTGTATGGCCTCTATTTTCTTCTTTTGTGGATTTAGCCCATGTTCAGTCACTTCATGCCCTAGAAAGTTCACTTTTTTCTTGCACCATTGTGCTTTCTGCAAAGATACTTTGGCGCCTGCTTTCTGCAATTGGCCAAGTACATGTCTTATTTCATCAAAATGGCTTTTCAGGCTTTCATTTTTTATCAGGACATCGTCCACATAAACTATTGTTCCTCTTTCCGCTGCATCCGGCATGGCCTTTCTCAAAAATATGCCAAATTCACTCCCACTATTGATGTACCCGAACGGAGCTCTAAGCCAGGCATATTGAGTACTGTCAAATGTAAAGGAAAATAAATGTTGTATCTCCTCTGCCAATGGCACGCACCAATATCCAGAGGTGAGATCTAATGTGGTAAATACATTTGAACCATGTACCTGAGCTAGGCCCTGATCAATGAATGGCAGTGGCCATCTAGATATTGGTACTCTTTTATTTAACTCTCTCAAGTCTGCACACAGCCGCCATTGACCATTTGGCTTCAATACACCTAAAATAGGTGTATTGGATGTGCTATGAATGGGCCTGATGATTCCCCGTGATTCCAAATTTTTAATAATCTCTGCCAATGATTCTAAACATGCCAGCGGTAGTCTATACTGGCGTACAAACACTGGGTTTCTGCTACACACTTCTGGTAGTGTGGCCACATGTAAATCAGTTAAACCACAATCATAAGCATCTTTTGCAAATACATCCTTAAACTCCATAAATATCTCCCTCAGATTGTCCCTCTCTTCATTGCTTTCACATGCATCCGCTAAGGAGATCTGCTCTTCTACCATTTTGGAAAATTCTGGAAAATCTTCTGGTAAGGGAATCTCGGCGCTTTCTTCTAACTGTGTGGCTGTGTCTTTTTGTAAAGCTGCCACTTTTAAATATTTTGGCATATCAGCTTCCACTTCAATGGGCTGATTTTCTGTTTCATTTTCATTTAAATTAAATATTATGCAATCCTCTTGATGGCAGCACACTGTCTCATTTGAATCATAAGGATGCACAGAATGAATTTTAAATATTCCTTTGGGCTGAGAGTCCAGGTGTTCTGGCAACTCGCCCTTGGCATCTACATATTTTTCAGGAATATTCCCAATCACCATGTTATTTAAATCTGCCGTATAATGTGATTTTTGTATGGCCATTCCTAATGGGGAGTTTTCCTCTAAATGAATATCCTGACAACCTTTATTATTTACCATGATTTTTACAGATCCCTCACCAATGTCTACCAATGGAATGTATTCATAATCCAGGCCTTGCTGTTTTATGGATTCATTCAGGCATACAAATGCATCAGAGCCTTTCATCTGCTGTCCATTTTTGCATTTCAGTGTTATTGCAAACTGTTTTGTAAATGCAGGAATAATAGTATTTTTCCTCATTTGTAATTCGATTGCATAAGGAACCAGTTGTGCACAATGATAAGCCTTTCTTTTGTCTTCAAATTCAGGTGCCGGACCACCTAGGCGTGACCATATTTTTTGATTAAGGAAATCTAACACCATACACATTCTGTGCATGATGTCATTGCCCATGTAAAATTCATTTTGTGCTCCACTCACTATCCATACATTATGGTAAATTGTTTTCTGCCCAATGCTAATTTTAAGCATGCATCTGCCTGCAATTCGGTTTTCAAAGTCTGGACTGTCCAAGCCAGAAACATATTGGTTTTTAATCCTAAATCTCGGGATTTCTTCCCTTTCCATTATTTTTTGCAACAATTTCTCATTAATGAAACTCCTTTCATGTTCAAGCGCTAAAGTGGCTTTTATTGTTTTAAAATAGTCATTTATACCAACATGAACCCATGGTTGCTCATCTTCCATGTGTATTTCTGCCAGAGTGGTAATGTGTTTTTCTGAATCTGTTTTAGGAGCAATATTCTGTTTGCACGTTTTCTCTTTTAGATAAAAACATAATGTGTGCTCATCTATGGCAGTCTGCCAATTTTTCCTTGGGTCCAAGTATATTTGTACAGGTAGTTTTTCATTGTCGCTCTGCATTTTATCTTGACACATTAATATGACAGTGACACTAGGTATGCAGCTATTCTGGAGATATACCTCCACAGCATCATTTGTTTTGGCAACAGTGTGACATTCATTTATATTGCTTTTTTGTGATTTTAGTTTCTTAGACCTCAATGGTTTTTTGGTTAAGGACCACAGCACTCCATTCACCCCATCTATGAGAGGAGACAATCTTTTCAGGCAATCTGTCCCCATCAGAAATGGAATTTCACAAATAGATGTGATCAATACCTCTTGTTTCATTCTGTGCTTTCCTATTTTTATGTCAACCTCAGTTACACCTATGATGGGCACCTCCTCCCCATTAAAGTTATGCACTGGGCCTTGATTTTCCTTCACTGTGATCTGACTCTGTGGAGGCCTCCCTTCATTGATACTCTTTACCACCTCCTTGGACATAATTGTGGCCTGTGCGCCAGTGTCAATCATAGCAAAGGTGTGGCATTTTTCTTCTACAGTGATGGGTGCATAATATCTGTCCTCAACTTCCTCTAATACACATAAGAAATGTGAATTCTTACTGATTTCAGGGCTCACCTTTCTCAGGTCTTTTTCACTTTTGGCTAAGCACATTGGTAAATGGAAAGACATTTTTCCCTCCTTTTTACCCATTTCTGCGCGAGGTTTTTTAGTCATTTCTCCATGATCAGAGGTTTTTTGGAGTGTGGCCACTGTTCGCCCATCCATCTGGGTAACATCAGAGACCAAATTACAATCCTCCAACTGAACATGTGTAACAACATCATTCAGCAATTTGTCATTTTTTAATTCTGTGCATTTGTGATCAATTAGTGTGATACCAGCCCTTTCAGCCTCTTCAAAAATATGTGGCTCAAAGAATTCTTCAGGTGATTGACTTGTACCCTCCTTGTGAGTATTTCCTTTTTCTGTCTGTGTTTGGTCATTGTTTTGCTTGCCCAGGGAAGGAGCTATAGCATCCCCACTTACTCCCTGTTTACTGGTATTCCCCATGAATGAGTCATTTTTCTTAAATCTGTTCCTTTGTTCTTTTGGAATTCCTAATGTTTCTTTTTCATTTGTGCAAATCTTTACTGTTTTATTTAGCTCTAAGTTAAACCGTACCTCTTTTTTAGAAGTATTTGCACTTTCTGTCACAATTTCATTTACTGGTACTTTCATTTTTAATCCATTAGGCATCTCAGAGTCGTTATGCAAAATTATATCAGAGCAATCTGTCATTTTGGCACTGTAGTTATCATGAGTACCTGTTTTTGCGCTGTATAGAGCTTTCCTATTTGCTCAGCTAACATTTTCACTTGGGCCTCAAGGCACTGGAACCTTTCCATCTCTCTAGGATCCTCTTTCTGTGGCCTAGGTCGATATTGGTTGTTTTCCCCCTGATTGGATCTATTCTGATACCTCTCAGGTGATTGATGTCGGTTGGGATGGTTTCTGAACTCTTGATTCATTTGTGGAGGGGAGCGGGTTGCACCCATCCTTTGATTATAGTCCCCTGGTGGGGAATCATTGTACTGGCGTGGACTGTAGTTCACGTTTTGCCTCATGTCCTGTCTCTCAGATTGTGGGTACTGGCCCCTATGTTGATTTCCATTATCAGTAAATCGATCCACATATCGTGATTACCATATATCATGGTGCTGGGATCAAATCTGCTCTGTGTCCCCAATGACTGGTAGGGACCATCATTTCTTTGATCTTGATTTTGTCTCTGGTTATTGTTCATACCTGCCATATCAGGCCGGTATCCTACCCGGGGTCTGTCCCCTAAATACCTAGGGCTGATGTAGCTCTCTCTATTACTAGGATCATGTGATTGGAACATTGGTACAGGAAATGGCAATCTTTGTTGATTACCCCTTTGTTCAGGTGTGACATTATTTTTACCTTGGCTTTGAGCAGACTCAAGGGACATTTTGGCTGACCTGATTTCCATTACTGTGGCTGAGGGTTCTTTAGATTTAGGTCTAGTATCTTTCATTTTATCACTTTCTCTACCCTGACAATAGAGTACCTCATATAGTTTTGTGCTTTGATGTACAATCCATTCAAGGGACTTGTCACGGTCAAATTCACGGACCAATTGGGATATGATGTCTTTCTGTAGCCCATAGAAGTATGCAGTTTTAAACTCATTGGAATTTGAGTCAAAAGATACATCAAAGCGAGAAAATGCTCTTTTTAAGTCTTGTAAAAATTGGCGAGGGGATATATTAGGTCCAGCAGTAATTGTGTACGCGACTTTCTTTGCCTCCTGCAATGACTGAAAAGGAGAAAAATGACGCCTAATTTCTTTTTCAAACTCCAGCCATGTCATATTCTGCTGTTCATTTAATCCCCTTATGATGCTGGCTGTCGGGGCATCTAAAGTTAAATGAAAATATTGTCTGTACTGTTCCTTAGGTATCTGGAGTGCTTTAAAAATGTCATGCACCGCTTCTAAGTGATCCTCAATGCAGCATTCACCTCCCTTTGTAAATGGTTTGATCAGGGCTTTAATGGATTTCATTATTTTTATGGGGCTACTTGTTGCAATGCATGGAATTGCATTATTTTGTGATTCAATCCTGTTTTCAGGTGTATGAGATTGGTGGCTGCCCCCAATGGGAGTATCAAATCCCCCAAGGGCGCTGCAACCAAGTTCAGTCACCGGCCCAGTCACTGGAGCACTAGCTCTTTGGGCAGAGCTAGAATTCACCTCCACTCCATTGAATGTGGTACCCTGCCGCCTCTCCTGGGACCTGGGAATGCACATTTGCTGTTCTAAGTCCTTACACTTTTTAAGGAGTCTGTTGGCTTCATCTTGCAAATAGTTGTTTTCACCATTCATTTTATTAATCACCTCCTGCATGTCGCACATTTGCATTTGGCATTCATTGAACTCTTTATTTCTCTTGTCTCTTTCTTGAATCATTTTAATCATTTCTTGTTCTGCACTCTGGAGATCACCTTCTTTTTCACAATGTTCTTTTTGTAAAATCTGCATTTCTGAAACAACCTCATCTTTATCCTGCCTAATGTGATCCACTAAAGCTTTTAAGTGTGCCAGTTCTTGCTCACTATCTTCAAATTGTTTCTTGCTTTTGGATAACTGAGTATCAAAGTCTCTGCATTTTAATTGCATGTCTTTTTGGCATACATCCAATTCTGCTCTCAACATTTCCTGATTTTTACTTGCCCCCTCTAATTCAGTCTTTAACCTGTTAATTAGCTGAGTATCATTCTCTTGCATTCGCAGGGACTTGTTTAAAATAAACCATATTTTGCCGCATAGCCGTATTAAACAGTCTTTCTCTGCACTTTTATCGGCTGCATTCAATAATCTTGTAAGGCAGACCTGAATTATGCTGCCTTCTGCAAAAATATTGTCTAGTTTTTCTTTCTGCACCTCACCCTGAATGCGGTTACTCCATTCTAACGTGCTATTTGACGACCAATTCCCATGTGCAAACAACTTTGCCTCTAAATATTGCACTAGATCTGAGAATGTGGTTTCCCTTTGTGACATTCTGAAATTCGTTTTTAGTGGCACACTGTTATTATAAAATGGGTTCCCTTTAATGTGCAAATGGCAGTGTGAGACACGCTTGCCACGCCCAGTAGGTACTCTATGATCACTTTCCCGGCCTGTAACGCACCATAAATATGTAGGGTATTTTGTGGAGATTTGGGGCCTGACGGTATTTTATTACCGCCGAAAAATAACTTAGCAATAATCACTCCTTGTATTCAGATTTGGCCATGTGCAACAATAATACAGTGGACATGCATTATTTCAGCATCCCAGACATGCATATTTGGTATGCGTGGTTGGTATGCGTGGTTGGTGGTATTTTGGTGAGCATAATTGCCTTGTTTTATTTGTGACCCCAATGTCCAGAATCCCTTATCTTTGCTTAGATTTTTCGTGTAATCACTAGAGAGACCTCAGACCTACATTTTAGGAATACCACATTTTCAGTGTTAGTGTTAGTGTGCCACCATGGGCGATCTCACTGACTTATTTACGACAGAGAGCTATATGTGGTAATTTTGTGGTAATTTCCACTACCTTATATACGGTAGGGAACTGTGTTCAGAGAGTCCCTCTTCCCGTTGGCTCATGTACCTCCAACGAGCTATGCTACAAACAATCACTCTCAACTGTCCATACTGAATATGATCATACACACATCTGTCTTAAAATGACAATTGCATTGTTTAAAAATCTCCCCTCATCATCAGCACTGTATTGGTAAATATAAGACACCACCCGTCTGCTTTCAAATATTTTTCTGTATTATAAAAGTTGCATTTAAACACGATCTCACTCTTTACAGAAATAAATAAAATAGCACAGTAACAGCATTGTCTGTGATACACTAAAAAAAAAAATGGCGGAGAACAGAACACAATTTGCAACATTAACGTGTGATTAAGGCACCGGAATCTCCTTTCCTACTCTGACTGAACATTCTCGTACACTCAGCTCCCACACTTATGTAATTACCTTATCTGTTCAGAGTTTTCTTCAGCTGTTCTCTTTCTGAATGTGGCTCCCTTGAAGATTAACCCCAGTGAAAAGGAGCGCCTTTCCTTCTCAAACCGGGGTCATAGCCTGGAATTCTCAGCTTTTGCAGATAGGAATGCTCCAACCAGGAAAACGGTCCTTCTCCCAGCTCTGCCAAAAATTGACTGCCTTTCTCTCTCCTCAAACTCCCCCCAGCAAAACTCTGATCACTCCCTCTAGCATGATACTTGCTATGACGCTGCTCCAATCAGAATCAATCATGCCATCTCCTCCTTCTCTACACAATGGCTCATTTTTATAGTAATACTTTGTAACCAACTGATTTCCTGTTCTTTCGAGCTCTTTTGCTTCCTGTAATTATGTGGACAGGGCAGCAGAGAAAAAAAAAATGGATGTGCGTTTAAAAGTTCACTTTCAGAATAGGCCTAATTCTGCAGTGGAGACACATTTTTATTAGTGGATTATGTTAACTTTAGTTTCATTAGTCAGATTAGTTATGAGTAATGTTAGTTATTATTTTCAAATGTGTCTCTCGCACCATAGGCATTTCAGGTGAAAAATAGTGTGCATTTTTGAATGTGCACGTGTGCTTTTAACTGTAAAAATAGATTTGCATCTTATATGTTAAAATCGTTTTTGACTGAATAGCCTGTCTTTCCTTGTTAATCTGGTAACACATATAGCAATGCACCGCACCCTTGTGGTGGTGCTGCAAAAAAAAAATTGCTACCTGTGCAGTAGTGCTGTACTCTGTGCTGTTTGCTACCTGTGTAGTAGTGCTGTACTCTGTGCTGTTTGCTACCTGTGCAGTAGTGCTGTACTCTGTGCTGTTTGCTACCTGTGCAGTAGTGCTGTACTCTGTGCTGTAACACGCCAAATATCCTTACATACCCTCCTTTTGTTTTTAGAATCTGGCTACGATCCAATCCAATTCCTAAAAACAATTTGTTCTCTTTCTTCTTTTCACAATATATCAATCCAATAAAATGAATATTCATGTGCATCAATGAAAAAGTTGCAATCAATACAGTATTCATCTGAGTTCATTATTTCACAAAATGTTCTACATTTGCCTTCTCAGTGGAAGTGGCATTACTCTAAGTTTAGATTTTTCAAGTCAATTAAAAACAATGAAATAAAACAACTAACCAAAACAAATAATTAATATAACAAATTAAAATAAATAATTAAAATAATAAATACGTGGAACTCCATATGTCAGCACTCTTGTCTGCCTCTGATATGTCCCGACCAGCGATGTTATTTGGTTCATTCGAGTACACTTTCATCTTGGCAATCTTAGATCCATAGGAGTCATCCTTTTTAGCATTCTGGTTATCTCGTCTTCACCTCCACCTGGAGGCAGGCATCTTTTGGTCTTCATCCAGGGGACTCCAGGACTCCATCGTCTCCCGTGGCCTCTGATCCCGGAACCTCCGACCAAATAATGTTAATTTTCTAAATCAAATAGAAAATAAACAAATTAAGTACATAGCACAATACTAACCTCACCCTTTTGCCAAAAATAAAACATGCTTGGTAAAATTTTTTTTTTTTTTTTTTTTTTAAATTAAACACAAGTTAAAAGAAAACAAACACACATAAACAGCATTCAATATTTAATACATTTTCTCTCTGCACACCAACCATGAGCTTCCATTATATATTTATTTATTTATTTGTTCATTTTATATTATATATTTTTACATATATTACAGTGTTTATGTGCCATTATAACAATCAACTTTTTAACTTCTTTGTCACTGCCTCCTGATTACACCCATTTATTTTCTCTTTTTGTGTTCAAGGGACTTTATCTGTTTCTACATGCTCAAGCTGCCTGATCTCATGTCTGGGATGGCATGGTTTGATTTGATTTACATGGACAAACTGCTCTATTGCTGTTTCACCTTCATTTTTCAAAATTTTATACACTACAGGAGAGACCTTATCTATAATTCGAAATGGCCCCTGCCAGGCTGCTAGAAATTTAGAATTTTTCTGTTTACTTTTTCCAAAATGAAACTTGTACACCTGATCCCCTACACTGTATTCCTTTACTGATGTCTTTTTATCATAATACGATTTTGCACTGTCAGCAGCTCTTTCCAGATTTCTCTGCACAAAAGCAAATGCGTGTTGCAAATGCCTCCTCAGTTCATCAATATATTCATGAACTGTGGATGCACTCACAAGGGTTTGCTCATGTGTTCTGTATAGTAGGTGTTGTGGTAACACCATGTTCCTACCTGTTAAGATCTCATGGGGGCTAACACCTGTTGCTTTGGCAGGAGTCGACCTGATTGCCATCAAAACCAACGGTAAACGTAAATCCCAGCTGGAACCTGCTTCTGCCACAAATTTCTTTAAAATATCCACAACAGACCTATTGCTTCTTTCAACTGTACCTGAAGACGCCGCCCGATATGCGATATGTAGTTTCCTTTTCACACCTAGTATTTGCCATACCTTACTCATTAGAGTACTTGTGAAATGACTTCCTCTGTCTGACTCAATTCTTTGTGGCAACCCAAACCTTGAGAACACATGGTTCACCAGCAATGTGGCTGCTGTTTGCGCACTACAATCTGGTGCATGAATGCATTCAATCCACTTCGACATCAAACATACCACACTCAAAATATAACGGTGTCCTCTGCTCGACCTTTTTAAAGGACCTACATAGTCTATTTGCAAATCTGACCATGGGAGAGTTAGGCCTCTTTTCATCAATGGTGCTCTATGCATTGGTGAAGCAGGTTTAAATTGGGCGCATACTAGACATACTCTTGTATATAATTCCACATCTTGGGACATATGTGGCCAGTAAGCATAATCTTTTAGTATTTCTAATGTTTTTTGTGAACCTCTATGGCCTGCAGTTATGGCATCATGTGCATGGTGTAGCATTAGTCCTCTGAATAAAAGGGGTACTACCCACTGTATTTGTCCTGTTATGGACTCTCTAATCATGAGTCCATCCTGTAATCTAATTCGTATTTTGTTCTTTAATAACACCCTCAACTCTTCTTTTCCCATACAATCATTTTCTGTTAAAGGATTTTGTTCGGGGTCTATCAAATGATTATAATAGATTCCCAAAATTTGATCATTCTTTTGTGCCTCAATCAAATCTTGGTCTGGCGTGTCATGACTCCACTGCACCACCGGTTGATCTACCTCCTTTGGTGCTTTAGAACGTGTGACTGCATCAATTTGTATTTCACCCATTAAATAATCAATAGGTAGCAATTCTCCCATCACAGCCCCAATCTTAGCCAGGTGGTCTGCCTTATCATTTCCCTCCTTATCCTCTCCTGGTGTTTTTAAATGCCCCCTAATTTTTCTCCAGTATATTGTTAACTTATTCTCTGACACCAATTTGTCTATGGCTTGTATCATTTTTCCATGCTTAAGTGGCTTTTTGTTATATGTAACCATGCCTCTTGCTTTCCAACCAGGCAAATACTCCACAAAGCTATTCCGTGCATAGTCAGAATCAGTCACCAGGACAATTTCACTGAACTTTTTATCAACTGCAGTAGCAATTGCTTTGTAAATGGCTGCCAATTCCGCCACCTGACTGCTCCTATCTCCAATCCTCATCCCTATACTGGGGACACCTTCACATTTCAACCAGACATTTCCTATTCCTGCCACTAACTGTTTATTACTGTCATTTTCAATGTGAAAAGCACAACCATCCACATATACAGTTGGCAAATCCTTGCATGTTTTTTCATCAAAAGCTTTGTGTGGTGATTGTTCAAATTCCTGCAAACTAGTTTCTACTTCCATTTCATTTGGTATTTGTTCAGCTGCACAGTCATGTAAGTCAGCTAACCCTTGAGCAATTGGGTTCTTTTTATTTTGTCCATATCTCACTTCTACGGGAAAACCTTGTAATGCCAGCGTCCATGAAGTGATTCTGGATTGCGCTAGATTACCTGATCTAATTCTTTTACTCTCTAAAAATTGCAAAGGTTGATGATTTGTTTCAATAATTACCTTTTCTCCCTGAACAATGGGGCGGAAATGTTGTAGCGCCCACACAGTGGTTAATAGGGCCTTTTCACATTCATTAAATTTCATTTCAACTTGGGAAAATGCCTTACTTGCATATGCAATGGTTTTGTGATTCAAATCGTGTTTTTGTGATAACACTGCTGACATACAATGTTCAGAAAAACCTATTTCTATAAAGAAATCCCTGTCCGTTATGGGGTATGCTAAACATGGTGCCTTTACAAGACATTCCTTTAATTTAGCCACTGCATCAGACTGCCCTTTTTCCCATTTCCAGGGAGTATTAAGCAGTTTAGTCAATTGTTGAGTGATTTCTGCATAATTTTCAATGAACTTTCTGTTATAGCCTGTCATCCCTAATAAACTTTTTACTCCTTTCACATTTTTAGGATCTTTTAATCTTTGTATGGCCTCTATTTTCTTCTTTTGTGGATTTAGCCCATGTTCAGTCACTTCATGCCCTAGAAAGTTCACTTTTTTCTTGCACCATTGTGCTTTCTGCAAAGATACTTTGGCGCCTGCTTTCTGCAATTGGCCAAGTACATGTCTTATTTCATCAAAATGGCTTTTCAGGCTTTCATTTTTTATCAGGACATCGTCCACATAAACTATTGTTCCTCTTTCCGCTGCATCCGGCATGGCCTTTCTCAAAAATATGCCAAATTCACTCCCACTATTGATGTACCCGAACGGAGCTCTAAGCCAGGCATATTGAGTACTGTCAAATGTAAAGGAAAATAAATGTTGTATCTCCTCTGCCAATGGCACGCACCAATATCCAGAGGTGAGATCTAATGTGGTAAATACATTTGAACCATGTACCTGAGCTAGGCCCTGATCAATGAATGGCAGTGGCCATCTAGATATTGGTACTCTTTTATTTAACTCTCTCAAGTCTGCACACAGCCGCCATTGACCATTTGGCTTCAATACACCTAAAATAGGTGTATTGGATGTGCTATGAATGGGCCTAATGATTCCCCGTGATTCCAAATTTTTAATAATCTCTGCCAATGATTCTAAACATGCCAGCGGTAGTCTATACTGGCGTACAAACACTGGGTTTCTGCTACACACTTCTGGTAGTGTGGCCACATGTAAATCAGTTAAACCACAATCATAAGCATCTTTTGCAAATACATCCTTAAACTCCATAAATATCTCCCTCAGATTGTCCCTCTCTTCATTGCTTTCACATGCATCCGCTAAGGAGATCTGCTCTTCTACCATTTTGGAAAATTCTGGAAAATCTTCTGGTAAGGGAATCTCGGCGCTTTCTTCTAACTGTGTGGCTGTGTCTTTTTGTAAAGCTGCCACTTTTAAATATTTTGGCATATCAGCTTCCACTTCAATGGGCTGATTTTCTGTTTCATTTTCATTTAAATTAAATATTATGCAATCCTCTTGATGGCAGCACACTGTCTCATTTGAATCATAAGGATGCACAGAATGAATTTTAAATATTCCTTTGGGCTGAGAGTCCAGGTGTTCTGGCAACTCGCCCTTGGCATCTACATATTTTTCAGGAATATTCCCAATCACCATGTTATTTAAATCTGCCGTATAATGTGATTTTTGTATGGCCATTCCTAATGGGGAGTTTTCCTCTAAATGAATATCCTGACAACCTTTATTATTTACCATGATTTTTACAGATCCCTCACCAATGTCTACCAATGGAATGTATTCATAATCCAGGCCTTGCTGTTTTATGGATTCATTCAGGCATACAAATGCATCAGAGCCTTTCATCTGCTGTCCATTTTTGCATTTCAGTGTTATTGCAAACTGTTTTGTAAATGCAGGAATAATAGTATTTTTCCTCATTTGTAATTCGATTGCATAAGGAACCAGTTGTGCACAATGATAAGCCTTTCTTTTGTCTTCAAATTCAGGTGCCGGACCACCTAGGCGTGACCATATTTTTTGATTAAGGAAATCTAACACCATACACATTCTGTGCATGATGTCATTGCCCATGTAAAATTCATTTTGTGCTCCACTCACTATCCATACATTATGGTAAATTGTTTTCTGCCCAATGCTAATTTTAAGCATGCATCTGCCTGCAATTCGGTTTTCAAAGTCTGGACTGTCCAAGCCAGAAACATATTGGTTTTTAATCCTAAATCTCGGGATTTCTTCCCTTTCCATTATTTTTTGCAACAATTTCTCATTAATGAAACTCCTTTCATGTTCAAGCGCTAAAGTGGCTTTTATTGTTTTAAAATAGTCATTTATACCAACATGAACCCATGGTTGCTCATCTTCCATGTGTATTTCTGCCAGAGTGGTAATGTGTTTTTCTGAATCTGTTTTAGGAGCAATATTCTGTTTGCACGTTTTCTCTTTTAGATAAAAACATAATGTGTGCTCATCTATGGCAGTCTGCCAATTTTTCCTTGGGTCCAAGTATATTTGTACAGGTAGTTTTTCATTGTCGCTCTGCATTTTATCTTGACACATTAATATGACAGTGACACTAGGTATGCAGCTATTCTGGAGATATACCTCCACAGCATCATTTGTTTTGGCAACAGTGTGACATTCATTTATATTGCTTTTTTGTGATTTTAGTTTCTTAGACCTCAATGGTTTTTTGGTTAAGGACCACAGCACTCCATTCACCCCATCTATGAGAGGAGACAATCTTTTCAGGCAATCTGTCCCCATCAGAAATGGAATTTCACAAATAGATGTGATCAATACCTCTTGTTTCATTCTGTGCTTTCCTATTTTTATGTCAACCTCAGTTACACCTATGATGGGCACCTCCTCCCCATTAAAGTTATGCACTGGGCCTTGATTTTCCTTCACTGTGATCTGACTCTGTGGAGGCCTCCCTTCATTGATACTCTTTACCACCTCCTTGGACATAATTGTGGCCTGTGCGCCAGTGTCAATCATAGCAAAGGTGTGGCATTTTTCTTCTACAGTGATGGGTGCATAATATCTGTCCTCAACTTCCTCTAATACACATAAGAAATGTGAATTCTTACTGATTTCAGGGCTCACCTTTCTCAGGTCTTTTTCACTTTTGGCTAAGCACATTGGTAAATGGAAAGACATTTTTCCCTCCTTTTTACCCATTTCTGCGCGAGGTTTTTTAGTCATTTCTCCATGATCAGAAGTTTTTTGGAGTGTGGCCACTGTTCGCCCATCCATCTGGGTAACATCAGAGACCACATTACAATCCTCCAACTGAACATGTGTAACAACATCATTCAGCAATTTGTCATTTTTTAATTCTGTGCATTTGTGATCATTTAGTGTGATACCAGCCCTTTCAGCCTCTTCAAAAATATGTGGCTCAAAGAATTCTTCAGGTGATTGACTTGTACCCTCCTTGTGAGTATTTCCTTTTTCTGTCTGTGTTTGGTCATTGTTTTGCTTGCCCAGGGAAGGAGCTATAGCATCCCCACTTACTCCCTGTTTACTGGTATTCCCCATGCATGAGTCATTTTTCTTAAATCTGTTCCTTTGTTCTTTTGGAATTCCTAATGTTTCTTTTTCATTTGTGCAAATCTTTACTGTTTTATTTAGCTCTAAGTTAAACCGTACCTCTTTTTTAGAAGTATTTGCACTTTCTGTCACAATTTCATTTACTGGTACTTTCATTTTTAATCCATTAGGCATCTCAGAGTCGTTATGCAAAATTATATCAGAGCAATCTGTCATTTTGGCACTGTAGTTATCATGAGTACCTGTTTTTGCGCTGTATAGAGCTTTCCTATTTGCTCAGCTAACATTTTCACTTGGGCCTCAAGGCACTGGAACCTTTCCATCTCTCTAGGATCCTCTTTCTGTGGCCTAGGTCGATATTGGTTGTTTTCCCCCTGATTGGATCTATTCTGATACCTCTCAGGTGATTGATGTCGGTTGGGATGGTTTCTGAACTCTTGATTCATTTGTGGAGGGGAGCGGGTTGCACCCATCCTTTGATTATAGTCCCCTGGTGGGGAATCATTGTACTGGCGTGGACTGTAGTTCACGTTTTGCCTCATGTCCTGTCTCTCAGATTGTGGGTACTGGCCCCTATGTTGATTTCCATTATCAGTAAATCGATCCACATATCGTGATTACCATATATCATGGTGCTGGGATCAAATCTGCTCTGTGTCCCCAATGACTGGTAGGGACCATCATTTCTTTGATCTTGATTTTGTCTCTGGTTATTGTTCATACCTGCCATATCAGGCCGGTATCCTACCCGGGGTCTGTCCCCTAAATACCTAGGGCTGATGTAGCTCTCTCTATTACTAGGATCATGTGATTGGTACATTGGTACAGGAAATGGCAATCTTTGTTGATTACCCCTTTGTTCAGGTGTGACATTATTTTTACCTTGGCTTTGAGCAGACTCAAGGGACATTTTGGCTGACCTGATTTCCATTACTGTGGCTGAGGGTTCTTTAGATTTAGGTCTAGTATCTTTCATTTTATCACTTTCTCTACCCTGACAATAGAGTACCTCATATAGTTTTGTGCTTTGATGTACAATCCATTCAAGGGACTTGTCACGGTCAAATTCACGGACCAATTGGGATATGATGTCTTTCTGTAGCCCATAGAAGTATGCAGTTTTAAACTCATTGGAATTTGAGTCAAAAGATACATCAAAGCGAGAAAATGCTCTTTTTAAGTCTTGTAAAAATTGGCGAGGGGATATATTAGGTCCAGCAGTAATTGTGTATGCGACTTTCTTTGCCTCCTGCAATGACTGAAAAGGAGACAAATGACGCCTAATTTCTTTTTCAAACTCCAGCCATGTCATATTCTGCTGTTCATTTAATCCCCTTATGATGCTGGCTGTCGGGGCATCTAAAGTTAAATGAAAATATTGTCTGTACTGTTCCTTAGGTATCTGGAGTGCTTTAAAAATGTCATGCACCGCTTCTAAGTGATCCTCAATGCAGCATTCACCTCCCTTTTTAAATGGTTTGATCAGGGCTTTAATGGATTTCATTATTTTTATGGGGCTACTTGTTGCAATGCATGGAATTGCATTATTTTGTGATTCAATCCTGTTTTCAGGTGTATGAGATTGGTGGCTGCCCCCAATGGGAGTATCAAATCCCCCAAGGGCGCTGCAACCAAGTTCAGTCACCGGCCCAGTCACTGGAGCACTAGCTCTTTGGGCAGAGCTAGAATTCACCTCCACTCCATTGAATGTGGTACCCTGCCGCCTCTCCTGGGACCTGGGAATGCACATTTGCTGTTCTAAGTCCTTACACTTTTTAAGGAGTCTGTTGGCTTCATCTTGCAAATAGTTGTTTTCACCATTCATTTTATTAATCACCTCCTGCATGTCGCACATTTGCATTTGGCATTCATTGAACTCTTTATTTCTCTTGTCTCTTTCTTGAATCATTTTAATCATTTCTTGTTCTGCACTCTGGAGATCACCTTCTTTTTCACAATGTTCTTTTTGTAAAATCTGCATTTCTGAAACAACCTCATCTTTATCCTGCCTAATGTGATCCACTAAAGCTTTTAAGTGTGCCAGTTCTTGCTCACTATCTTCAAATTGTTTTTTGCTTTTGGATAACTGAGTATCAAAGTCTCTGCATTTTAATTGCATGTCTTTTTGGCATACATCCAATTCTGCTCTCAACATTTCCTGATTTTTACTTGCCCCCTCTAATTCAGTCTTTAACCTGTTAATTAGCTGAGTATCATTCTCTTGCATTCGCAGGGACTTGTTTAAAATAAACCATATTTTGCCGCATAGCCGTATTAAACAGTCTTTCTCTGCACTTTTATCGGCTGCATTCAATAATCTTGTAAGGCAGACCTGAATTATGCTGCCTTCTGCAAAAATATTGTCTAGTTTTTCTTTCTGCACCTCACCCTGAATGCGGTTACTCCATTCTAACGTGCTATTTGACGACCAATTCCCATGTGCAAACAACTTTGCCTCTAAATATTGCACTAGATCTGAGAATGTGGTTTCCCTTTGTGACATTCTGAAATTCGTTTTTAGTGGCACACTGTTATTATAAAATGGGTTCCCTTTAATGTGCAAATGGCAGTGTGAGACACGCTTGCCACGCCCAGTAGGTACTCTATGATCACTTTCCCGGCCTGTAACGCACCATAAATATGTAGGGTATTTTGTGGAGATTTGGGGCCTGACGGTATTTTATTACCGCCGAAAAATAACTTAGCAATAATCACTCCTTGTATTCAGATTTGGCCATGTGCAACAATAATACAGTGGACATGCATTATTTCAGCATCCCAGACATGCATATTTGGTATGCGTGGTTGGTATGCGTGGTTGGTGGTATTTTGGTGAGCATAATTGCCTTGTTTTATTTGTGACCCCAATGTCCAGAATCCCTTATCTTTGCTTAGATTTTTCGTGTAATCACTAGAGAGACCTCAGACCTACATTTTAGGAATACCACATTTTCAGTGTTAGTGTTAGTGTGCCACCATGGGCGATCTCACTGACTTATTTACGACAGAGAGCTATATGTGGTAATTTTGTGGTAATTTCCACTACCTTATATACGGTAGGGAACTGTGTTCAGAGAGTCCCTCTTCCCGTTGGCTCATGTACCTCCAACGAGCTATGCTACAAACAATCACTCTCAACTGTCCATACTGAATATGATCATACACACATCTGTCTTAAAATGACAATTGCATTGTTTAAAAATCTCCCCTCATCATCAGCACTGTATTGGTAAATATAAGACACCACCCGTCTGCTTTCAAATATTTTTCTGTATTATAAAAGTTGCATTTAAACACGATCTCACTCTTTACAGAAATAAATAAAATAGCACAGTAACAGCATTGTCTGTGATACACTAAAAAAAAAAATGGCGGAGAACAGAACACAATTTGCAACATTAACGTGTGATTAAGGCACCGGAATCTCCTTTCCTACTCTGACTGAACATTCTCGTACACTCAGCTCCCACACTTATGTAATTACCTTATCTGTTCAGAGTTTTCTTCAGCTGTTCTCTTTCTGAATGTGGCTCCCTTGAAGATTAACCCCAGTGAAAAGGAGCGCCTTTCCTTCTCAAACGGGGTCATAGCCTGGAATTCTCAGCTTTTGCAGATAGGAATGCTCCAACCAGGAAAAAGGTCCTTCTCCCAGCTCTGCCAAAAATTGACTGCCTTTCTCTCTCCTCAAACTCCCCCCAGCAAAACTCTGATCACTCCCTCTAGCATGATACTTGCTATGACGCTGCTCCAATCAGAATCAATCATGCCATCTCCTCCTTCTCTACACAATGGCTCATTTTTATAGTAATACTTTGTAACCAACTGATTTCCTGTTCTTTCGAGCTCTTTTGCTTCCTGTAATTATGTGGACAGGGCAGCAGAGAAAAAAAAAATGGATGTGCGTTTAAAAGTTCACTTTCAGAATAGGCCTAATTCTGCAGTGGAGACACATTTTTATTAGTGGATTATGTTAACTTTAGTTTCATTAGTCAGATTAGTTATGAGTAATGTTAGTTATTATTTTCAAATGTGTCTCTCGCACCATAGGCATTTCAGGTGAAAAATAGTGTGCATTTTTGAATGTGCACGTGTGCTTTTAACTGTAAAAATAGATTTGCATCTTATATGTTAAAATCGTTTTTGACTGAATAGCCTGTCTTTCCTTGTTAATCTGGTAACACATATAGCAATGCACCGCACCCTTGTGGTGGTGCTGCAAAAAAAAAATTGCTACCTGTGCAGTAGTGCTGTACTCTGTGCTGTTTGCTACCTGTGTAGTAGTGCTGTACTCTGTGCTGTTTGCTACCTGTGCAGTAGTGCTGTACTCTGTGCTGTTTGCTACCTGTGCAGTAGTGCTGTACTCTGTGCTGTAACACGCCAAATATCCTTACACCACCCATCTTATCTTGGGCCCTAGCCTTGCCAGTTGCACGCCTGCACTGCGACCCTGGCAACCCTTGCACCTGTGGACTATTTTCTGTATCCCGACAGTTCCCCCACTAGCAGTTATTTTCTGCACTCACCCTGCACTTGCCACCTGCTGGCCGTTTATTTATCTTGTTGTTCTATTATCCCATGCACTGCACTATCCCCCCGCCCCCTTCCTTTGCACTTGCGCGATCTGAATGACACTTGGCCTAGTAAGATCGTTGTCTGTCTTCCCTCTGTTCCCCCTCCCTTGCCTGGTCGCGCTTTGAAACACTTGTGTATAGGCGCATTATAAATGCCACATCATATCATATCATATCATAACTTAGACCCCACTTCATGTCTGCTTTGCGGACTTGGGGCGCTTTTGTACGTTGGGAGGTGGAGACTCCAGGAACACTTGCCAATACAGCGAGCAGTCCACTGCGCCAAACACCAACATTGTTTTATTATTATTTTAGATTTTTCCACTGAAGTGTTTCTAAGTTAATTAGAAAAGTTATTTTCAGAAACTTTAAATACAATTCTGTCTTAACCTTAACTATGCCATGTTCTAGTGTGATTGCATACATATATAAAGGGGGTGATTAATTCTGCAAAATGACAAATTATGGAGGCCACAGTTCAAATAAAAAAGAAGGGAGAAGGGATAACATTCCAAGCAAAAAGACAATGCAGTCTAATGTGGGGAGCACAGATCTAAGAGAATAGGCATGTGGAAAGTAGGAAGTGCGTACATTTCCCCAAACATTGTATAATGAAGGATAAAGAAAAAAAGACATCCCATGGAGCTTTCCAAAGTGACAAAGAGAATTACAATGTTTTGAGTGCCCAGAATTCCATAGAAATGAAAAAGTAATTCTATATTCCAGAAAATAGTCATATGGGTTGATTGAAAGTTTCAGAATATAATCCAATGGAGGTTAAATCAATGTTAAAAGACAGAATGCAATGGGCCTTTGCCCCATACGAAAAGCAGCACAACATATGACGTGAGACTCAAGTAGTTTTTAACCTCCATATCCACATAAACGGGCCAACTCACTGTAAAGGACACACCCTTGCTGCCATCTTCAGCTCCCATGACCAGATACATCTAAACACCCCCACCCCGATTGTCTGGTCCGATCACTTCATTGTCCCTTTCAACATTCGCTCACCCGCCCCCCTCCCCATACCCGAACAAGAACCTCCAAATCTATGTGAATGCAGGAAGAAACTAAAAATCCTTCCCGACGTAGCTGATGCGCTCTTTCAGTCTCCTCCCCCTACCTCCACATGCAATGTACACCTAGCCGCCGACGCCTTTTACGCATGGCTCAATACCTCGTTAATCCCGCTCACGCCCACTTGCCAATCATCCGCTCGCCATGGCCCTTCTCCAAGATGGTTTACACCAGAACTGAAGACTGCAAAACAACAATACAAATCCCTCGAACGCAAATGGAAAGATAAAACCACCCTGAGCAGATCCACCATAGCCCAGCACCATCGCCTCTACAAAGCCGAAATCCGAAAAGCAAAAAACGCCCATTACAAACCTCAAATCCTCAACTGTGAAAACCCAGCAAAGAACTTATAAAATCATATCTGAATTCAACAAACTATCATGTACCACCACCCAATCAACCCCTTCTCAATCACTCTGCGATTCACTT
Source organism: Ambystoma mexicanum (assembly GCF_040938575.1). Classification (NCBI taxonomy): domain Eukaryota; kingdom Metazoa; phylum Chordata; class Amphibia; order Caudata; family Ambystomatidae; genus Ambystoma; species Ambystoma mexicanum. The sequence goes on from NC_090926.1 coordinate 481,764,531, forward strand.
TCTCTCCACTTCTACAGCACTGCTCTCGAAAGAACAAACTCCCTAATCAACAAACTGGCCCTCTATGCCGACGACACCCAACTAATCCTAAAACTCCTTAACTCAAAACCCAACTGCCAGCCCGACCTCGCTGCCTGCCTACTTGACATTGATCACTGGATGACTACAAGCCCCTACTTTTAAACCCCACAAAAACTGAAGTCATGGTGTGTGGCAACACCGAACTTCTTCGGCACTCACTACCCAAGCCATCATCCATAGGCAACCCCCCGACAACCTCAACTTCAGTAGAAAACCATGGATGCACTCTCAACGCTGACCTAACCCTCTCACACCAAGTCAACAACATCCTGCCACTACCACCTCAAAATTCTTAGGCAAATGTTTCCATACCTCTTCTTTCCCAACAGACTTGCCGCCATCCAATCAATTGTAATGTCAAGACTGGACTATGCTAACTCCCTCTACCTCGGAATCCAAGCATACCACCTGACTAAACTACAAAGAGCAAAAAATACTGCAGCCAAACTACTACTCGCACTTGGCCCAAGAGATCACACCTCCCCAGCTCGCAAAACTCTCCACTGGCTCCTGGGTGGACGAAGAGTGACCTTCAAAACCGTATGCATCGCCCACTGAGCAATGCATAAAACCAGTCCTCAATACCTTCAGAAAAAGCTAAAACCCTACCATCCACTGTGCACTCTAAGATCAAGCTCTGCCCGCCCCCTAGTGATACGAAACGCCAACTCAGTCAGGTTTGGTGGATCATCATTCTCAGCCTTGGCCCCCACTCTGTGAAACTCACGTCCACCCCACATTCAACTCACCGAAGACCTCATGTCTTTCCACAAATTACTGAAAACGTGGGTCTTCCCTTAATAATCAACTTTTAGCACAAACAGAATAAACAACCACAATAAACATTAAACCAAAGTTGTTGAATCAAAGATAAAAATCCAGCATAGAAACCTGATCAAACAAGCAGAAAACTAAAATGGACAATGTAAATAAAACCGATCAACTTAGTAGAACGGATGAAGTGGATGGAACGGATGAAACGGATGAAATGGATGAAGTCGATAGAACGGATGAAGTGGATGGAACGGATGAAGAGGATGGAATGGATGAAATGGATGAAGTGGATGAAACGGATGTAGTGGATGGAACGGATGAAGTGGATGGGAACGGATGAAGTGGATGGGAACAGATAAAGTGGATGGGTACAGATGAAGTGGATGGGAATGGATGAAATGCATTGGAATAAATGAAGTGGATAGGAACAGACAAAGCGGATAGGAGTGGATGAAGTGGATTGGAACAGATGAAGTGGATAGGAGAGGACAAAGCGGATAGTAGCGGATGAAGTGGATTGGAAAGGATGGAAAGGATGGAATGTATGGAATGGATGGCATGGATGGAACGGATGGAGTAGACAAAATGAAAAGTAGATCAAACGTGTGGAAAGGATGGAACGGATCGATAAAGTGGATAAAAGCAACAAAAGCAAACAAAACAGATGGAACAGAGTGAACATACTGGTTGGAATGAAGAGGCCGGATGGTATAGATGGAACAACAAGAATAGATGGGACGAATGGAAGTTGGAATCAGATTGAGCAAATGGGAATGGAAGAAATGGATGAAGTGGATAGAACGGATTAAGTGAATAGAATGGATGAAATGGATGGAATGGATGCAGTGGATGGAACGGATGCATTAAAGAAAAAAAACTGACAGAATGGTTGAAACATGTTAGTGGATGGAACAGATGGAACAGATGGAACAGATGGAACGGATGGAAATAATGGAATGGATGGAACGGATGGAACAGATGGAACAAATGGAACGGATGCAGTGGCTAGAACGGGTAGAGAGAATGGAACGGGTGGAGTGAATGGAACGGGTGGAGTGGATGGAATGGATGGAGTGGAAGTAAAGGATGGAGTTGATGGAACAGGTAGAACTGAAGGAGTGGATGGAACAGATGGAGTGGATGGAACGGAAGGAGTGAATGGAATGGAAGGAGTGAATGGAACGGAAGGAGTGGATAGAACAGGAGGTGTGGATGGGAACAGGAGGAGTAGATGGAACCGAAAGAGTGGATGGAACAGAAAAAGTGGATGGAACAGGAGGAGTGGATGGAACGGGAGGAGTGAATGGGAACGGAAGGAGTGGATGGGAATGGAAGGAGTGGATGGGAATGGAAGGAATGGATGCGAACGGAAGCAGCGGATGGAAAAAAACAGAGTGGAAAAAACAGACAGAGTAGATGGTAGGGAGGGAACAAATAGAACAGATAACTAGATTGAACAGATGTGTCAAACGAGCAGATTGAACAAATGAAAAGGATGAGTAGTTTTAACTAATGGAACAGATGCAATGAATCGAGTGGATGGAACAGATGCAGTGGATGAAACAGACACAGTAGACTGAAGTGATGGAGTGCATGAAACAAATGGAGTGGATGGAACAGATGGAATGGATGGAACAGGTAGAGTGGATCGAACAGGTCGAGTGGATGGAACAGATGGAGTGGATGGAACAGATGGAGTAGATGGAACAGATGGAGTGGATGGAACTGATGGAGTAGATGGAACACACGGAGCTGATCGAATGAATAGGAAGGATGAAACGTATAGAACACACTAAACAGATGGTAAGGATGAAAAGGGTCTACGGAATGGATGGAGTAGACTATGTGGACAATGGGTTGAGTGGATGGAATGATGGAAGAACTAATAGATTAAACAGATGAAACAGACAAAATGGATGAACAGACGAAGTGGAATGAACAGACAGAGTAAATAAAACCGATAGAACGATGGTACTGATGGAGTGCTTGATCTCAATTGCCTTACTGATAACCATCATATCACACTACCACAGTTAGGCTCTCTTGTACACCAACACTCAACTAGAACACAGTGATAATATGACACATTCGGTATAGCTGTCTCATACTAACATCCGCCACACACTCCTCTAATCCTATTTAAACACAGCTAGCTGAGCAGACACCGCTAGCTTAAGGGTCTCCTCAGGCCTAACATAGCCACAAATCAGTCTTGGTGTCATCCCGCCAGAATGAACACATATACCTGACCTCCCAACCACCACATCTAATGCTTAGCAGCAGCTACCATACAACTGCCACACAGGCTGCACACATATCCGGTGCTCCCACGCACCTTATGACTCTTTCTCTCTCTACTGACTTGAACTACGGTTCCCGAGGGCGTTCACCCTACCAGCATGTTCAGATCATACCAATCATACATAAGGCACTATATAAATGCCAAGTAACATAACATAACATAACATAACATAACATAACACGTAGTTTTCAACAAAAAAAGTGTTTCAGTTCAAAACACAGATTTTGGGGCTAGGAAGGAGATAATGCAAAACAATAATGGTTTCTCTGTATTATAGTGCGGGTTTAAGAAGACATGAGATGTACCTGACACATGTTGAACTAGCATGATCTCCCTCCCTGTCTCTGTCTCTCTCTCCCTACCACTCACTCACTCTTCGTATCTATTTCTCTCCCTCTATCGGTGATCCCTTCTTTACCGCCCTGGAAGCATCCCAGAGAGCATGGGAGACCACATTTTCAAAATTAAAAGCTCCACCAAAATAAAAGTAGGACTCCATTTTGACAATAGCTTCCAATAGTGAAGCAAAACTACTCTTCAGTAGTGTATGGGGGAATACAGTGTTTTCCCTTTCAAATGTCTGTGATTTCATATCCTGGAAGGCTAAAAGAGGTCAAAATAGAGCAGTAATCCAAAGTGGCAGTTCATATTACTGCTTCATGTGTGGAATGAGTGGTTTCTTGAGACCCCATCCATCTTGTCCTCTGTATCTCTGATTCCTGCCCTGACACATTTCTTGTCCCCCATTTGTTAGTGCCAAGTCCACCATTGCTGATAGCAGTAGAAGAGAAAAAAAAATAACATCTACAATAAATGAGGGAGTACTCTGTTTTAGTATGATTATATGTAGAGTGTCAGGCTTTTCTGTGGTTGGGGCATGCCTGGTATTTCAAAACAAAGTGATTGTGTGTGTCCACCAGGAATTCTGCCATCACAGCATCACAGTAAGTGTACATTTTACAAACAGGGGGATGTGAGGAGAACATGGGTAGGCTTTGCAGAGAGTGCTGGCATTCTGATAGACAATGCAAAGGAATGCAGCACCACACTGCAGGGTGTACAGCCCATTTGTAATGTTCTGTTTATGTATTAATTATTAGTGATTTGTTCATAGTGTATAAAATGTGCGGTTTCAGCAGCACTACCAACAAACCAGTGGAACAAACACAACATTAAATATGCCTTGTTAATCAGATCATTGGTTTTGACCTTAGTATGCCACTTTCCAAGAAGGAAGTTCATTTTGAGCAACAACATATTGTTTATTGTCAGCAGAAAAAGCTTTTAAAAAGGTAAACACTTATTCTAACGTATTCAAGTTTCTCTTTTGAAAATGTTTACCATTTTCAAAGTGTTTATTTCTAATGATCACCTCCACTAAATATTGCAGTTATTATAAGCATGTGACACTTGTCTTATTGAGCAAAGCAAATTAATATGATCTACAATACACATATATATTATTTCCTAATGCCATTTTTTTAAATATGAGAAAAGGGAAATGGTTAAATAGTACCGATGAACATTTCTAGCTGCTTTACATGAAATCAAAACACATTTTGTGTACAGAAACATTACTACTGATTATTATCTGTGACACATATCCCTGTTATAAAAGGTTTGCCTGTTTAAATCACTAAGTGGATAATGTAGACTGAGCTTTATGCTCATTAATATTTTTAAAACACTCACCCTGATAATAATGTGTTTGTAAGAATGAACCATCTCCCCTAAACTGTGAGAGTCACTGAATTTTAGAAGAAGAGGGGCTGAAGGGATATTTGCATGAATAGTCCACATTGCAGAGACATCCTTACAGAATTATGTTTAGATGAATAGCTGAGAAATGTTCAAAGAAAAAGTAGGAATCAAATGCAGTACTGCAGTCCAAGTGCCCCAGTTCATATAAATACATGATCAGGGAGATGTTTCCTTAAAGGAATTGTAAAATTTCACTCATAGATTCATGGTTATGTCCATCTTTATCAAAGTTGCTGTTGAACGTTGGCCCTTTTGGGCTTTTGTCACTTCACCACCTGGTCACAATTTATTTCTTTCATCTTCAGTACCAATATGTTTGCAGGCTGAAAACATTTTTCAAAGCTTCCATAAATGTGTGCTCTGTCAGGTTGACACCTGATGATTGTTTGTGTCTTCCAAGTGCTTCATACGGCTCTGATGTCCCAAGAGCCTACCACATTCTTCTTCCTGACTCATGTTTGAAATACTTCTTCTAGGCTTGGGACCTGTAGTAATATATAGCGCCTTGGAGTGTGTAGCACCTCACTGAATGTGATGGAATTGTGTTGCCAGCAATAGTGTGGCATACACATATAGCCAGTCCTATGTTGCCACTTTAACATGTGAGTATGTGGCTGGAGACATGCAAGGTACAGGAATAATAATACAGCAAAAAGCTCAATGTGATGCTGAAAGTTTAAAAGTGCACCAGAATGTTTTTTCTCTTCTTTGGAATACCTCATGCATAGGAGACTACATTATTCATATAACTAACTGACTTATTAACAATTACTAATTACTAGAGCTAACTCATTAACATTATATTGTAATCTATGTGTGAAAAATGAAGTGAAAATGCATATTCTGAAATTTGTTTTTCAAACGTGCATTGGAGTTTTTTTTTTTCCTTCATTCTATTCCTATGTTTGCAGCAAGCAGAGAGCCTGCATACCCAGAAATGAGATTAGATACAGTTGCTCACTGTGTAACTGGCCTATTGTTCTAAAGGAAGGGTTATGCTGCCTTTCAATTTGATTGGAGCAATGTATCTGCAGATTTACTACATAGGCAAAATGGGAAGGTGCAGAGCTTTTCTGGGGGAACAAGGCCAGAGGGAGTGGTTAGTTCAGGGATGACTGGGCTCTCAGACAAACGTGCCTAGTCTCACTTAACGCTCGCTTGAGAACTCTATGTTTTCGATGCGCACTTCAAACATACAAGATTACAGAGGCAATCCATGCTGACCGGGACTGCTTTTCTGAGGCGAGGGAAAGAAGGTCATCTGGGGGAGAGAACTACAAATCTTTGGTAAGCATCCAAAGTTGAAGTGAGGTCATTGTGTCCTGTTGTTTAACGAGGGTCTGATCTGAAAATACCAGGCCGTCAGAGTAGCAAAGAAAATATACTCCCCTGCAATTTCATTCGTCTTGTTGCCTATTTTTAAAAAGAAGTTTATTTGCACTGTATTTTTCTCTTCTTATTATGTTACAGGTGATGCTGAAATGTACATGGTAAGAGTTGTGTCATGAATTGTAATTGTCTGCAATATAACACATTTTTTATTGTTGTGGAAATTGCATATGAGGAGTTGGGGAAGATCTGTGTTCTTTGGTAATACATTTGCCAATTTGCTCATGCAGATAGAATAACAGACAGAGTAAGCAGTGATAAATAGGTGTATGCATGTGTTCCCCACTGCATGTTGTTTGGGGAAATCGAATACAACATATAGATTACTGGGGGTCTATGAACCAGTAATGAGGCCTATGGGCGCATAGATCATTGCTGTAAATAAATCAGTGATACCAGCCACGGTCTGTAGGTGGCACTATACGTAAAATTGTTGGTCCTCTTGTGCATTGGTCCAAGGCTTCTATATATCACTAGGAGGTATTCTAATAGAAGGTAAGGTTTTATGTATGATGGGGTTATAATGTAGGGAAGGGAAATCATGCTCACCACTAAGTAATTTACTACCACAAAATACCACCAATAATACATATTACTAAATTCTCCAATATAGTGTAACAAAATATGGTCACTAGAATGATGTGAAGCCAAACCCAATCTAAATGCAAGGATAAGCTGTTATCAAACTACCACTATATTTTTGGTGGTAAGAAAATACCACCAGACCCCAAAATTACACAAAATATCCAACATATATGGTGCACAGGGAAAGTGATTATAGAGCATTTACTGGGCGTGGCAAGTGTGTCTCACACTACCATATGTGCATTAAAGGGAACCCATTTCATGATAGCAGTGTGACACTAAAAGTGAATTTCAGAATGTCTCAAATGGAAGCCACATTCCCAGAGCTAGTGCAGTATCTGGAGGCAAAGTTATATGCACATGGGACATGGTCATCAAATAATGCCACAGAATGGCATGACCGCATTTACGGTGAAGCACAGAAAGAACCATTAGACAGCATTTTTGCAGAAGGCAGCATAATTCAGGTCTGCCTTTTGAGACTATTAAATGCAGCTGATAAACATGCAGAGAAAGATTGTCTGATACGGCTATGTGCCAAGACATGGTTTATCCTAAATAGATCCCTGCGAATGCAAGAAAATGATACCAAGCCGATTAGCAGGTTAAAAGCGGATCTGGATGGGGCAAGTGAAAAAGAGGAAATATTAAGAGCAGAATTGGAGATATGTCAAAAAGACATGCAGTCAAAATAAAGGGATCTTGATACTCAATTGTCTAAAAGCAAGAAACAATTTGAGGATAGTGAACAAGAATTGATCCATTTGAAAGCGTTGGTAGACCATATTAGACAAGACAAAGATGAGGTTGTTTTGGAAATGCAGATTTTGCAAAAAGAACATTGTGAAAAAGCAAGTGATCTCCAAAATGCTGAACAGAAAATGGTTAAAATGTTTCAAGAAAGAGACAAGAGAAACAAAAAATGCAATGAATGCCAAATGCAAAGGGACATATGCAGGAGGTAATTAATAAATTGAGTGAGGAAAACAACTATTTGCAAGAGGAGGCAGATAGGCTCCTTAGAAAGTGCAAGGAGTTGGAACAGCAAATATGCATTTCCAGGTCCCAGGATAGACGGCAGGGCACCACATTCAATGGAGTTGAGGTGAATTCTCTTTCTACACAGAGAGCTAGTGCCCCAGTGACTGGGCCAGTGAATGAAATTTGTTGCAGTGCCCTTGGGGGATTTGACACACCTATTGGGGGCCCCCACCAATCCCATACATCTGAAACCAGGATTGAATCACAAAGTAGTGCAATTCCGTGCATAGCAACAAGTAGCCCCATAAAGATAACGAAATCCATTAAAGCTCTGATCAAACCATTTATAAAAGGAGGGGAGTGCTGCATAGAGGACCACTTAGAAGCAGTGCATGGTACATTTAAAGCTCTCCAGATACCTAAGGAACAATACAGGCAATATTTTCACTTAACTTTAGATGCTCCCACAGCCAGTATCATAAGAGTATTAAATGAACAGCAGAATACGACATGTGCAGAGTTTGAAAAAGAACTTAGACATCATGTTTCTCCATTCCAATCATTGCAAGAGGCGAAAAAGGTTTCTTACACAATTACTGCTTGGCCTAACACGTCACCTTGCCAATTTTTGCAAGACTTAAAAAGAGCTTTTTCTCGCTTTGATGTATCTTTTGAACCCAAATCCAATGAGTTTAAAACCACATACTTCTTTGGGCTACAGAAAGACATCATATCATAGTTAGTCCGTGAATTTGACCGTGACAAGTCCCTTGAATGGATTCTACACCAAAGTACAAAACTATATGAAGAACTCTATTGTCAGGACAGAGAAAATGATAAAATGAAAGACACTAGACCAAACTCTAAAGAACCTTCAGCAACATTGATGGAGATCAGATCAGCCAAAATGTCTCTTGAGTCCGCTCAAAGTCTATGTAAAAATAATTTAACACCTGAACAAAGGGGTAATCAACAGAAATCGTCACTCTCTGCACCAATGTTTCATTCGCATGATCCTAGTAATAGGGAGAACTATATTAGCCCTAGGTAGTTAGGAGACAGGCCCCGGGCAGGATATTGGCCTGATATATCAGGTATGAACAATAATCAGAGAAAAAATCAGGATCAAAGAAATAATGGTCCCTACCAGACATTGGGGACAAAGAGCAGATTTGACCCTAAAACCATGATATATGGTAATCAGGATAGACTCGAATTTTGTGGATCGATTTACTGATAATGGGAATCAACATAGGGGTCAGTACCCACAAAATGAGAGACCGGACATGAGGCAGAACATGAAGTATGCTCCATGTCAATACAAGGAATCACCACCACCAGGGGACTACAACAAGAGGATGGGTGCATCCCACACCCCTCCACATATGAATCAAAAGTTCAGGAACAATCCCAATAGAAATCATTCTCCTGAGATAGATTTCTATTGGGATTGTTCCTGAATAGATTCAGTCAGGGGGAAAACAACCAATATCGATCTAGGCCACAGAGAGAGGATTCTAGAGAAATAGAAAGATTCTAGTGTCTCGAGGCCCAAGTGAACATTTTGGCTGAGCAAATAGGAAAGCTCTGTACAGCACAAAAATAATCATCAAAGGATGGGGCAGAAGGCCATAACACTGACCAGGCAGTTTCTGATAAGTGAATAAGTATTTATGATACCTGCAGTGCTAAAAAAACAGATTGCTCTGATGTGATTTTCAGTAATGAATCTGAGATGCCTAATGATTTAAAAATGAACGCACCAGTAAGTGAACATGTAACAGAATGTGCAAATGCTTCTAAAGAAGTAGTAAGTTTGGTTTAACCTAGGGCTAAATCAAACATTGGAGATTTGTCCAAATGAGAATGGAAAACCTGACATTCCAAAAGAACAAAGAGACAGATTTGAAATAAGTACAAATGCACAGACTTAGAAAAGGACAAATTGCCAAGTGAAGTTTTTACACATGTTCAGTTGGAGGATTGTAGTATGACCTCTGATGATCCCTGGATAGATGGGCGAACGGTGGCCACTCTCGATAAAACCTCTAAACATGGGGAATTAAATAGAGTCTCTCACACAGAAATGGACAGAAAGGAGGGAAAAGTGTCTTTCCATTTACCAATGTGCCTAGCCAAAAGTGAAAAAGGCCTGAGAAAGGTGAGTCCGGAAATCAGTAAGAGTTCATACTTTTTATGTGTATTAGAGGAAGTTGAAGCCAGCTATTATGCTCCCATCAGTGTAGAAGAGAAATGTAATACATTTGCGATGATTGACACCGGCGCACAGGCCACAATTAAGTCCAAAGAAGTGGTAAAAAGTATCAATGAAGGGAGATCTCCGCAGAATCAGATCTCAGTGAGGCAAAATGAAGGTCCCGTGCATAATATTAATGGGGAGGAGTTGCCTATTATTGGTGTTACCGAAGTTGACATAAAGATAGGAAAACACAAAATGAAACAGGAGGTATTGATCGCATCTAGTTGTGAAATTCCATTTCTGCTGGGGACAGATTGCCTGAATAGATTGTCTCCTTTCATAGATGGGGTGAATGGAGTACTGTGGTCTTAACAAAAAAACATTGAGACCTAAGCAAATAAAATCACAAAACAGCAATATAAATGAATGCCACACTGTTGCCAAAATGAATGATGCAGTGGAATTATACCTCCAGAATAGCTGTATACCTAGCGTTACTGTTATCTTGATGTGTCAGGATAAAGTGCAAAGTGGAAATGAGAAACAATCTGTACATATGTTTTGGACCCTAGGAAAACATGGCAAACTGATATAGATGAGCACATATTACGCTTCTATTTAAAAGAGAAGACATACAAACAGAATACTACTCCTAAAACAAACACAATAAAATGCATTACTACTCTTGCTGAAATACACATGGAAGATGAGTAACCATGGGTTCATATTGGTATAAATGACCATTCTAAAGTAATAAAAGCCACTTTAGCGCTTAGACAGGAAAGAAGCTTTATAAATGAGAAATTACTGCCGAAAATAATGGAGAGGGAGGAGATCCCAACATTTAGAATTAAAAAACAATATGTCTTTGGGTTGGACAGTCCAGACTTTGAAAACCAAATTGCAGGCAGATGCATGCTAAAGATTAATATTGGGCAGAAAACAATGTATCATAATATATGGATAGAGAATGGAACACAAAATGACTTTTACATGGGACAATGATATCATGCACAGAATGTGTATAGTGTTAGATTTCCTTAATCAAAAAATATGGTCACGTCTAGGTGAGCCTACACCTGAATTTGAAGACAAAAGAAGGGCTTATCATTGCGCACAACTGGTCGCATATGCAATTGAATTACAACTGAGGTAGGATACTATTATTCCTGCATTCACCAAGCAGGTTGCAATAACGCTAAAGTGCAAAAATGGACAGCAGATGAACGATTCTGATGCATTTGTGTGCTTGAATGAATCCATGAAACAGCAAGACCTGGATTATGAATACATTCCATTGATAGATGTTGGTGAAGGGTATGTTAAAATTATGGTGAATAACAAAGGGTGTCAGGATATTCATTTGGAGGAAAATTCTTCATTAGGAATGGCCATACAAAAATCACATTATACTGCAGATCTTAATAACATGGTAAATGGAAATATCCATGAAAGGTATATACATGCAGGGGGTGTGTTGCCAAATACCTGGATTCTCAGCCCAAAGGGATCTTTAAAATTCATTCTGTGTACCCTTATAATTGAAATGAGACTGTATGCTGTCATCAAGAGGATTATATAGTATTTAATTTAAATGAAACTGAAACAGAAATTCAGCAAATTGAAGTAGAAGCTGAAATGCCAAAATATTTAAAAGAGGCAGCTTTACAGAGAAACACAGCCACACCGTTGGAAGAAAGCACAGAGATTCCTTCACTGGAAGATTTCCCAGAATTCTCAAAATGGTAGAGGAACAGATTTTGTCAGCAGATGCATGCGATAGCGATGACGATAAAAATGAATTGAGAAAAATATTTATGGAGTTTAAAGATGTCTCTGATAAAGATGCATATGATTGTGGACTAACTAATTTACCACATTACCGGAAGGGTGTAGTAGAAATCCAGTATTTGTGCGCGAGTATAGATTACCACTGGCATGTTTAGAATCGCTGGCAGAAATAATTAAGAATTTGGAGTCTCCGGGAATTATCAGGCCTAGTCATAGCACATCCAACACACCTATTTTGGGTGTGTTAAATCCAAATGTCAATGGCGTCTGTGTGCAGATTTGAGAGAATTAAATGAAAGAGTACCATTGTCTAGATGGCCCCTGCCATTCATTGATCAAGGCTTAGCTCAGGTACATGGCTCAAAGGTGTTTACTACATTAGATCTCACATCTGGATATTGGTGTGTGCCATTGGCAGAGGCGATTCAGAATTTATTTTCATTTTCATTTGATAAAACCCAATACACATGGGTTAGGACTCCATTCGGGTATGTCAATAGTGGGAGTGAATTTGCCATATTTTTATGAAAGGCTGTGCCTGATGCAGCGGAAAGAGGGACCATAGCTTACGTGGATGATGTCCTGATAAAAAAATAAAAGCTTAAAAAGCCATTTTGATGAAATTAGACATGTTCTTGGACAATTGCAAAAGGCAGGTGCCAAAGTATCTTTACAAAAAGCACAATGGTGCAAGAAAAAGGTCAATTTTCTAGGCCATGAAGTGACTGAAGATGGACTAAAACCACAAAAGAAGAAGGTTGAGGCCATACAAAAACTAAAAGACCCTAGAAGTGTCAAAGGCTTGAAAAATTTATTAGGAATGATGGGATATAACATAAAGTTTATTGAAAATTATGCTGAAATTACTCAACCATTGACTAAACTACTGAAGCTAAATACACCCTCGAAATGGGAAAAAGAGCAATCTGAGGCAGTGGCCAAATTACAGGAATGTCTTATAAAGGCACCATGTTTAGCATACCCCATGTAGAATAGGCATTTCTTTATAGCAATAGGTTTCTCTGAACATTGTATGTCAGCAGTGTTAACACAAAAACATGATTTGAATCACAATACCACTGCTTATGAAAGTAAGGCATTTTCCCATGTTGAAATAAAATTCATTGAATGTGAAAAGGCCTCTTTGACCACTGTGTGGGCGTTACAGCATTTCTGCCCCATTGTGGTGGGAGAAAAGGTAATCATTGAGATAAATCATCAACCATTGCAGTTTTTAGAGAATAAACAAATTAGGTCAGACAATCTAGCACAGTCCAGAATTACTTCAAGGCTTTCCTGTAGAAGTGAGGTATGGCCAAAATAAAAATAGCCCAGTTGCTCAAGTTTTGGCATATCTACATGACTGTGCAGCTAAACATGGATCACATGAAGTAGAAGTGGAATCTAGTTTACAGGAGTTTGGACAATCACCACATAAAGCTTTTGATGAAAAGACATGCAAGGATTTGCCAACTTTATATGTTGACGGTTGTGCTTTTCACATTGAAAATAACAGTAATAAATAATTGGTGTCAGCAATAGGAAATGTCTGGTTTATATGTGAAAACATTCCCAGCATAGGGATGAGAACTGGGGCTAGGAGCAGTCAAGTAGTGGAATTGACAGCCATAAAGCAATTAGTACTGCAGTTGATTATAAATTTAGTGAAATTGTCCTGGTGACTGATTCTGATTATGCACAAAATAGCTTTATGGAATATTTGCCTGGCTGGAAAGCAAGAGGTATGATTACATACAATAAAAAGCCTCTCAAACATGGAAAGATGATACAAGCTATAGACAAATTGGTGTCAGAGAATGAGTTGGCAATATACTGGAGGAACATTTGTGGACATTTAAAAACCCCAGGAGAAGATAAGGAGGGAAATGATAAAGCAGATCATTTAGCTAAAATTGCGGCTGTGATGGGAGAGTTGCTACCTATTGAACATTTACTTGGTGAAATACAGATTGATGCAATTACACGCTCTACAGCTCCAAAAGAGGTAGAACAACCAGTAGTGCAATGGAGTTATGATACACCAGATGAAGACCTGATTAAGGCACAAAAACAAGATCCAATTTTGGGAATCTATTATAATAATTTGATAGACCCTGAACAAAATCCTTTAACAGAACATGATTGTGTGGGAAAAGAAGAGTTGAATGTGCTATTAAAGGATAAAAAACAAATCAGACTACAGGATGGACTCATGATTAGGGAATCCATAACAGGACAAATACAGTGGGTGGTACCCCTTTCATTCAGAGGGCTAATGCTACACCATGCACATGATGCAATAACTGCAGGACACAGAGGTTCACAAAAACACTAGAGATACTGAAAGATTATGCCTACTGGCCACATATGTCCCAAGATGTGGAATTATATACTAGGGGATGTCTAGTATGTGCCCAATTTAAACCTGCTTCACCAATGCATAGAACCCCATTGATGAAAAGTGGCCTAACACTTCCATGGTCAGATTTGCAATTAGACTATGCAGGGCCTGTAAAAAGGTTGAGCAGGGGGAACCGTTATATTTTGAGTGTGGTTTGTTTGATGTCAAAATGGATACAGTATATTCCTGCACCAGAATGTAGTGTGCAAACAGCAGCTCCATTACTGGTAAACCATATATTTTCAAGATTTGGGTTACCACAAAGAATAGAATCAGACAGAGGAAGTCATTTCACAAGCGCTTTAATGAGTATGGTGTGGCAGATAATGGGGGTGAAAAGAAAGCTGCATATTACATACAGACCTGCCTCTTCTGGAGGTGTTGGCCGTTGCAACAGGTCTATTGTGGATATATTAAAGAAGTTTGTAGCAGAGGCAGGTTCCAGCTGGGATTTACGTTTACCTCTGGTTTTGATGGCAATCAGATCAACTCCTGCCAAAGCAACAGGTATCAACCCCCATGAAGTATTGACAGGTAGGAAAATGGTGTTGCCACAACACCTGCTATACAGGACACATGAGCAGACACTTGTAAGCACATCTACAGTTCATGAATACATGGAAGAACTGAGGAAGCATTTACAACATGCATTTGCTTTTGTGCAGCGGAATTTTGGAAAGAGCCGCAGACAGTGCAAAATCATATTATGATAAAAAGACATCTATGAAAGAGTATGGTGTAGGGGATCAGGTGTATACATTTCATTTTAGAAAGGGTAAACAGAAAAATTCATAATTTCTGGCTGCCTGGCAGGGGCCATTTCAAATCATAGATAAGTGTCTCCAGTGGTCTATAAAATATTAGGAACAGAGGGCAAAAGAGTAACAGAGCAATTTGTGCATGTTAACCAAATTAAGCCCTGGCATCCCAAACATGAAGTTAGGACACTTGAGCGAGTAGAAACAGATCAAGTGCCCTAAATGCATGAAAGAAAACACATGAGTCTATTTATAGTTCCCAATACCAGAGAAATAAAAATACATGCAATTGTTGTAATGGGATAGATGTAAATAAAAATACTAAATGTGATTAAAAAAAAGGGGGTTGAAGCAAATGATGTTATTTTATTGCAAGGTTGAGATACGTTTAATGTTTAATAATGTTATGTTTGTTTTCTCTCTAACACGTGCTTACTTTCAGAGACCAAAGAAAAAGGGCAAAATGTTTTGAATTAAATATTTTTTTTGGGGTAAAAGGGTAAAATTGGTATTGTGCCATATACTGAACCTGTCTCTTTTCTATTCGATTTAGAATCGTTAACATGTGTTTTGAGGTCGGAGGTCACAGGACCTGAGGACACGTGAGATGATGGAGTCCTGGAGTCTGCGAGGAGGAATTCTGAAAAAGCCCTGGGCGGGGGCGAAGACCAAACCTATAAAACGGGTATCATTGATGATGGCGCCAGTGACATGGTTGGCAATAATGATGATTGTAGGAAATCTCAAAACTTTGAAAGCACAGGTTGTCATTGAGCCCTGACCAGCGCCTGGCATTGCGGTGGAAGAAGTGCCTGGTTTTATAATGAGCAATAGAAGGATGATTTTTCAAAATAATTATATACCTTTGAATCCTGATAGTTTGATGGAGAAACATTTTAACAACACTGGAATTAGAGTTCAGCAGACTAAAGAGTGGCTAGAATTGAGAAAAGAGAACGCCAAGCAGTCAATAAGAGATATGTTGATGCAATTAGAACAAACATTTGTGAATTCTTCAGAGGACATAAAGAAAAGGAGAGGAAAAACAGGAGCAGTAATGCTTGCGGCCTCATTGGTAATGTCTATTATTGGAGCTATAATAGGTACTACAATGTCAACAGCCAATGCCATTTCAGTAGGGACACTAAGTACTAAAGCACAACAGTTGAGTTTTGATTTGGAAATGATCCAAAAGACTTTGGATGGAATTAGAGGTGGATTGGATGAACAAGTGAAGTTTATCAATGAAACTGCAATTATACTGAATGAGCAAGCAGAGGTTGAACAGCGTACTACTAAATTAATAATTAAGCATGACTGGATATTGGGCAATGCAATGCACTTATATGTGAATTTGGAAAGGATGGACATTGGGTTTTTATTATGCATCCCATATATAGCTCCTGAACTTATTTATCAAACTAAGTGGGTACGTAACGTGGGATTTTGGCAAGAAGATACATTTATAAAAATTAAGACTCCAGAAGTGGTGGCATTTCAGTCATGGGAGCCTGAGGTTTACTTGATCCCATACTTAGAAACCTGTATAAAATTTAAAGAACAAAATTACATGTGCCCAGGTAAACCATTTGTTCCTGATGCTACAGATGCTATTTGTGGTTTGAAATCTGATCCGGGTATATCAGGAGGATGTGAAGTAGTCATTAGCAATATGGGTGGTGAGGAATTGGCACTATCTAAAATGGTCAAAGATAAATGGTTGGTCAGCACCTGTATGAATAATTTAACAATTGTGCATTTAAATCATGGAACATTTGTTGTTAAGCGATTAAAATGTAATGTGTTTTACTTACAAGTTCCAAAAGATACAGTTGTTTTGATTGGGGGTTTAACGTTGTTCCATATTACAAATGATATTTGGGAAAGCCAAGTAGAAAATATTGAGTTTTTTCAAAGGGATGCATTCCCAATAGACCCGGATGTGGAGTTTCTATTGAATCATAAAGAAAAACAAACTGCCAAAATGAGTTTGAGAAAGAACAATATTACAGTTAGTATCCTGGGTATAATGGAAGTGGAAATGTTTAATTGGGGAACCTGGGTGGAACACACTATGGTGGGTTTAGCTGTTGTGGTACTAGTGATGGGAGGATGTTTAATCATATTGTCCATAAAGGTGCAGCTGTTGCTTATGATATTAGCAACAACAGGGAATAAAAGATATCCCAATACACATACATTTTAAAAGGGAGGAAGAGCGCAAGTTGGATTTCTTCCAGTTGTGGCTTGGAACATTGCCAAATTGTCAGAAAAGGAGGGATAATGTAGTAATATACAGCGCCTTAGAGTGTATAGCACCTCACTGAATGTGATGGCATGTTGTTGCCAGCAATAATGTGGCATACACATATAGCCAGTCCTATATTGCCAGTATAGCATGTGAGTATGTGGCTGCAGATATGCAAGGTACAGGATTTATAATACAGCAAAAAGCTCAAAGTGCACCAGAATTTTTTTTTTCTCTTATTTGGAATACCTCATGCATAGGGAACTACATTATTCATATAACTAACTGACTTAATTAACAATTACTAATTACTAGAGCTAACTCATTAACATTATAGTGTAATCTCTGTGTGAAATATGAGGTGAAAATGCATATTCTGAAATTCGTTTTTCAAACGTGCACTGGGGTTATTTTTTCTTCATTCTATTCCTGTGTTTGCAGCAAGCAGAGAGCCTGCATACCCGGAAATGAGGTTAGATACAGTTTCTCACTGTGCAACTGGCCTATTGTACTAAAGGAATGGTGATGCTGCCTTTCAATTTGATTGGAACAGTGTAGCTGCAGCTTTATTACGTAGGCAAAATGGGAAGGTGCAGAGCTTTGCTGGGGGAACACGGTCAGAGGGAGAGGTTAATTCAGGATGACTGGGCTCTCAGACAGACTTGCCTGGTCTCACTTAACGCTGGCTTGAGAAATCTATGTTTTCGCTGCACACTTCAAACATCCAATATTACATAGGCAATCCATGCTGACCGAGCCTGCTTTTCTGAGGTGAGGGAAAGAAGGTCATCTGGGTGAGAGAACTACACATCTTTGGTAAGCATCCAAAGTTGAAGTGAGGTCATTGTGTCATGTTGTTTAACGAGGGTCTGATCTGAAAATACCAGGCAGTCAGAGTAGCAAAGAAAAGAAACTCCCCTGCAATTTCAGTCGTCTTGTTGCCTATTTTTTAAAAAAAGTTTATTTGCACTGTATTTTTTTGTCTCTCTTCTTATTATGTTACAGTTGATGCTGAAATGTACATGGTAAGAGTTGTGTCATGAATTGTAATTGTCTGCAATATAACTCATTTATAAAATAGTTTTATTGTTGTGGGAATTGCATATGAGGAGTTGGGGAAGATTTGTGTTCTTTGGTAATACATTTGCCAATTTGCTCATGCAGATAGAATAACAGACAGACTAAGTGGTGATAAATATGTGCATGCGTCTGTTCCCCAGTGCATGTTGTTTGGGGAAATCTAATACAACATATAGATTACTGGGGGTCTATGAACCACCAATGAGGCCTATGGGCGCATAGATCATTGGTGTAAATAAATCAGTGATACCAGCCGACAGGCTGTAGGTGGCACTATACGTAAAATTGATGGTCCTCTTGTGCATAGGTCCAAGGCCTCTATATATCAATAGAAGGTATTCTTATAGAAAGGAAGGTTTTGTGTATGATGCAGTTATAATGTAGGGAAGGGAAATCATGCTCACCATTAAGTTATTTACAACCACAAAATACCGCCAATAATACATATTACTAAATTCTCCAATATAGTGTAACAAAATATGGTCACTAGAATGATGTGAGGCCAATCCCACTCTAAATGCAAAGATAAGCTGTTACCAAACTACCACTATATTTTTGGCAGTAAGAAAATACCGCCAGACCCCAAAATTACACAAAATATCCAACAGACTTCAGTGTTTCAGCTTTCCAATGAGGCCATCTTTCTTGGGTTCTTCTGGAGATATACAGTCTTGTATTCTCAGTGAACACTACAGCCTCTAACTCACATTGTGTCCATATTTCTATGATTTACAAGAAGTTCCCATAGCTACAGTTCTCCATCAGCAAATCTCATTTGTCTTCCTAATTGGGGTTTACCACTGTCACCAGGATACCTTTTATGGCTCCTGGCTATCCAAACATGTTTTTCACTCACTCACCCTTGGTTTCTTTCTATTAATTCTTTTACGTGTTGTTTTTTGGACTTGACAGTTCCACTAGAAACTGTACTAAGGTTCTTGCATTCTCGGTTTCTTTCTCTCAAATTTATGTGGGTGGTATTTTCAGATTATGTCCCTACCATACACTGATTTACAAGGGTTCCATTTCGCCAGCCCTTGTATTCTGACTGCAATCCAGCTCCTTCTCACCTCCTCCCACCATCTGTCTCTCACCACCCTTCCAAGGCCATGTCATATTTCCTTGTCTAATGCTTGCTTTCTGCTCGAGAACTCCCCACCTGCATTCACCTAAATCCTGATATGCTTTGAATCTGACCTTTATCTGCTTCTGATCACCAACTCCTTCCTCTCTCCTGCAACCTACCTTTTCACATCCTCTGTTCCTCTTTCAAAACCTTTCTCTCGCTTGGATTTCTGCCTTCCTCCTCCGCTCTCAGCCTGCCCTCCTTCAACTAAAGTCTTTCTCTGATCTATCTTCCTTCCTTCTTCTTCCTGGTCTTGCCTCTCTCCAACTTCATCCTTTCCCTTGTTCTGTACTTCTCTTTTCTGGTCCTGCCTCCTCTATCTTTGTCCATTGCCCGTTCCTTCCTTCTTTTCCCTCATCTCTGCATTATTAAGATTTTACAGTGGAATTGCCATGCCTCACTTTACATTTAAACTTTAACCAGAATTGGAAACATGTAGGTCAGGTCCGTAGCTCCTACGCCCTGTTGTTGAATTCAATCTAGGATTAGATGGTGCTATTAGTCTCTCTACAATCCCATCTGTGTTTACTGACATTTATATTTGTAGTTGACATCTCATGGCTCAGCAGGCCAAGACTGTATATGGGGACCTGCAATCCTGGAATTAGGAGTCCCTGTAATTACCAATGTCTCGTTCCACCATGATTTC
The DNA here is from genome assembly GCF_040938575.1 of Ambystoma mexicanum. Lineage (NCBI taxonomy): Eukaryota > Metazoa > Chordata > Amphibia > Caudata > Ambystomatidae > Ambystoma > Ambystoma mexicanum. Next base: position 481,784,657 of record NC_090926.1, read on the forward strand.
CTTAGGCCTGCTGTGCATTGCTCACTCTCCATCAATTCTGGCTTTGTATATAAGCAGCTTCTCCTGTGCCCATGGAGCTTATCTGATAAGATCATGATACTATCTGTGGTTTAAACCATTGACGATTAATTCTTTCTCTGATGAACTGGATTACATTCTTATTTAGTCATAGATGGGTGTCACTGCCTGTGACTGTAAGCCTCTCAGTCCCTCTTTCTATTAACCTCTGGGAAAATAAAGGCAGCCCACGTGATTAAATTGGGAATGAGGGGGAGACTGTTGATTGCTAAGTTCTCGGCCTTTGGGGTGGCAGTGCAGAGCAGTCAGCTTTCCAAAGGCCAGGATCCCTTTCGCTCCAGGTCCTGGTTCCATTTATATTCCGTTGGCACAGAGGTAAACGCTTAAAACCAAAGTATTCTGGTGAGAGAGTACTAATAACATGGAAAATAATGTTTCTCAAATTATGGCAGCACGAGGGTTGACTCAAAAACAAGTTTCCTTTGTTCAAGGGCCAAGGTGTATATTGCCACAGTGGCTGAACTGCTTCTCAGGGTGGTCTCCCCGAAACGGGTGTAGTGATGGTACCAAATAAAGGATGTGACCACAGGTGGAGGAACAACTCACATTTGACAAACAAGTGCATTGGGGAAAGTGTCTGCAAGGTGTTTAACAAATAAGTCAGCTTTGACACACCTTCAAATATCTGAGGAACGTAAATTAGGTTGCTAGAATGGAGGGCTACTCTGTGGCCCCCTTCTGTATTTTCCAGCATAATAATAATCTATTCTCATGTATGTCATGTGGCTTACGTTTAGAGCAAGAGCCGGTGCTAACCAGCCCTATGACACAGAGACTAAAATGCGGGTACTGATTGTTTGAGGTAAGTCCTCATGAGAACATGCCTGCCTAGGTTATGTGACTAGTAAAACAAGGTGGTTCACTTTGAACAGTTGAGTAATGAGGATTGGGTTTCTGTTTTTTTATTCAGAATAGCGAGTTGGTGTGCTTAAGGTTTGCACCAGTAATATACCTGGGAGCAAGGTCAACATTTAAAGCTGAAGGTGGCTATAAAGAGAGCTCTTAGACCCAGTGGTAAGATATGGAGTGCTACATTTCTGTGTCATGTTTCTAAGGGAATATTGATAGAGTTATAAGAAAGTAATTTGGAGACTTAGTAACTAAATGAAATAGCTTCATATATTTCAATGGACAATGCTAAGATTGGGACAAACTGAACAAATGGATCACAACATACGTACAAAATTGTCAGCCCCTGAAGAATGTCCAGCGTAAAAAATATGGAAGCACAAAAACTTGGTCAAGTTTGGCTTGTGAAGGAGCGAGAAATTGCACATTACGTGTATTTGGCTTTTAAGACTTGAGAAAAAGAGGGATAAAACATGCCTATTGACACATTTGTCTGGTTTTAAAACGTGTGTGATATGAAATAATTGTCTATTGCATGTTTTCGACTGTATATTTTGTATACATGTTTTATGATCAAGTGCATACATGTTTCAATAAATCTATTTTATAATGAAGACATGATTTGATAATACAATGATAAAGTTTATAATATAATAATTACATAGAGTGCCCTTGAGATGAGCTAATTGTGAAGCTTTCCTTTTTGTTGAGACTGTTAAATGATTTACTGCATTCCTGGGATCTGGAAAGCATCATGCATTCCCTCCTTTTGAGATGATACTGACGGTCCTGAGGAGGGAGTAGGAATTGTGTCTGCTGGTGACTTTGCTGATATTGTGAAATATATAAGCATAGTAGTTAGACTTGCTGGAACTTTCCTTCAGTTTTCCACTCTACTTCCCAGACTTCCCAGCATCTCACTTCTCCAGCAGGGGACGTTCATCCATTTGTTTTTGACATCTCATTGACTCATTGATTGTACTCTGGGTTTCTTGGCATTCTGTTGCATTGATTGTCTATATGAGTCCATTTGTTGGCCTTATCTAGTACATGAACACAGTGTTGTGACTGTTCAAAGCATGGACGAAGAACTGCTATATCTCAAAGCACCCTCAGGCAGGTGACTATCTTATGTTTGGTTTCTTGCAGACAAGTGTCAGAATTCAAGGTATTGGATGTTTCACAGAGGGTTATCACCCCTGTTGAGCTATATTTGTTTTTTTTTTGGTTTTTTTTGTAAACTTTATTTTTGGTTGCATGTCACAGTACACTCGCTGCGATTTTCATTTGCATGGTACAGATATATATTGCACATTGATAACCCATATTCCTTTTCAGTTTTTTTTTTTACATCAGGTGCAAGCGTTTATGAAACTATATAGTGTAAAGAAAAAAAAAGAGAAGAAGAAAAGGAAAGGAAAAAATATTGCATTTGGGTGACAGCTTAGCATGATATATCATTTACACTATCACTATCAGAGTTTTCTGTGTCTAAAGAAGTTTCGTCCAGATATGTCCTAAATGGAGCCCAAATGTCTTTTGGTTTGCATGGAGAGGGTACCATTCCCACATAGTTTTCTTCACATTCATTTATATAGGTCAATGCTGAAAGGAACTGAATGCTCTTCCATTTCTGAAGGATACATTTCTTTGCAACTGCGCAGGTGACATTAAACAGCCTCCTGATTTTTTCCGGGACCTTTCCAATGTCACCAAACAGGTTTTTCGGAGGGTTGAGGTTTGCAGGGATTTGTGTTATATCCTCTAGAATATTAGCCACTGTGCACCAGAATCCTGCTACCTGGGGGCATGCCCAGTACATATGAAAAGAGTCTTCACCTGGGGCATGGCATTTTGGGCAGTTATCTGATAAAGTGTTATAGAATTTTGCCATTTTTACCGGGTTAAGTGTAGCTTGTTCAGGATTTTGAACTGTCTTAGCCTTAGGCTGCATTCAGTGAGATCTTCTTAGATAGGAGACAGTATCTGGTCCATTTCCCTGTCTCGATTGTAGTGCCCGTGTCCTTTTCCCACGATGCCTTGATGGTGTTTAGTGTTTCCGTGTGTGTCTGCACTATATTGTATAGTTTGGACACCCCCGTGCCCGCCTGGGAATACAATGACTGGTAAATGCATGTTCCGGAGGTTCATCTGGAAATGTAGGCCACTGTTTTTTGAACGCCGCTTTCATGCAGTGAAATTAAAGAGTGATCAGTTGGTTTCTACCAATCGAGTCTGCAAAGTCTTCAGGGGTTAGGAATTTACCATTTGGAAACATGGTTTTCATTATGAGCTCGTATTCTGGGAGCCAACTTTTGTGGATGCCGACGTTGTACGTTGGTGTGATGCCTGGGAAGTTCCAGAGCGGGGCCTGGGAGTCATAGGGGGTATCTATGTGGAGTTGTTTGCTAATTGCGGCCCATGCTGCGACTGTACAGGAAGCAGGATCAAACTTACAATTGTCTTTATATGATTTTGTGAATATAATGGATCGAAAGTCTGTTGGACGGACTGAATGTCGCTCGATAGGTATATGTGGTGTACTGTCCAAGGGGTCCTGCCAAAACTTTGCGTAGTGTGCCTGTGCCACACACACACAGTATAGCTTGAAGTCGGGGGCAGCAAAGCCTCCCTTTTCATAGGGTTCAACCAACTTGTCCCACCTCATTCTGCTTGCCCCCCCGTTCCACACGAAAGTGGTGACCATGGATGGAAGGTTGTCAAAAAATGGTCTGCCCGGCCATATAGGGACGTTGTAGAAGATATAAAGGAGCTTAGGGAGTACTGTCATCTTAAGTACCACTATACGGCCAGCAAGGGATATGGGGAGTTTAGCCCAGATTTGAAGTTTTGAATATATGGTTTGTAAAGTGGATTCATATTTGTCTATATAAAGGGAGTTGCTATCATGAGAGACCAGGATTCCCAAGTATCTGATGTAGTCGGGAGCCCATGAGAGGCCATGTGTGTTCGTGGGGCAATTAGTAGCACGTGTTAATGGGAAGATTTCGGACTTGGCAATATTGATCTTGTAGCCTGAATCTGAGGTGAATTTGCCTATCACGTCCAGTATGGGGACAGGTTCTTTTCTGGTTCTCGAACATATAGCAGTGCGTCGTCTGCATATAATGAGATGGCTTGGTACACCCCGGCCATATATATGCCCCTCAGATCTTGCTCAGCCCTAATTGCGGCCGCCACCAGTTCTATTGTAAGAGTGAAAAGGATAGGGAAAAAGGGGCACACCTGCCTGGTTCCTCTGTGTAAAGTGAATTGGCTGGATAGGGTTCGATTGGTTAGTACCTTGGCTTCGGGTGAAGAATACAGAAGCCTGATGCATCCTGTCAGGTAAGGGCCAAAAGCGAATTTGTGGAGGACCTCGAAAATATATAGCCACGAAACCGAGTCAAACGCTTTTTCTGCGTCTAGTGATATGGCTGCGGCTTGTGCCCCTGGCTTGATTTGTGCCAGGATGCTGAATAGTCTGCGCAAGTTTGGGCCGTGGATCTCGTGGGGATGAATCCACACTGGTCAGGGTGTATTAGGGTGGTCATTTTAGGAAGCAATCTGGTGGCCAGTACTTTTGCATAGATTTTGGCATCAGTATTAATCAAGGACAGGGGGCGTATGAGGAGCGTTCATGGGACAGACACCTGGGTTTCAATAGCACCGTAATGACCGCGTCTGACATTGATTCTGGGAGTGAACCAGCGTTTATGGCCTCCTCCAATACGAGGGTTAGTATCGGGGCGAGTATCGAGGAGCATGACTTGTATAGGTCGGTATTCAGACCGTCCGGTCCTGCGGTTTTACTCGCTGCCAACGATTTAATCGCCTCAGCAATCTCATCGCTCGTTATGGGTTGCTCGAGGGTCCAGTTGTCCTCTAAGGTCAGCGTAGGGAGTGCAATCTTACTCAGGTATGTCTGTATATCGTTTTGCATACATCTATCATGATTGGCATATAGATTAGTATAATAATGTGAAAATTTGAGGTCTATTTCATTCTCCCCGTTGACGACTATTCCTTCTTCTGTTAGGATGCTCATGATGGGGGTATGGTCATATTCATTATGGAGTATGCTGGCCAAATGGTGACCTGCTCTATTGCCCTCCCCGTATCTGCGTGCCCTGGCTGGGGTGGCCATGTATTGTTGTTCTTTGGTTGCCAGATCATTGAAAGTTTGGAGATGTAAACTAATATCAGCCAAGATGCGCTTGTCATGGGACATACTGTACTCAGTTTCGAGTGCTTGCAGGAGTGATTCTGTGTTATCCAAATCAGTTCTAACGGCTTTAAGAAGGCCAGTCATTTTGGACATCAAATTACCCCATACCCATACCTTGAATGTCTCCCATATGGTCGCCCAGCTATCCACGGAGCCTTTGTTCAGCTTATGTAATATTGTTTCATCCTCATTGCATATGTTGGCCTATGCCCAGTCGCTTTGAGAGGAAATCCGTATTGCAAGGTCGTGACCTTAAGTGAATCAAGCCTCCATTTTAGGTTAAAGCCGATATTTTAGTTTATCGTGCAAAGTCACACTGTGGCCTAAAATGGCCGACCTGTGTTCTCTTGTTCTTACTTTAACCTCTTCAACCTCTGTAGGAGAGTTAATGTCCAACCTGCCTGCAGGCTACATGTTAGGGTCATGTAGACCTTGTCCTTTGTTGACCTCGGGATCAGGGGATTACTTGAATCGGCGTGGTTAACCTGCAAGTATACAAGAACAATAACGCTATTTGAACATGACATGCAAAACATCTGTTTGACCTGTATTAAAACAAATGTGTAAAGAGTGTAAAGTTAAACCCAGAGAATAATAGTGTTTGTTAGTAAATGTATTAAGAAGTAAACTGCATGCACGAGATATGTAAATTAGGAACGAACCTGGCGCGAACCCGAGCCCAGTACATGATTAACTTGTAGGAGGCTGGACATCGTTATGAAGAAACTGTATAAATACGCTGATGTCCAGCTAGCAATTCCTGTTCACTGCTCACATTGAACCTGCTGGTGGTCTCTGTGATGTGTTGACGGCCAAATAGCTATTTGTGTACTTTGTTTTGTAAACTGTACAGTATTGCAATACAATAAAGATTCTGGGAATCTTTACAAGCCCGTGTTGGTGTAAAAGCCTTAATATTGTATTTTCTGATTCCACACTTCCATATCGGTATCAAGAGCTTCTACGACATGTGGGTCAAAATGTTGGGGGGCATCTTCCATCCCTTTACTGAGCGGTTGATGTTGGGGAACAGTATGTCGAGGGTAACCGGGGAATTATCTGAGAGTGTGCGAGGGAGGATTTCGCAAACACTCGATGTAGTTGATCAGAGGGGACGAGATGAGCCAGTAATCTATTCTGGATTCAGTATCATGAACTGAAGAGTAGAACGTGTATTTTCTATCGGTAGGGTGGGTCCCTCTCCAGGCATCGGAGAGAGTGAGTTCCTCTTGGCCGTGGCGTATAATGTTGGCCGCTTTAGTGAGAGTTCTAGGTTTGCTGGAGGACCTATCCAGCGTGGTGTACAGAATAGTGTTGAGGTCCCCTCCCCACAAGATCCAGACATTCATCGTCAGGCCTATTTCTGCAAGGAGCTGTATGTAGAACTCTGGGTCATCTAGGTTTGGACCGTATGTATTGACCAATATAAGGTTTTCGCCAGCCACCGTGCCCCAAACCACAACGTATCTACTTTGTGCGTCTATCTTGCGTTTTTCAGTGGGGAACCCCAGTGAGGGGTGTATCAGTGTGATGACACCTCTGTTTTGAAAGAAATATTCCGTATAATGTCTATTGTTACCCCATTGCCGCAACATACTCTCGTGGGTGGATTTTAATGCATGGGTCTCTTGGAGCATAGCGATGTGTGGGTGGTGCCTGTTGATGTATGCTCCCACTTTGCTGGCTTTCGCCCAGTTGTTTAACCCCCGAATGTTCCAGGTAAGCATTTTCAATTGTAGCCCCATGGATGCTCTAGTTTTTTGTGCCATTTCCGTGTATCATGATAAGAGAGTGGGTTTTCTCACAAAGAGAACAGCGAGTGAAGCAGTGAGTGCAATTTTAACAATAGAAAAACAAAAAAACTTTGTGCCTTATGCCCAACCGGGGCCTTCTGAGGCGTTAACATTGTTCTCCAAAAGTAGAACCGTCCCGTGTTACCCGTACCCACCCCCTCTCACACTATCGTGCCCAACTTGATGGTGATCCCTTTTTACTAACTTGTGGATATTCCAAAAGAAGGGGTTGAGTACAGCAACTCCGCTTCGTGGTCGAGGGCACCTCATCCGGCGGCATTCAAGGATAGGAAGCAGAGGTGCCTCTCTGCCTCTCCTTGCTTCAAACATTTCCGATGGCCCAGAGAGGCCATTTGTGGCTACGACTGATCCCTTGGAATGATGATTCAGGCTACACTGGCTGCTGTAGGTCATTTTGGTTGAGTTCCTGTCTCCCAGGTGGAAGGGGTATCGAGGCTTCCATGTAAGTCAAAGCTGCTGCATGGGATTCAAAGAAGTGTGCTCTTCCGCCGTGCTGTATACGAAGTTTGGCCGGATAAAGAAGGGCGTAGGGGATCTGTCGCAGTCGTAGCTGGCGCTTGATGGTTTCATAAGATCGTCTTTGAGTTTGGACTCCTGCTGAGAAATACGGATAGATGTGGATGTGGTCATTGCCGACCCTCAAGGGTCCTTTCTCTCTTGCCAGCTTGAGGACAGCATCTCTATCTCTGTAATTCAGCAATTTGGCTATAACCGTGTGGGGAGGAGCCCTGGGTCTGGGCGGTGGAGGGAGGGAACGATGTGCCCGCTCAACTAGGAACTGAGGCGAAAATGCATCTTCCCCGAGGAGGGATTTCAGAAGCTCTTTTGCTCTGTCTCCAAAATGCCGACCATTCGGATGTTGTTCCATCTGGAGCGAGATTCCAAATCGTCACACTTGTCACAGAGTTTATTCATTTCCCCCCTTCGGAGAGATATGTCTTGGGTGTTTTGCCGAGTCAAATCCTCATTCGCGCCAATTCTGTCTTCAGCCTCTGTGATTCTGGCACTTTCTTTGTCCAGTCGGGTTTTTAATGATCCAATTGTGGAGACAATGTCATCAAGTTTAACGTTGATAGCCAGGAACCCACTCTGTACCGTGGTAAGTAGGTGGTCAAATTTTGAGTCTTCCGAGGCCAAGGAGGAAGCAGGCGGTTGTAGGGCTGGGCTTTCGGGAGGCAATTGTGAGCTCGTAAATGAGTCCATGGGACCTGTCTTTCTGCTCTTGCCCACGTTCTTACCAGGCATTGTTGAAGTGGTGAAGTGGCCTGCGTCAGCTAATATGGTAAAGCCGTACACTAAGGTGCCTCAGCAGACGGCTCAAGTAGGGTATGAAGTCTGTAAGGGTCCCGACATATCCGCTACATCACCTGTGCCACAATGATATGTTACGTGGGCTATACGGAATAATATTCTTCAGAGCTGGGGTGCATAGGTGTGCACAGTGTGGTAGGGTGGCGACAGGCTCAAAACCTGCCGGATAAGAGCCTGGAGTGGCTTAGTGGGCGCCAACCGTGTCCACCAAGGTCCGTATCAGAGTACGCCTGGCCTGTACCGATGGTGTTGGGACGATTGGATTGTGTCCTCCCGCGTTGATACGGGCAATAACTATGCATTGTTCCTGAAAGGAGTGTGCCACTTGTGCGTGCTGCCTAAGAGTACTATATTGGTATCCAAGTGGAGGACAGTCTTGAGTTTGGGGCGAAGACCCCAGAGCCTTGGGTAAGGTTAAGTAATCAAACTCCCCACTGGGGGGATTGCCGGGGTTCTGTGGTGGCCTCCCGTGCATCCGAGGGCTTCCACCCGCCACCACTGTGTGTACCTGTTGTCGAGTGGGGGATGGTTCGACCCCTCCAGTTCCCAGTGTTCAGGTCTGATGCAGCGTAAGAAGCACCAGGGCCTTGCAGCGTGCCCCATTGTTCTACCGCACATCAGGCCGTTGTGACTCTCCGCTTCTCCGTGCCCTCCTCTTCGTGGCCGAGAATTGCCGACGGGGGTGTCCGGCCCAGGCTGCCGGGCTGTTAGGAAGGATAAGCACTGGTCCGCAGTGGGTGCACAGACAAAGTGTCGCGTCTGGCTGTAAAGTTGGTTACGCCAGCCGCCGGCTCGATTGAGCGGGAGAGCGATGCAGTGCTTCCCGATACCCCCGAGTTCCACGGCGGTGCCGGCAACCTCCGCTATGAGCTGTGAGGCTCCGACTCTGGAAAGCAGTGGGGGAGGACGGGCAAGACAGGGTCTCACGCCCGATGCAGGTCGTAAAGCAGGATGTTACGGGGCATAAGCGCAGCGGTGCTCCGTGTCCGTAGTCCTCCAGCCCGCTCCGCCCACTGCAAGGCCTGGGTGTGTCAGGGAGCAGTGGCTCTCTCGTGGATTCCCGTGGAGCCGTAAGGCGGCCCGGGTCTGCAGCCTCAGGGCCCGCCCCCGCCTACAGGCTTGGAGTGTCCGATTTCGGTCGGGACTTCGCCTGTAAGCTCAGGATTATCACAGGGAGCAGCGTAGGTGTTTCAGAGGCTCGATGCACACTGGAAACGGGATAAAATTCAATAAGGATTCATGCCGGAGAGGAGCTCCTCACTCAAGCAGCCATCTTGTTGCGCAACAGCGCCCCCTTCTTGGTTGAGCTATATTTAAAATCTCACCTCATACAAAGACTCGTTTGTGTGGTCCTTTACCTTAAGGCATACCATTTGTTGATTGCACCTCACAAAGCTAGTAATGCTAAGCAACTAGTTATTGCACTTTGGTATCCTGGTGGATGCAGGTACCTTGGCAAAAAGGGTGAGATTGGTAATGCAACAGGCTGGAGAAGATGTGTATTGTGTTGGGGCTCACTCTGTCTGGAAGGTGCAAGGATTTAGGGTGGGCACTAGACTCGAGCATATCTTCGAGCAGTGGATTCATGACAAAATTACACTGTTGAGATTTTTATTTCTTCAATGGAATGCATGTCATGAGTTCATAGCAGGTGAGCTATAAGCAAGCATGATATTTGGCTTTGCGTCTTTCCATGGAATACAAGTGGTCAACACAAATCAGTACAGGACATAACTGATGCTATTAAACTCAGTGAGGCAATAATTAACCTACTCATTATTGCTAAACTGTATTGTACTTGATGTGAAAAAGGTTTTAGCCTTTCCAATGGCTATTTAGTTAAGCTTGTATGATGATGGGTTTCATTTCAGGTACCATTCTAAGTGGACGTGAATTGGGATTGCTTTGATGCACTCAATGGGGGTCATTCCGAGGTTGGAGGTAAGGGAAAAACAATGCCAGTAAAGGGTTACCGGCATCGCTTACCGCTACGGGCCATTGGGACCTACCAGACTGCTAACTACGGCATCGTACTTTACGATGCCGTAACTAGCGGTCCAGGCATGCGTGCGGCACACCATGCCGGCATTATCAGCATGCCGTAAACCGGAGCTGATCCCAAGCCATGCAGACATGCAAATAACGGCCTTCTGAAGCTCAAAAAATACCTTACTGGCATGGAGTAAATACCGGCATCTCCGAGAAGGTGTTAAGAACCCTGAGCAGTGTTTCCAAGAGCCACAGGTGCACACAATCAGCACAGGTGGAGGCAATGGAGTCTGGCACAGCACAAAAGAAGCACACCCACATACCACACCCCCTCCAACACCAAGATGATACCAATTATAGTAGCATTACTGGAGCTGGAGGCCCTGCTTGCAAGGCAACAACAACAACAACAACAACAACAATTACAGCCCCCACCACAGAGGAGACACAGGAGGATAAGGAGGGTGAGACAGGCCCAGCATGCCCCACCAGTGCAGCCACCGTTACCATGCCGGCAGCCCCCAATCCCTTGCATCAGAGCCACCCCCTTCAACCTAACACCAGAGAAGATCCACACCCTGTACCGGCTTGACCGTGACACCATCACCACCATAGCGGACCTGATACACGACAACATAGTGTGCTCCACACCGCCATCCCTCCTCTACTGAAGGTAGTGTCTGTGCTCCACTTCCTTTTCACAGGCACCTACCAGCACACAGTGGTGCACATGCATGGCATATCACAACCGTTATTTTCCCGGATACTGAACCAAGTGCCGGATGCCCGCCTCAAGCACACAAGGGACTACATATCCCTACCACGGACTCCCCAGGAGATATTCGATACAAATGTTGCCTTCCATCCACTGGCAGGCATGCCAAATTGTGTAGGTGCCCTCGACTGCACCCACGTGGAGTTGGTGGTCCCGCATGCCATGGAGGTGGTGTATCGCAACCGCAAGCAATACCACTCCATCAACATGCAGATGGTATGCAATGCCAGCAAGATCATCACACATTGCTGTGCCGATATCCAGGATCCACTCATGACTCTTTGGTCCTGCAGAACTCCACACTACCGCGCTAAATGGAGCGACATGCTGGATGACGTGCCTGGCTGCTTGGTGAGTTGCCTGACTGGGCCATGGCAGTGCATCGGGGTTGTGAGGTGGGTGCCTGCATACTCCACCTGTGTGGGAAGGGGGGGAGATGCATACTCCACCTGGGTGGGAAGGGGAGGAGATGCATACTCCACCTGGGTGGGAAGGGGGGGAGATGCATACTCCACCTGGGTGGAAATGTTGACGCCAGTGCACAATGTGCACATCACCGAACACTGTGCTCCAAAGCAAGTGAAACGGCACATGACTACCAAATCCCACAGTGATGAAGGAAGGCCGACACCTAACACTACATGACTAACAGGTAATCAGGCCACATCCCACAACACATGCACCACTCATCGGCGGCCCTCACACATCATAAGGGCATCCTGCACTATGCTCTGCACATGCACTATGTCGCTGCCTCCAGCATATCACCACACAGGACAGTCATCCCTGGGAGTACATTGAAGTGAGCCCAACAGGGGTACCACAGCGTGTCACTGGTTCCGCACACCCATAGGAGTGCTGCAAGTCACCATGGTACTGATCAGTGCATAATGACAAATATGCTACTGACTACAGCCAACACTCCCTACTACCAAATCTCAAAGAACACAACACATCAATCATTTTACTCCAACACTGCTCCATGCATATACGATGCACGTGCAACAAGATGTGAGTGCACACCATAACCCGTCTTGAGGATGCTACCCCCTCCATCATGCCATTGCACAGGACACATAGCTGGGCCAGCAATGGGGTCAATGCATCCAGGGACATGTGCGTATGGGCAGAAATTACCTGCTACCATGTAAGACTAGTACAGTTGTCCGCCATGAATGTGTGAACACTTACGTTCAGTCCCCTCTCATGCAGGTGATGGTGGCTATCCCTTGAAGCTGTGGCTCATGACCCCTGTCCGAAACCCACAGAACAGGCATGAGGAGGACTACAATCGTTCTCATACCCGTACACGTGCAGTGACTGAGCAGACCTTTGGCCTGTTGAAAGCATTTCGGGTGGGGCACTCATCTACAGCCATGAGAAGGTGTCCAAGATCACCATGGCATGTGTAATGCTGCACAATATGTGCATCCGTCGGAGCATGCCCCTGCCCCCTGACATGGAACTGCTACCACCTGATGATGATGAAGGGGAGGAGGAGGAAGAAGTGGCAGGACAGCATCACGGTGCCGATGCACAGGAGGGACGTGCCGTGCAGCAATCATTGATTGGACAATACTTCTGACACACAAGTCAGCAGAGGGTGTGAGGATGTCAGGACATTGGGCACTGGGTTTGGAGATACATGTACACTATGCACTGTGCAATATTAAATGACACATGAGCAATGATGAATGTCCACTCTGTTTTTTTTAGATGAACAACCAGTGTATTTAAAGTGAAAATTTCAACGTGAAAAACAAACCCCGCAAACCACAGCTCCCCAACACACCCTGAGCACCCTCCCTCTCCCTCAACAACTGCCCAACACACCTTCATCCCCCTCCCCCTCCCACCACGACTCCTCAACACACCCTCACCCCCTCCCCCTCCCACCACAACAACCCCACACTAGTCCCATACGGTCCACATAGCCCACATGTGGATGGCAGTAATGTCACCGTGCGCTCCTGGAGCCAGGGGGAGGCATGTCCTGGCAGCGCAGCGTACGGAGTGAACAACGGAGTGGCCTGGTCTGGGTGGAGGAGCATGCTGAAGGTGTGTCCTCATGCTGGGGCTGTTGGGCAGAATGAGCAGCCTCCAGAGCATTGGCTATGCGGCCGAGCACCTGACAGAGCCGGTTGGTGCTGTCCGTTATTACCTGGCCCAGTGTCCTCAATTCACCATGCCACTCCGCCCTGGCCTGCCGATTGTCTTGCACGAAATCTGTGATCAGGGCTGTGAGCTGCTCAGACCGCTGTGCATCTGCAGATGATGTAGTGGCCCTGCTGGGGATCAGGCTGACATGTCCTGCCGGCGCTTCCTCAAGGGAACTGGGCACAGGACTGGCATGTCACTGTGTTGGTCCTTGGTCAGATTGATCAAGTGTGTCGATCTCACCCGAGTCACTAAAGGAGACCTGGGGGTTGGAGTAGGCTTCTGGGGTGTGCATGACAGCAACTGTGTCATCCTCTGTCGCTCCACAGATGGAATTGAGTCTGTCTGAAACTTCAAGGGGGGCCGTGGCTGCCACCTCCCCAGCCACACTCGACTCCTCAGACAGTGGCGTTGGGCATGTGTCTGCAGCCAGTGCAGGGAGGGGTGGGGGTGGTGCACCCTCCACGGGCCTTGCTGGAGCTGGTGGTGTGCGTCCAGGTGTTGTCTTCCTCGCTGGGAGACGCCGGGTGCCTTGGCCCCTGGAGGTGCTGGGACGGTTGCTCTTCTGCTCAACACTGTCATGCTCACTGCCTGTGGGGGTGGAAGAGAGGGACGGCATGAGTGATGATTTGAGAACAAACATTTATACATGGCTACAATTGCACATTCAGATATTTGTGGGTTATCAGCATTTGGGTAGGGAACGGCACATCATTCAATATTTGGGTGGTAAATGCATGCATATGTCGGTATCACTCATGTTGGCCGGGTACTGTGCTGTCTGACATGCACACTCTTTACATCAACTGCCCTGTGTGCCTCATGGAACGGGCCACTTTGTGCGGTATGTGTCATATACGTTACGGCCTTGCACCTGGCACTAGCTTGGGTCTCACTTGCTACAGCATGATTTACAGGGGGGGGTGTGGCCAACCATGCCGTGACTCCTTGGCCAGACCTTAACAGTGACATTCATAACATTGGTGTTGGCAGTGTTGACTTTGGAAACTCACCTCCATCAGCGGATGACGTTGCACCACACTCCATTTCGCCGGCCCCTTTGATGGATTCAGAGCCTATCATGGCCGCACATGTCTCCTCCCACGGCATGAGTTTCATAGGCGAACTTGGGCCTCCTCCAGTCTCCAAGGCCCGGTTTCTATTTGCAGAGAGGATGCTCCGCACCCTCAGCCGCAGGTCGTCCCACCTTTTGCGGCCGTCCTTCGTGGTGCGGGGGTGTTGCCCACATCGCTCACATTCTGGGCCACTAGTGCCCAGATGTCTTTTTTTTTTAAGCACCGCCACCCTCTGCATTTCGTTGCTGAAGACACTCTCAGCATGCTCGTGGAGGGTATCCATTAGCATTTGCAGATTGTCTGGGCTGAACCGCTCCTTTCAGAGGTGGGTAGCTCCCTTCTTTGGCGCTTTGGGCATTCTTCGGTAGTGGTGATTACTTTCCGGTATGTCAACAGTGTGCCAGGGGTCCTGTCTGGTGAGGATGAGGATGGTAATGGATTGTGTTTTTAAAGATGGCCGCCGTGCTCCTTCCAGTTCCTGTGCGATTACGCTATTTCCGGTTCCACATTTTAACCGTGACTGTAATTAACGGTGACCGCTACTTACAGTCAGCGCTAATGCCGCATTGCTCTATGGCGGTAGTGTTCGTTATGGTGCGGTTCATGCCGGTAGGGGGTTTTTCAGGCATTTTTGCGGCATGCCGCTATGGTCATTACCGGCATGGCGCAAAGCTTGTGCCCGCGAATTCGTGATTGTGCGCTTTTAGCAATCTATTGCCAGCTCGGACACGCTATTTGCGCCATGCCGGTAATGGACGGTACTTACCTCCAAACTCGGAATGAGGGCCAATATGTTGGTGTTGGACCCATTTCTAGTGTTTTGCTGGAAGCCTGCTTCCAGGAGCTCTCTCATGATGTGCCTGTGGGCAGTGTTCATGCAGACATTAGAGGTCAGGAATTTTGGGACCCTCTTGTTGGACCTCACCTGTGAATTTTCACATCAAAGAAAGATGAGATTCTAAGGACAGGAAATGGGGTCACAGGGAAGACACACCATCACCAATTTGGACTAGTTATATCAGATGACTACACAAGATAAGGAAAGGCTACCAAACGTTGCTTCTCTTCTGTGAAATGTGATTTATTTGTAAAATGCTCACTTGCTGGAGAACGTGCTTAGAATAGGAGCTAAGGTATAAACCTTTCTTCTGCTATAATCAATATTAAGTTGTACTGTTTGCCATGGAGAATTGGCATTCTTAAATGAGAAGGTATCAATCCTGGCTAAGTAATACAAGTTGACGTATCTTGCTGCAAAACATCAGTGTTAAACAACTGTTTTGTGTTTTTCCGTTATCCATTAGTAGCTATTATATCTTCACAATAACCTTTGCATGTACAATATTTTTATGTATATGTGGGGAGGATGTCATAGGGAATTTAGCTCTCAATTATGCATGTGTTGTTCACAGACACTCTGAAATTCCTTTGCTTTGACAACATTCCATCACGAATCCCCACAAAGCAGGTGGTTGCTTGCTTCTCCCATAAATAGAATTAAGTGAATCCCAGCTTAGATGTTGCTCTGCTCTGATTGATAAAACATTCACGAGGCTGGGAATAGGAGACACCACAGGATGTGTTGTACATCACGGCGGCTGCCCTTTCTCTGGCGAAGCTTTTCTCAAAGACGGAATTCGTGTAAACACATTCCTAGATGGAGGCTTGCCAGGCCAATCATTTGCTGCGTTGGCATGTTTAGCAAATAGGCTTTTACACGAGCGCGACTAATTAAGTGGACCTCCCCTTGATGTGTAATCTGGCACAATTTTCCAATCCCAATGTTCTTCAATTTTAGCCACAGCACTATTTTCCCCAGGACACTTGGATGTGATGGCCATGTGTGTGCTGTAAATGATTTCTTATGTTCATCGTATTGTTGTAAAGTGTTATTTTGCTCGTTCTGGGACTTCACAAGGTGGGTACATTTAAAATAATAATTATTATTTGAATCAATTTTGAACAATCTAACTTTTTCTAATGAACTTTAATTGCTATGTCTTTGTAATTGTCATCATGTTTAACCTATTGCACACTTAATTTATTTTCTCTATCATTTACAATTATTGATCAGGGTGAACTCGAAGGCTTTCTCTGCCAAATGATGTTCCCTCTCTTCTCACAGTCCCACTGTTTGTGTCACCTTCTGCAATCAGTTCTTTAAAATGTGTTTTCATTATTTTCTCTTGAAGATCAGCTATGCTAATCTGAGTCGTGTTCACCTTGTAATCAGCAGGATAGCTTATGGGCAACGTGCTTGCCTTGAAAGCAAGACAACATGGAGCACCACAGGTTCGATCCCCGGTCCGCGCTTAAAAACTTCTGGATATTAACCACGTTATAAATAACTCATCATATCATCTCACCTAAGTATATGCCAACAATGCAGTCACAAAAAGTAACTAACTGTAGCGTATACCGGCAAATATATAGGAGTCAAATCACAATGAATTAAAAACGACAATATATCTATGTGCTTAGACTTGCAATATTCATCTTAATTATTCATTCAAATAGGTTACCTCTAATGGCTCTATTTTGTCTGGTCCGTGATCCTTTTTTGTAACCCAGAAGGGCCCATGTACTTCCAGATTTGCAGGACAATTCAAAATTAATTAACACAGATAGACACTGAATTAAACTTAAGCTTCTAAATAAAGCTATTAGAAATGTTTTCCTTAAATCATTATTTAATGGACAAAAAAAAAGAACACAGAAAAAAACGTTCCCGAATATTAGAGCACAAAGCACAACATGTATGTATGGGTGTCTTGGTTAGTCATGATGAAATGGTCCCATTTATTTTTATATGATTGTCATTGCATCTACATTTTTCATCGACAAATGCGTGTACTGTTACAGCTACTCAGTCCTGTGGCCTTACCATGGGATTAAAAGTGGTGGTAGGGTGGTGTACATCTCCATTTTTGGAGTATGTAGGACTCCGTGGGGTTTTTGGGTGGATGTTCCATGAGTGGTAATTCTGTGTGACAAGTCCACCAATGTATTACTTATAGAGTATGGTATATGGTTAAGGGAAAACTTGAAATTTAAAACTTGAAATCTGAAACAGATGGACAGGCTAACCTCCCGGTAAATAACAGTAGGAAATGAGTTGTCATACGAAGTTATGTGAAAACCTAAAGGTGCTTGTGACCCATGAAATTTGTAACAATGAAATGCAAGTGAATATTTTTTTTTTTTTTTTAAATATATTTCTTTTTTAGTTCCACAATATAATTGGTTATTCTATTCTAAGTTGTTGTTTTACATTATCGTAATAAGAATTTTTTTTTTTGATTTATGTGTAAAGTTTTTGTTTAAAAAACTGTATCACATTAAAATAAAATAAATAAATGTATTACTTTAAAGTTGAGGATTTACCTTGAGCATCATGCTGGAGGTAAATCATCTACTTCAAGGTTAAACTCGGAATGTGAGGGTGCAGTACAAATGGCAGTAATTAAATAACCACAAACGATTGTTGGGGTAATGGAAATGCCACTTTTTTGCCACACCTCTGAACTCATAATGATAACCAATGTCTTTAAACTCTGTCAAACTCTTTGTTCTCGAGGAATGGATCAGGGTACGGAAGAAGGTATTAGGAAGTGTAAGTGTAAGGTATATGCCTAAAGCAACGCAAAAAGAGTCATGTGCTCCTTTGAAGATATGAACATAATGACAATTACCTCATTGCAGTACACCTACCAGCAAGCCCCACAAATATAAAACGTAGCACAATTCCCCTTCGCTGAAATCTATGCATGGTCAATAGCAGTGCAGCATGATCATTTCTGACAGCATGTGGACTACACTGCAAATTGAAATACAAGCCAACAGATGCAGCCTGTAAGTGCATAATAAGAAAAACTTGTCCAGTACAACCATATCCCCCACCAGAGTTCACCACATACAAGGAATTAGCTGACAAAGAAAGTCTCAGATGCACATAGGCGCTCATTCTATGCACTACCTATATGCAAGTGTACACAAAGCACAGATCTGCTCACTGCTAGGTTCCAATGTCATTGCTTAAAATTACCAATTGAAGGCCACAAGTACATACCAAATATACAAACACAGGGTGCACAATTTTATGTCCAATGCACAAGTGTGATGAAAAACGTGTACACTGTAAGACCACATTCATCCATCCCACAATCACATAAGATAAATGTAGAAAAACTGTAGCCATGTTGCCACTTCAATGAGAGCAAGACATATTCCAAAAAGCTATCCCGTGCTGAGGAGAGCCAAGCCATCCTATTTGGTCACACATAGTATCCCAGCCAATCGATGGGAACTGATTCAAAAGATTAAGGGGGTAATTCATAGAATTTAGTGCAGAAGCAGCGCATGCAGGCAGCGCAGAGAGGGAGCATGCGCCACAAATTTCGGCGCACATTTATTACATGAATTACTGCCAAAATCTTGCCAATCAATATCTTCCAACAATATGGTGGTCCTGCAATACTGGAGCTAGGGATTCCCACAAGAGGTAGATGCCATGCACACAAAATCGATGCCATTCTCTGCTCCAAATGAAGTGGCTGCTGGACAATACTTTCATTATCTTCTGAGGTGGGGAAAGGAAGATTATAATGCAAGCAAATGTGTTGGAATGCCTAAAGAAAGAGGAGAAGAGTGTGCAAAAGCAACAGGTAGGGTGACAGAGTTGGCCCCAGGAGGAGTCTCAGGAGAAGGTAAACATATCATTCAAATGGACAAAGCAGGCACAGGAGTCCCTGTCATATTTCTGGCATGACAGTGGTAATCACAATCATGGGTACAGATAATGTCCACCACATCATGGGCCTGATTCCACTTAAACATGCCTAAGGGGAAGACTGTAAGGGTACATGAAGAAACTGATATATGTAACGTATGTAAACACCAGCATAGTGCAGAAACCAAAAGAAAATGGGTTGTTCCTTCATGGCATTGACAATGCACAAGAACATTACATTAAACTTGGTTTTACTCAGTGTGTTAATGTCTGCACCCATTGACTCCTCTTTCAGAGTATATACCTGTGGTGAGAGTGGCAATGAGGCGGTTTGCTAACAGAAGGTCACACCTGCCCATCGCCAGTCTCAAACACACTGACATCATCCCTAAGCTTCTCGTCCTTTTCAGCCTGCCCAAGCACAATTGACCCCCCTGCATACTGTGCAAATGGCATGATCTACCAGGAGACCATAGTCCCAAGTGTGAGCAACACAACTACCATTATAGCTTGCTGTTAGTGGTGGAGCTAGCCCAGTTTATGTGCTTTTACTTGGACAGATCTTCAGATGTTCTTCAGTTAGGGGGAGCCGAAACACAAGGCTTTTGAGGAAGCCATTTAAGGCAATGCTCAGGCACTGCCTTGCTCTCCTTTTAGTAATTATTTGGCCTTTAGCCAAAATTGCAGGACATGTGAACATGTTTTGAATGACCCTGGACTCAAGGACCAAAGCATAATCCCCAATAATTGTGGAAAATACTCTCTAATCGTCACACAACGGACGCAATGGACATAATGGCAACAAGGTCATACTGTGTTTCAGAAGCCAATTAGTTACAACAACGTTTGCAGAGTTGAAATGTACGTGAAATGCATTGAGAAAGAAGTTACATATTTAATTGGAACAGACAAGTGCATTCTGATGTATCCAGTGTAGTCATCACAAATTTCCCAGTGGTGACCCTCTCCCATGTGGCATGGGGATGGCATCCACTACCTGATCCTCACCCTGTGGGTGGAACTAGCAGGTATGATCACATGGGAGAGGACAACTACAGGGGAGACGTTTGGACTCCATTGGAGAATATGCAGCATTCCCCCTTCCCCATGAAGAAGATCAACAGACATCAAAGACCTGAATGGTCTATTGTCAGCTAACAGTTTCCCCCTGTAGTGGAAGTGAGGAAAACTCTTCTCTAAACTTCCACCTTTGACCCAAACACCCACAACCCACATATAGCACCTATTGTTTAAATTATACCCTTATGTAAAATCCCTTAGAAAAAACACTTAAGAATCAACACGTACCTACCATCTTTTTCTCATTTGCCTTTGTGTGAGAACCCTAAGAAAAATTATTTACGAGTTAACACATGCACAACACCTTTTTCTGACATACCCTTGTGTGAAAATCCGATAAAAAAACAGACACAAGTTGAGAATCCAATGCCATCCATAGACTTCAACTCCCATAACCACTCAGGTAGTGAGACAAGGAAGAGGAGTAAGGAGTTTGTTCAAATTGACAGGAACTTGAAGTATCACATGAAGACAAATTGTATTACCATACCTTCAGTGCACAGGACATTTAAAGATGGAAAACATGCCATGGAAGTGAGCAGTGCAGGAGAGGGCATTAGGGCCCCTTTCGAGACTCGTGAACACAGAGAAGGGTGCTGGAAATGAGGAAGAGAAGGCGTTTGCGATCGAAGAGGGACATGGCGATGAGAGCAGCCACACCGGAGCTGCTTGAGGTCAGACCGCTCGCTGAAACATGTGTGTACAGGCATGTTATGAATGCCATATCAAAACACTCTTCACTGCATAATGAAAAGGGAAGCTGGCGAGTCACTGTAGTGCCATGTAAGATGCTGGGAGAATGTCTGCATACTTCCCAATGGCAACCAGATGAAGGAGCCATCCCACAGAGACTCTAAGAGTATCGGAAACACTACAATAGACCAGTGAGTCTGCGCAAAGCTGCTGGGGACTGTGGGGTGTTCCGACAAGAGCAAGAACACAGACAGTTTGAATGGCACACAATTATTAATGTGGGCAAAGCCCAAAGTTTACAAAATGAATATCCAATATGAAGAATGTTTGAATGCAGACAAGACAAAGTAAGAAGATTGTTTGAATACAGACAAGCTACAGTAAGAAGAATGTTTGAATGTTGTCAAGACAATGTCCACAGCCAAACCCTAACCCAATACAGGTTGAACAACTATTGCCAAAGATAGACCAAACACCTCACATTATATGCTATACTAAAGAACTGAGAAACACATAAGAAGTCCTGGTAGGTGAGTATACCAGGCAATTGAAGTTGTGTACAGTTTCCCGGCAGGAGAGTATACCAAGTACTCTGTAAGCATACAAAACAAACCCTGGCAGGTGAGTATACGAGTCAATTGAAATTGAACGAAGATTTTTGGTAGGGGAATATACCAGGCAAACTACAAAGCTACAATACATTTCTTCTCAAAGACTCATACAGAGATTTATTGCTTGAACATGAACTTTGTGAGTCATAAGCAGGTCTAAAGGAACTGTTACTTGAATGAAAATGTTTGCACTCCTTTTTGATGAATCTAACAGAAGAGAAACATCCTCTGGGTCCGAGGGTCTTACACATTGGAGAAAATGTTAGTTGGCTTTGAACATGTTTTGCCATCATCAAGTCAAAGACGTTTCCTTGCACTTTTTGTTGTTTTGTTTATTGTGTGATTGCCAAGATAGGATGTTTTGGACACAAGGAGAGATAATTAGTTACAGACTTCCTGACACAGAAAGATACTTAGTTTTGCTTTGTAGGTAGAACATTCCTCTTTGGAATAGAGCTGGGAAGGCATTTCCCCAAACCTATTTTCCTTTAATAAATGTCTTTGTTTAAAAACTTGCACACATTGTGTCCGCCTCTCATCGCTGAATCTTCACATAATACAGACCAAAAATAAAAAGAGCAAAAGTTGGCTAATGATAAGACCTGAGAACTAAAAACTTGCAGCACTGTGATTAAATCCTTAGATAATACAAATCAATTAAATACATTCAATTTATCTTTACATACATTTTTACAATTGTCATCTGCAGAAAGCCAACTATTTAGAACTAGGAATGGGACCCTTTGTCTTGTTCAATCTTCTGTTATGGATACAAGATACTCAATACTTACTTATATCCACCGCCAAACAGATGATGATACTAATGCAGGCAAACATTAGACCAGTAGAACAATTATACAGATACGCAAAAGATAAAGAAGGGTATAAGAACAGATAGGTAGATACTCTTCAACCAAACCCCCCTGAAAGGTCTAATTGAAGATCATGTTCCTCAAATGTTTCTTTGTGGTATTGGTCTTTGTAAGGGATGTGGGGGGTTTAATATGAGCGGTAGGGCACAATTGATTTCTTCTGTTCAAAGTGTTCAGTAGATTTATTTTCCCTGACATTCTGTCCAATGTCCTGTAACAAAGGGAGAAACATCAGCAGGTGGAGGGGAGGATACCGTACTGTGGCTTTGGGGGCCATTAAGGGAGAAATGGGATCTTTGGGGGGGTTGGTAAGTAGGTTTAGCTGACTTCCAAGAAGAACTGTAAGAAGGGATTCCATACTTCAAGAAATATACTTTCTTGGTGATAAAGCCTACAAGTCAATTTTTCAAAACTCGCTACTGTTGCCATGTTGTACATTCAAAATGAGAACAAAGTGATATCATTCTTATTGCACATTTGCATGATACCCAATATGGTGGTCATAATTGCTGACATAAACCATCTTGTCTCATGACTATCTAAGGTATGTGTGGTGGAGAACTGGTGCAAGATTGCTTCCAGTGCAGATTTGGAAATGTGTGTCTCTATGCAGGTTCTTTATGCGGTTCCAGATTTTGGACCAGTATATATTCAGCTTTCCCAAATATTATGAGTGAGATTTACTCCACTTGCATCACATCTACAGCACCTTTCATCGGTTGGCAGGCCTTGATCTCTCAGTCTCCTTGACATCCAGCAGCTGTGTTGGAAGATTTTGAATTATTTGAGCTTTAGCATGGCTTCTCTGATTTTCTGGGTTATGAGATGAGAGCGCGTTTTCCCACTCCTTTACTGGTGCCTATAGATGTAAGTGTGTTCCTCAATGTGCTTCAAGTTTGTTTCTTGTTGTTTCAGATGTTATGACCTCCAGCAGAACAGAGTATACGGAGGCTGTAGTGGCTTCTTTCCTTGTATTTTTTGTTATCAGTGGGGAATAGAATGGTGAGACAATGCTGCTGTTTTCTTGGTTTAGGGATGAAACTATGCAATGGTGCGGTTGTAATTATCTCCAATATTTCTATTGCAGGATCAATTATCTCTATTGAAGTGTATGAGATGTGAGCATGCTGCCTGATGTATCTGTTATATTTTGTTTTCTGGATATGCCTTGCTCATATCATGTACTACAGTAAAGCTGTTTGTTATTAAACCTGATTGCAGTATTATACCAAAATGACTTATACAAAGTCATTAGAATTAATAGTAAGAATAAACAGTGGTGCACACTGCTTCTTAAGTCTATTAAAGCCGCCATCAGAGCCTTAGAGCGGGACTGGAGGAAGGATCCTCCACCAGCCAATAATCTGGCTCTAAAAATAAAGTGAGAGTATAAAACAGCTATTTTTGTGGTGGAACACAAATTATATGGCGAGCAAATTGATAGTGCTGCCAATTCACCTAAGAAACCAGTTGAAACTATTTCAAATAGTAAAACAACTATGCTACTCATTAGGTGTGTGTCAGTTGAAGCTTTCACTGCTACTTTCTGTCCTCCTTCTGCATCTTTGACTGAACACATCCTGACAGAGCACTATCTACCCTTCATCTTTCTATCTCTGACACTCTTAATGTACTTGCCCCTGTCATGAGAATCCACTCAAAGCCCAAATCCAAGTGCAACTCTTGGTATGACTCTGACCTCATAACCCACACACACAAGTGCAATGTGGATGAGAGGAAGTGGAGGGTAACAGGTCCACCCTCTGACAAACTGGCCTGCCATCTTCTCCAAAGGCAGTAAAGACTCTCTGTCCTCGCCAAGAAGAGAGCACACATCCAAGCCTGTGTCTCGCAGCATCTAACAACTTGCCCAAACTCTTCAAAATCTGCAATAAACTGGCCAATCCTGTTGCAGTCTATACCTCGACTGTTCCCTCTCAGGCCCTCTGTATGGCCTTGGCTACCCACTTCATCACTAAAACTCAGGACATCCTGTCCACCCTCTCTTCCCTTTCCTCTGGCTCCTCCACTCCTGGCCTGCCTCTGGCCACCTTTCCTCCTCCTCCCTTATCTTCCTTTCCTTTGTTCACCCTTGATGACATTTATAGACCAGTCTGATCTATGAAAGACTCCTCAAAACAGGTTCTTCCCTGTTCATCCGGAACCATCAAGGACCCCATCGACACCCTTGCTCCAGCCTTGGCCGATATCTGCAATCACTTTTGCACTGGAACCTTGCACTCCCCAATAAGCACTCCCTTGTGTACCCCCTCCTAAAGAAGACCTCTGCTGATCCTTCTTCTCCAGCTAACTGTCGTCCAATTTCCATCACTCCTTTCCTGGGCAAACTCTTGGAAAAGCTGGCCATCTCTCAGCTTAATCTTCACACTGAATCTGTTGGTTGCCTCCGTGACCACCAGTCTGGATTCAGAGTGGTCAGAAGCACGGAAACTGCTCTCCAGTACATCCGTGAAGACTTACTCTCTAACCTTGATTCTAAACTACCTTCTTTCCTCATTCTGCTTGATATTTGTTCTGCTTTTGATACTTCAAACCATGCCATCCTGCCCAATCACCTCTGTGATAACCTGGGGATCACTGATCAGGCCCTGGCTTGGCAGACTTCCTTTTCACTGATCGACCCTCTCAGGTCTTGCTAGGGAACTTCATCTCTTCTATCTCTCTCTCTATCTGTGGTATTCCCCAGTGGTCTAACTGTTCTCCCGGGTTGTTCAACCAATACCTGGGACCTCTTGCCTACTGCATCGCTGCCCTCTGTGAAACTTTCAGTGTTATATGGATAAAACCAAGCTCTCTTTCAGGCTCCCCTCGGCCACCTCTACTCCTTCTCTCATTCCAGACTGTCTGTCCTCAATTCCGGAGTGGTGTGCAGCCAATGATCTCTGCCTTGATCGGCCCTCTTCCTGCTCCTAACTGTGAGGCTAGGAATCTTGGGGTCATCTTTGACTCCACCCTCTCCTTCTTTCCTCACATCTCTGACATCTCTAAGAAGTCAAACTATCAGCTGCACCTCATCAGAGGTATTCTTCCTTTCCTCTCTTCCCCCAGAAGCTCACTGTCTCCAGAGCTCTGGTCCTCTCTAGGATGGACTACTACAACAGCCTCTTTCAAAATCTTCCTGCTTCTACTCTCCGTCCTCTAGAACGTATCCAGAACATGACTGCGAGACTTGTCCTTGGCCTCAAGCCAAGGAATCATATCTCTCCAGCCCTGAGATGTCTTCATTGGCTCGCAGTGGAAGCAATGATCAAGTTCAAGACCCTCTGCATCGGCCACTAGGCTTTCTGGGGCGTGGTACTGCACTACCTGCAAATCTATCTTCCTAAAAATCTCCCTTCTCGCGCTGTCCGCTCATCCACCTCTAACGCTCTAAAGGTCAGTCTCTTTTTCAAGCAGGGAGTTGGTGCAGATCTCTTTCTTCAGCTGGGGACTCCCTCTGGAACAGCCTCCCTTTCTCTCTCAAACTTGAGCAGAACCACCTCCGGTTCCGGAAGCAACTCAAGACCTTCCTTTTTGCTTTTACTTTCTCTCTTCCTCTTCCCTGCTGATGACCCGTCTGCTCCACACACTGGTCACTATGCCAGCCTCTGAATTTGGGCCCAGGTCCCTGCATGTCCAGTTGCACCTTGCACTGCCTCTTGGCTCCCCAAGCACTTGTGGTCTGTATCCGTAACCCTAAAGTCCCTTCTATCTGCACTTATGAGCTACCGGTTGGATGTACTTTCTGATCACCTGCACAGAGCCACCCACCAGCTGCACTTTTTGATTACATGCACTGCTTCATCCCGCCTGCCCCTTGGCACTTCTCTCCTTTCACTTCCCTGCACTTGCATGATTTGAATGTCACAAGGCCTAGTAAGATTGTTTTTTTTTCCTCCCTCTGTTTCCCCCTCCTTGTCTTGTTGCACCTAGAAACACTTGTATACAGACATGTTATAAATGCCATATCATATCATTTCATATCATACTCTACGGTCGGTGTAAGTAGCATTAGAGTTCAAAAATAAAACAAGAAACATTTGTAAAACCATTACTAAAATGCTCACTAAACCCCCTCCAAATGCAGTCCTTCATTTTCATCTCAAATGCAAAGACTGGGACACCCTTCCGATTTTTACCTTTAAAACCTCTGAGCGGGTGTCTGCATATTTTTCTGCCAAGAATTCCACAACCTATACAGGTGACCTGTGTTCTTCTAACATTCTCAAACTGTGTAGTCCTGTTGTTACTCTGTTTTGGATGCATATTATCAATATGTCTTTTATCTAAGGTGTTATTCCCAAAGGGCTGAACAATATGTGGATTACAACTCTCCTTAAGAAGAAATCCTTGTATCCATTAGAGACCAGCAATTACAGACCAATACCCAATAACCAATCCTCATCAAATAATACTTGATGAGATAGTTCCAATCCAATGACAGCAGGATCTGGAAATAACCCCCTATTCAATGATTTTTCAATCTGGCGTTGGACTTAGCCATGGCCCCGAAACTGTGTTGCTGTGTGAAAAGGACCAGCTCCTGGATGTTATGGAGCAATCAAGAGGTCCCTGGTTCATTCATTACTTTGGTGAGGGGGGATAGCTCAGGGGCAACACATTTGTCATGGAAGAAAGACAATACAGCACAACACAGGTTTGAATCCTGATCCCGTTCTTAGAAACCAATCTTTGGTATTAAGCACATTATAAAAGAACAACTATAATTATAATGCTCCTTTGCTTTTCTTATCTTAGTCAACCATTCAGCAGCATTTGATACACTGGACCATACCATATTACTGACAAGACCATAAGAACTCACTAATATGTCCAAGAATGCGTTGCAATGATTTGCCTCATTTTTTAACCAATCACACAACGTATATCAGAATTAACCAATTCGAGTCCAGCATCTATCATTAAACTGTGGTGTTGCACAAGGGGCATGCCATTCCCCAATCCTTTTTAATATTGATCTCAAACCTCTATTGTTATGGCTTCAGGATAATAGCATCACATTTCAGAAATATGATTCTCGTTACATTTGTGCATGCCACCTCATGTGTATGGATTTAAATTGGCCCAGTCTCAAAACAGATACAACTGAATTGCTTAACACCTATCTATCCATTAAACAAAGCTGTCTGATGAGCAATTACATCTTGAGAAGGCCAATATCGATCTCTCTCCCCCGTTTTGAAAAATCTAGGATTCCACCTAGACCAATATCTTTCAATGGTTTGTCATGCGAATAAACTAGTTAGAGTAACTAACTACGATTTTATCATTTTAAGACACATCCAGCAGTTTATATTAGAAGATTAACTGGCCAGCATAGCTATGGCAGTCATGTGCCCTTGGTTCGACTATGGCAATGCTTTATTGATTGCTACCCCTAAATACATTGTAAATAACATTGAAATGATCCAAAACATAGTGGCCCATGCAGTAGCAGGCCTCCCACTCCATATGAATGTTCCCCTATTCTGAAAAAGCTCATCTGGGTGCTATTAGGAGGAAGTATTTGGCGTAAGTCCTTACCTTTACTATTTAAGGCCCTGCAGAAGATGTCCCGACGTTATGTTTTGAGTAAATTCCATTGTTATTCTCCCTCTGGTAACCTATGATCATCACACCCATCTGCCTTGACTGAATAAGTGGTCCTGGGGTATGGAGAGATTTTTTCAGGCTCTTGCAGCTAAACTCTGGAACGCAATACTCCCAGACCTTTGAGTACCAGCAACCTCCTGACATTCAGAAGGAAACTGAAAGCCTTCCTGTTCAGCTAAACTTTCTCACGTGATTACACTTTCTTTCATTTCTGGTGCAGCTATATGATGCATCAGCCACCAGAGCTATATCAATACTTATAGTATCATACGTGTTGTATGTATATAGAAAGTGCACCATCCCCACTAAATACAAACCAAAAATATACGATTTTGAAGAGAATGTGTGGCAAAGTTAAACAGCAGATAGATAGGCCTGTATAATGGTGAGAAATTGTCATCAGGCAAGGGCTTAGAAGCCCTTTCTCTTTGATTTGTATTCAATCATACCATGGTGTGAGTTATTCCATCTCAGAAAGGGTGATCTGCCAACCAGTTCTCCCTTTTCCTAATGTCCTTGCCTAAATGAGTACCAACTTCGGTTGGCTGATATTGTATGTAAATGTGTGCTCTGTAAAGCGCTTTGGAAAAAAGCGCTATATAAATAACATATCATTATCATTATCATTAAAGCATAGTGTGCACTTCAGTGTCCTTCAGTAGCACAGAGTAGGTTTATGGCTCACAGGCATCATTTGTTGGGAGACTTGACTTTCCAAAGCCCTGTGCCATAGGTGAAGACTGAGTATTCAAGGCAGAGGCATGCTCTGCTCCTTCTTAACCATCCTCAGGGCACATTGTGGGTGGCTTCCTGCTGGAGAATAATATGCCTCTCTGTCAGCCAAAATGGTAACCAGGACTTCACTGCACTGAAGGACTAATGCATGTTTGTGCTACCCATCCCCCCTATTTCTTTAGCCCAAGAGCAAGAACTAATCTTGTCCTTGAATTGAATTCACAGCTTCCCTGAGAATCAAGACAGCCATGATCCCTGTCTTTTCACCACCAAATGAGTGCAAGCTGTGGTTCAAACCCGTACAACCACGTGAAACCAAAAGGACCTTCCGGAACTGACTTTGGCACCTAAATGATCTTCAAGATGTTGTACTGCTCTCTAGAACCTGCTTTCCATCGCAACCCGCCAGCTGAGCTCTTTGTTGACTCAGCTCCAACCTGAAGCTCATTGTTGCACCATCCCCATTCAAACTGCTTTTTTCAACCACCAGCATCTTCTTCACCGACCTTCATTGACAGTCTAACCAACCCTAATGGACTCATAAAACCATAGATTTTGAACTCTGCACCGACCATCCGTCTCAAATTTTGCATCCAATCACCTACATCTCTGATGTTGGACTGACTCTAGAAATGACCCTGGCCATCATTGTGATCCACACTTTGTTAAACACCTTTTTGAAGCACAAACATCTTCATAACTCACATTCATCGCAAGGCAAACCGACCCTAGTGGCCTCATCAAACCTTAA